>NC_091366.1:20684550-20764550 GCF_038502225.1 Cherax quadricarinatus
ACATTTGATGAGTGTCTTCTTCTCTTATCACTGCACTGCTGATGGTGACATTTAATGAGCGTGGTCTTCTCTTATCACTGCACTGCTGATGGTGACATTTGAGGAGCATGGTCTTATCTTATCACTGCACTGCTGATGGTGACATTTGATGAGCGTGGTCTTCTCTTATCACTGCACTGCTGATGGTGACATTTGATGAGCGTGGTCTTCTCTTATCACTGCACTGCTGATGGTGACATTTGATGAGTGTCTTCTTCTCTTATCACTGCACTGCTGATGGTGACATTTGATAAGTGTGGTCTTCTCTTATCACTGCACTGCTGATGGTGACATTTGATGAGCGTGGTCTTCTCTTATCACTGCATTGCTGATGGTGACATTTGATGAGCGTGGTCTTCTCTTATCACTGCACTGCTGATGGTGACATTTGATGAGCGTGGTCTTCTCTTATCACTGCACTGCTGATGGTGACATTTGATGCGTGTCTTCTTCTCTTATCACTGCACTGCTGATGGTGACATTTGATGAGCGTGGTCTTCTCTTATCACTGCACTGCTGATGGTGACATTTGATGAGCGTGGTCTTCTCTTATCACTGCACTGCTGATGGTGACATGTGATGACCATGGTCTTCTCTTATCACTGCACTGCTGATGGTGACATTTGATGAGCGTGGTCTTCTCTTATCACTGCACTGCTGATGGTGACATTTGATGAGTGTGGTCTTCTCTTATCACTGCACTGCTGATGGTGACATGTGATGAGCGTGGTCTTCTCTTATCACTGCACTGCTGATGGTGACATTTGATGAGTGTGGTCTTCTCTTATCACTGCACTGCTGATGGTGACATTTGATGAGTGTGGTCTTCTCTTATCACTGCACTGCTGATGGTGACATTTGATGAGTGTGGTCTTCTCTTATCACTGCACTGCTGATGGTGACATTTGATGAGTGTGGTCTTCTCTTATCACTGCACTGCTGATGGTGACATTTGATGAGTGTGGTCTTCTCTTATCACTGCACTGCTGATGGTGACATTTGATGAGCGTGGTCTTCTCTTATCACTGCACTGCTGATGGTGACATTTGATGAGTGTGGTCTTCTCTTATCACTGCACTGCTGATGGTGACATGTGATGAGCGTGGTCTTCTCTTATCACTGCACTGCTGATGGTGACATTTGATGAGTGTGGTCTTCTCTTATCACTGCACTGCTGATGGTGACATTTGATGAGTGTGGTCTTCTCTTATCACTGCACTGCTGATGGTGACATTTGATGAGTGTGGTCTTCTCTTATCACTGCACTGCTGATGGTGACATTTGATGAGTGTGGTCTTCTCTTATCACTGCACTGCTGATGGTGACATTTGATGAGCGTGGTCTTCTCTTGTGGTCTTCTCTTATCACTTCACTGCTGATGGTGACATTTGATGAGTGTCCTCTTATTTCATTTTATCACTCCTTTAATGACAGTGATGACATTTGCTGAGCCTTCCCTTTATTTGTTTTCACTGTTTCATATAAGTATGTCTGTCTATCTGTCTGTCTAGCTCTCTGTCTATCAGTCTAGCTTACTATCTAGCTCTCTATCCATCTTTCTTTCTAGCTCTCTGTCTGTCTGTCCAGCTCTGTCTAGCTCTCTGAGGGTCTAGCTCTATGTATCTGTCTATCTCTGTCTTTCTGTCTGCCTGTATGTTTCTGTCTGCTTGTCTCTCTTGTCTCAGAGAGTTGCTCATGAACCAACTGGTATTAGACACGATCACTATGTACAAGCATAGTATAGCAATTTGTCTGGATTTTTTGGGTTATCCTAGGTAATTTACACTATGTATAATTGTATTTATGTATATGTTCATGTGAGATAGAGACAAATAGATAGACAGAGATACAGACAGACCGAGATAGGGACAGCCAATCAGCCATCCAGGTGGCCAGCCAGGAGGCCAGCCAGCCACCTGTCAGGCAGCTGGCCAGCCAGCTGCTGGCCATCCAGGTGGCCAGCCAGAAGGCCAGCCAGCCACTGGCCAGCCAGGTGGCCAGCCAGCTGCCAGCTAGCCAGGTGTATCTCGTCCTGCATCCAAATAAACTCTGCCGCCGCAACAATTCCTAGCATACATTATGACATTTTATATGTGATTAGGAGCCTGGGCATTCATGAATATTTGAAGCCCGAGAAGGCCCGACTGCTAGGCAAGCCGGGTCAACAACAAGGTGTTAGGTTAAAATTCAATTCCTTTGATATAAAAAATGATTTAATAAGTTCCTCCATCAAGAAGCAGAGTAATGTGTATATAAATGAGTGCCTAACTAAAAAAACATCAGAACCTATTATACAGACTTCGAAAACTTAAGGGTGATAATGCATCAATAAAACAGTGCTTTACTCGTGATGGCATTATCATGGTAAAATTATTGGACACGGGTTGTAGGTTTGAAATAACAAATGATCAAGAACTAGCATGTTTCCTCTCATTCACTGGTTTGACTGAATCTTGTTAAGTACTGAAATTGTACTCAAATTGTCACCAACACACTGACAGGTGGACATTTACATCTGCCTCAGTCATTTTCTATTGTCTTGGAATATAAACAAAGTACACCTACCATCCGACTTACGACCTGCTCGACTTACGACCACTCGACTTACGACCGTGTTTTTTATGCCAAATTTCTGGGAAATAAACAACTATTTTTGTTGTACACAGTGTTTATCCTAAACCTTACAGTATAAAATACAGTACTTACAGCATAAAAAGTAAAGTAAAACATGAAATACCAAAATAAAACAATAAAATAAAGTCATTACAAAAATGTTTTTTTGATATTCAGTAGTAAAGTTCGACTTACGACCATTTCGACTTACGACCGGTTTCTCGGAACCGAACTCGGTCGTAAGTCGGATGGTAGGTGTATTTATAGGTCCCAGCAATGTTTTGGAAATATGGAAGTATATAATAATAATGAGGAGGAGGAGGAGGAGGAGAAGAAGAAGAAGGAGGAGAAGAAGGAGAAAGAGAAGAAGAAGAAGAAGGAGGAGGAGAAGGAGGAGGAGAAGAAGAAGGAGAAGGAGAAGAAGGAGAAGGAGAAGAAGAATACATAAGAATAATAATACATAAGAATATGTTGCCTTGAAGCATGAAAAACAAAGTCCACCCGTGACAGTGACATGATAAGAGATAACATCTGATAAGAGCTGACGTTTGATGAGCATAAACGATCGTGGGGGAGGGTGCAGCTGATAAGGAAAGATTAGCTGACCATCCCCCTAGCTTTGTTTTTGTTGGTACACAAACATTTCTGTCTGTCTATTTGTCTGTCAAGCTCCCTGTCTATCTGTCTATCCGTCTAGCTCTCTGTCTCAGAGAGAGCCACAAGACTGTGTCATCACCTTCACTCACATCTTCAAGCAGAGTATAGCACTTTGTCTGGATTTTTGGGTTATCCTAGGTAATTTACACTATGTATACAGTGGACCCCCGCCTTACGATATTAATCCGTTCCTGAGAGCTCATCGTACTGAAGAAGACATACACAGTTAATACTCAACTAAGAATAGAATACATGACACTTACCTTTATTGAAGATCTGGTGATGATTGATGGGATGGGAGGAGGGGAGAGTGTGGAAGTTGTTATTGTTTAGAAGGGGAATCCCCTTCCATTAGGACTTGAGGTATCAAGTCATTTTCCAGGGTTACTTCCCTTCTTCTTTTAATGCCACTAAGACCCGTTTGAGAGTCACTGGACCTCTGTCGCACAACATATCTGTCCATAGAGCTCTGTACCTCTCATTCCCTTATGATTTGTCTAAAGTGATTCACAACATTGTCATTGTAATAGTCACCAGCACGGCTTGCAATAGCTGTGTGAGGGTGATTTTCATCCATAAAGGTTTGCGCTTTGCACACATTTCCTTAATCTCTCTTTCCATTTCCATACTAATTCTCACCCTTTTTATCACAGGGATGGCACTAGAAGCTTTCTTTGGGTCCATGGTGACTTATTTTGCAGTTACAAGCACTTAAAGCACTGGGATAATGTGAAATGTACCGAATGTATGCGTAGATGCGACTGCACTAGCTGGCTTGTAAACACTGGCACTGAGGCCACACGTGGGACGCGTCCTGGATGAATCACGTTAGGCGAGTTTTTTAGTGTGAGGTGAGGCAAAATTTTTGCGTTAAAATGTATCGTATGGGAGATTTAACGTAACGCAATGCCATCATAAGGTGGGGGTCCACTGTACTTGTATTTATGTGTACCTGTGAGACAGAGATAGACAAAGACAGATTGAAAGAGATAGACAGAGATAGACAAAGCCAAAGACAGACACAGATAGACAGAGACAGAGACAGATAGACAGAGACAGAGACAGATGGAGACAGGGACAGATAGAGACAGAGACAAATAGAGACAGAGACAGACAGAGACAGAGACAGATAGAGACAGAGAGACAAAGACAGATGGACAGAGACAGATAGAGACAGACAGAGACAGATAGAGACAGAGACAAATAGAGACAGATAGACAGAGACAGATAGAGACAGAGACAGATAGAGACAGAGACAGAGAGAGACAGAGACAGATAGAGACAGGGACAGATACAGAGACAGATGGACAGAGACAGATGACAGAGATGGATAGAAACAGAGACAGATGGAGACAGAGACAGAGAGACAGAGACAGAGACAGATAGACAGAGACAGAGACAGATAGACAGAGATAGACAAAGATGGACAGAGATTGACAGACCCTAAACTTGGGGTTGACATCACTTTCCTCTTAAAAGAGGAGTGTTAATATGACATTACATCAGTGAATCCTTGGTGTTTGCTGCACTGTTTGCTCTAGCTGGTGCTCAGTTTAACTGGCACTCCCACAAGGCACTAAGTGGTCCCAGATTTTTTTAGTACTGCGCACACCGAGTGTTAAGACCAATTCTATGGTGACCAGGCATCTCAGGCCAATCATGCCAAATTTGGAGCCAGGAAAAATAAAACGTATATATACGTTTAGTGCATTGCGTGTAAGAAACATGTCCCACCATTATTTTACAAGAGAGTGGCCCATGTCCTCTCGCATACTATCTCATTGCTTTTTAACAAGTCACTAGAAGCTAGCACCTTCCCGAAACTACTCAAGACGGCAAGGGTTACACCAATACATAAAGGTGGTGACCCTACAGATTTAAACAACTATAGGCCAATATCAAACTTACCATTGCTATCCAAAATGTTTGAGAAACTCGTGCACAGGAGACTATATTCATTTATAACGTCACAAAACATACTCAACCCCTGCCAATTTGGATTCAGGAAAAATAAAAGCACTAACGATGCAATTATAAAAATGCTAGATCTGCTTTACACAGCATTGGAAAATAAGGAATATCCACTAGGAATTTTTATTGACGTAAGAAAAGCTTTTGACACAGTAGACAACGGCATCCTACTCCACAAACTTGACCATTATGGTATAAGAGGCCATGCGCTTGCATATTTCAAATCTTACCTTACTAATAGGTATCAGTATGTCACCATTAAAGACACAGCATCAACAACACAGCCACTTGATACTGGAGTTCTGCAGGGAAGTGTCCTTGGTCCCCTGCTCTTCCTCATATACATCAATGATCTTCCAAACGTATCTCGACACCTGAACCCCATTCTCTTTGCTGGCGACACGACTTATGTCATCTCTCACCCTAATATTGCAACCCTCAACACCATTGTTAATGAGGAGCTGATCAAAATATCGACTTGGATGACAGCCAATAAACTTACGCTTAACGTTGACAAAACCTACTACATTATGTTTGGTAGCAGAGCAGGAGATGCGCAAATTAACATTAAGATCGACAACACTCTAATTACCAGGCATAATGAGGGCAAATTCCTAGGCCTATACCTCGACAACAACCTGAACTTCAGCACCCATATCCAACACATAACCAAAAAAGTATCCAAAACGGTTGGGATCCTCTCCAAGATACGATACTACGTGCTGCAAACTGCCTTCTCACACTATACCATTCACTTATATATCCATACCTCACCTATGCTATCTGTGCTTGGGGTTCAACTGCAGCAACACACCTAAAGCCAATAATAACCCAACAAAAAGCCGCAGTAAGAATAATCACTAAATCCCATCCCTGGCAACACACCCCCCCACTCTTCATAGATCTAAACTTACTCCCTGTTCAGTACATCCACACTTACTACTGTGCAATCTACATCTACAGGACCTTAAATTCCAATATTAACCTTGACCTAAAATGCTTTCTTGATATTTGTGACAGAACCCACAGGCACAACACCAAACACAAACATCTCTATGACATTCCCCGTGTCCGACTAAACCTTTACAAAAATTCAATGTATGTCAAAGGCCCTAAAATCTGGAACACCCTACCTGAAAATTCCAAAACTGCAGACACATTCATCACCTTCAAAACTACCATTAGAAAACATCTTATCCCCCTGATACACCCTGTCAACTAATAATACGAATACCACCTGGTGGTTCACACTTACACTCACTCACCCATTTGACCATAAACAGAAATATCAATCTCAATCTCAAAATAATGAATCTTAACTAGTCATAAGTTGGCCTGTGATACTCCAATACTGAAACTATGTATAGTGCCAAAACAAAAGCAGTCAAATTGCTAAACTCACAACTAGTATTTAGTCCCTTAGCCATAATACCAACTTACCTCATAATTTTGTAATATTTTAAACTTAAGATTTAATATAAGTCTGCCTGAAATGCCTAGCCATGCTAGGTGTTCTAGTGGTACACTCTGTAATTATTATTTTACTACATGTAAACCACACAATAACCAAATTCTGTAAACTCAGCATTGTAATACTTATAGAGAATAAAATTTGAATTTGAATTTGAATTTGAATTTGGATCATTTAGGGGTTAACCCTTTGACTGTCGAAATGCCCAGTCCTGAAGTGTCTCCTGGTGTCACAAAATATTCGAAAAAAAAAAATTCTTATGAAAATGTTAAGATTATTTTTCTGATTGTTTTAGTCCAGAAAAAAAAATTTCCCATCAGTACTTACCGAGATATAGAGGCATGAAGTTTGCAGAAAATGAGCTGTGAATGGCAACAGCGGCGACTGCCACTCACGCGGTACACTTTGGTTTACTTGTATTCGACGGTTTCTTGTTTTTTCACTATTTTATTTTTTCACATAACTTTTGTGGCCTGTGAGACCAAAGTATGGTGCAATGTTCATATACACACTCATTGAATGTAACACGATTATAGCAAAAACACTAGTATCATTATAATGTTCTTAAAACTTGTTTACACAAACAAACAATATAATTTTTTTTTTTATTACGATTGTTCTATAATATATATTCATATGTACAATCATAAGAACATAAGAAAGGAGGAACACTGCAGCAGGCCTCTTGGCCCATACTAGGCAGGTCCTTTACAATCCATCCCACTAACAAAACATTTGCCCAACCCAGTTTTCAATGCTCCCCAAGAAATAAGGTCTGATAACTCTATTCACTCATTTGCAAGTCCCACTCAAATCCAACCCCTCTAACTCATATATTTATCCAACCTAAATTTGAAGCTACCTTAAGTCCTAGCCTCAATAACCCAGCTAAGTAGACTGTTCCACTCATCAGCTACCCTATTTCCAAACCAATACTTTCCTATGTCCTTTCTAAAACTAAACTTGTCTAATTTAAATCCATTACTGCGGGTTCTCCCTGGGAGAGATATCCTCAAGACCTTATTAATATCCCCTTGATTAATACCTATCTTCCACTTATACACTTCGATCATGTCTCCCCTCATTCTTCGTCAAACAAGTGAATGTAATTTAAGAGTCTTCAATCTTTCTTCATAAGGAAGATTTCTAATGCTATGTATTAATTTAGTCATTCTATGCTGAATGTTTTCTAACGGATTTATGTCCATTCTGTAAAATTGAGACCAGAACTGAGCTGCATAATCTAGGTGAGGCCTTACTAATGATGTATAAAGCTGCAGTATAACCTCTGGACTTCTGTTGCTTACACTTCTTGATATAAATCCCAATAATCTATTTGCCCTATTACATACGCTTAGGCACTACTGTCTTGGTTTAAGGTTACTGCTCACCATAACCCTCAAGTCCTTTTCATAATCTGTATGGCTAAGTTCTACATTATTTAACTTATAAGTGCTAGGATTATGGACACTCCCGAGCTTCAGAACCTTGCATTTATCTACACTGAACTGCATCTGCCACTTTGCTGACCAGGTATTGAGTTTGTCTAAATCCCCCTGAAGTTCCCTGATATCTACGTTTGAATCAATTATCCTACCTATCTTTGTGTCATCTGCGAATTTGCTCATTTCACTAGTAATTCCCTCATCAAGATCATTGATATATATTATAAACAACAACGGGCCCAAGACTGATCCCTGTGGAATGCCACTTGTTACAGATCCCCACTCGGATTTAACCCCATTTATGGACACTCTCTGCTTCCTGTCTGTGAGCCATGACTCAATCCACGAGAGCACCCTTCCCCCAATGCCATGAGCTGCCACTTTCTTTAACAGTCTTTGGTGCGGAACTCTATCAAAAGCCTTACTAAAATCTAAGTAAATAATTATATATATATATATATATATATATATATATATATATATATATATATATATATATATATATATATACTACTCACATATATATGTCCAGTTCTAATGCTATATTTATGTTGTTTTAATCTTAGTTCGAGATTTTTACCAGTTTGACCGTAATAAACTTTATCGCAAATTTTACAAGGAATCTTATAGACACATCCATCAGCATTTTGTAAAGCACCCTTCTGGCAAGACAGTGATGGAGTGAATGATGGTGAAAGTTTTTCTTTTTCGGGCCACCCTGCCTTGGTGGGAATCGGCCAGTGTGATAATAAAAAAAAAAAAATAATTCTTTATCAAAAGTTTTTTTTACTGTATCAAGATTTTTGAATACAACTTTAATATTAAAAGTCTTAAGAAGAGAAGGCATATCAACCAAGTTTTCATGGTAAGGGAGAACCAACATATTTTTAGTTGAATAAGGCTGGTTGCCCCTTTTTGGATTATAAAAAGTGTTTCTAGCAACTTTAAAATTATCAATTACATTTCTTGGGTATTTTAAATCATTACCTATTTCATAAATTTTGGATATATGGTTAGTTTCGATGTTACTTCCTTGTTTACGAAAGTTCCTGTTGATGATTTATTAAGTTTCTTATCTGAAGAACTCGTTAACTATGATTTACCATTGCCAGTTCCTACTATCATTAAACTTATTAAACTTTGCATTGTTGATGCAAAATTTGTATTTAATGATAAGTTTTACACTCAGAAGTTTGGTATGGCAATGGGAAATCCTCTTTCACCTGTTCTTAGTAACCTATACATGGAATTTTTTGAAACAAGGTTGCTTAACACAATCCTCCCTAATAGAGCTAAATGGTTCAGATATGTTGATGATATTTTGTGTCTTATGCCCAAAAATGTAGATATACACCATTTTCTTCTAAAATTAAATAGCTTAGCCCATTCTATGAACTTTACTGTTGAGTTTGAAGAAAATAACTCATTGCTTTTTCTAGATGTTTTAATTATTAAGGGTAATAATGAATTCAAATTTAAAATTTACAGAAAACCTACAAATAACTGTTCCTATGTCCACTATTATTCCTCGCATCAAGATAGAGTCAAACTGTCTGTTTTCTCCTCGCATCAAGATAGAGTCAAACTGTCTGTTTTCTCATCAATGTTTTTGAGAGCTTTACGAATTTGTAGTCCTGAGTTCATAGATGAAGAAATATCCAAAATTTATGAAATAGGTAATGATTTAAAATACCCAAGAAATGTAATTGATAAATCTTTTAAAGTTGCTAGAAACACTTTTTATAATCCAAAAAGGGGCAACCAGCCTTATTCAACTAAAAATATGTTGGTTCTCCCTTACCATGAAAACTTGGTTGATATGCCTTCTCTTCTTAAGACTTTTAATATTAAAGTTGTATTCAAAAATCTTGATACAGTAAAAAAACTTTTGATAAAGAATTCCCCCCAAAATGCTGATGGATGTGTCTATAAGATTCCTTGTAAAATTTGCGATAAAGTTTATTACGGTCAAACTGGTAAAAATCTCGAACTAAGATTAAAACAACATAAATATAGCATTAGAATTGGACAAGATTCCAATGCTCTATTTATTCATGTAAGAGATTTTAACCATCCAATTGATTTTCAAAAAGTTGAGAAAGTAGTATCAAGCAAGTCCATGGTCGACAGGAATATAATTGAATCTTGTTTCATAAAAAGCAGTTTTGACAATAATATGAATATTTCCTTTGGTTTATATAAATTAGATCCATTTATAATTAACAGAATTTGGGAAGAATTTAATAATACACTGGACAAATAATTTTTAAATTTTCTTGGTTAGAATAGCTTGGGGGTGAGTTGTGCAAAGGACCTATCCAAGTTGGCTCGCCGCGCGTCACGTGTTTAACCGTTGTGGGATCTGATAGTGAGGTGCTGGCCGGACCCCTTATATAGCTTCCTTGGATGCTTCACTTTCATAGTTCCTTGATAATGTGAGTAGTCACGAAAGCGCTTGGAATTTCTCTATTCTTTCAGAGTGGTTGTTTTGCATATTTTAAAATCACCTGTTTACTGTGATCTTATTGCATATATATATATATATATATATATATATATATATATATATATATATATATATATATATATATATATATATATTACTAAAAAGAATAAGAAGAAAATTGTCAAAGTGGGAAGTCTGAATGTGCGTGAATGTTGTGCAAATGATAAGAAAGAAAGAGATGATTGTGGATGTTATGAATGAGAAGAAGCTGGATGTCTTGGCTTTAAGTGAAACAAAGCTGAAGGGGGTGGGAGAGTTTCAGTGGAGAGGAATAAATGGGATTAGGTCAGGGGTTTCAAATAGAGTTAGAGCTAAAGAAGGAGTAGCAATAATGTTGAAGGATAAGCTATGGCAGGAAAAGAGGGACTATAAATGTATTAATTCAAGGATTATGTGGAGTAAAATAAAGATTGGATGTGAAAAGTGGGTTATAATAAGCGTGTATGCACCTGGAGAAGAGAGAAGTGTAGAGGAGAGAGAGAGAGATTTTGGGAAATGTTGAGTGAATGCGTGGGGAGTTTTGAATCAAGTGTGAGAGTAATGGTGGTTGGGGATTTCAATGCTAAAGTGGGTAAAAATGTTACGGAGGGAGTAGTAGGTAATTTTGGGGTGCCAGGGGTAAATGTAAATGGGGAGCCTTTAATTGAGCTATGTGTAGAAAGAGATTTGGTAATAAGTAATACATATTTTATGAAAAAGAGGATAAATAAATATACAAGGTATGATGTAGCACGTAATGAAAGTAGTTCATTAGATTATGTATTGGTGGATAAAAGGTTGATGGGTAGGCTCCAGGATGTACATGTTTATAGAGGGGCAACTGATATATCGGATCATTATTTAGTTGTAGCTACAGTTAGAGTAAGAGGTAGATGGGAAAAGAAGAAGGTGGCAACAAAAAGTAAGAGGGAGATGAAAGTGTATAAACTAAGGGAGGAGGAAGTTCGGGTGAGATATAAGCGACTATTGGCAGAAAGGTGGGCTAGTGCAAAGATGAGTAGTGGGGGGGTTGAAGAGGGTTGGAATAGTTTTAAAAATGCAGTATTAGAATGTGGGGCAGAAGTTTGTGGTTATAGGAGGGTGGGGGCAGGAGGAAAGAGGAGTGATTGGTGGAATGATGAAGTAAAGGGTTTGATAAAAGAGAAAAAGGTAGCTTATGAGAGGTTTTTAAAAAGCAGAAGTGTTATAAGAAGAGCAGAGTATATGGAGAGTAAACAAAAGGTAAAGAGAGTGGTGAGAGAGTGCAAAAGGAGAGCAGATGATAGAGTGGGAGAGGCACTGTCAAGAAATTTTAATGAAAATAAGAAAAAATTTTGGAGTGAGTTAAACAAGTTAAGAAAGCCTAGGGAAAGTATGGATTTGTCAGTTAAAAACAGAGTAGGGGAGTTAGTAGATGGGGAGATGGATGTATTAGGTAGATACCTGGAGGTTACCTGGAGGTTATTCCGGGGATCAACGCCCCCACGGCCCGGTGGATCAGGGCCTGATCAACCAGGCTGTTACTGCTGGCCGCACGCAGTCCAACATGCGAGCCACAGCCCGGCTGATCCGGCACTGACTTTAGGTATCTGTCCAGCTCTCTCTTGAAGGCAGCCAGGGGTTTATTGGCAATTCCCCTAATGCTTGATGGGAGGCTGTTAAACAGTTTTGGGCCCCGGACACTTATGATGTTTTCCCTTAGTGTACCAATGGCGCCCCTACTTTTTATTGGGGGCATTTTGCATCGCCTGCCCAGTCTTTTACTTTCATAGGGAGTGATTTCTGTGTGCAGATTTGGGACCATTCCTTCCAAGATTTTCCAAGTGTACATTGCGAGAATATTTTGAGGAACTTTTAAATGTTAAGGAAGAAACAGAGGCAGTAATTTCATGCACTGGTCAGGGAGGTATACCATCTTTTAGGAGTGAAGAAGAGCAGAATGTAAGTGTGGGGGAGGTACGTGAGGCATTACGTAAAATGAAAGGGGGTAAAGCAGCTGGAACTGATGGGATCATGACAGAAATGTTAAAAGCAGGGGGGGATATAGTGTTGGAGTGGTTGGTACTTTTGTTTAATAAATGTATGAAAGAGGGGAAGGTACCTAGGGATTGGCGGAGAGCATGTATAGTCCCTTCATATAAAGGGAAAGGGGACAAAAGAGACTGTAAAAATTATAGAGGAATAAGTTTACTGAGTATACCAGGAAAAGTGTACGGTAGGGTTATAATTGAAAGAATTAGAGGTAAGACAGAATGTAGGATTGCGGATGAGCAAGGAGGTTTCAGAGTGGGTAGGGGATGTGTAGATCAAGTGTTTACATTGAAGCATATATGTGAACAGTATTTAGATAAAAGTAGGGAAGTTTTTATTGCATTTATGGATTTAGAAAAGGCATATGATAGAGTGGATCGAGGAGCAATGTGGCAGATGTTGCAAGTATATGGAATAGGTGGAAAGTTATTAAATGCTGTAAAGAGTTTTTATGAGGATAGTGAGGCTCAGGTTAGGGTGTGTAGAAGAGAGGGAGAATACTTCCTGGTAAAAGTAGGTCTTAGACAGGGATGTGTAATGTCACCATGGTTGTTTAATATATTTATAGATGGGGTTGTAAAGGAAGTAAATGCTAGGGTGTTCGGGAGAGGGGTGAGATTAAATTTTGGGGAATTAAATTCAAAATGGGAATTGACACAGTTACTTTTTGCTGATGATACTGTGCTTATGGAAGATTCTAAAGAAAAATTGCAAAGGTTAGTGGATGAGTTTGGGAATGTGTGTAAAGGTAGAAAGTTGAAAGTGAACATAAAAAAGAGTAAGGTGATGAGGGTATCAAATGATTTAGATAAAGAAAAATTGGATATCAAATTGGGGAGGAGGAGTATGGAAGAAGTGAATGTTTTCAGATACTTGGGAGTTGACATGTCGGCGGATGGATTTATGGAGGATGAGGTTATTCATAGAATTGATGAGGGAAAAAAGGTGAGTGGTGCATTGAGGTATATGTGAAGTCAAAAAAACGTTATCTATGGAGGCAAAGAAGGGAATGTATGAAAGTATAGTAGTACCAACGCTCTTATATGGGTGTGAAGCTTGGATGGTAAATGCAGCAGCGAGGAGATGGTTGGAGGCAGTGGAGATGTCCTGTTTAAGGGCAATGTGTGGTGTAAATATTATGCAGAAAATTCGGAGTGTGGAAATTAGGAAAAGGTGTGGAGTTAATAAAAGTATTAGTCAGAGGGCAGAGAGGGGTTGTTGAGGTGGTTTGGTCATTTAGAGAGAATGGATCAGAGTAGAATGACATGGAAAGCACATAAATCTATAGGGGAAGGAAGGCGGGGTAGGGGTCGTCCTCGAAAGGGTTGGAGAGAGGGGGTAAATGAGGTTTTGTGGGCAAGGGGCTTGGACTTCCAGCAAGCGTGCATGAGCGTGTTAGATAGGAGTGAATGGAGACGAATGGTACTTAGGACCTGACGATCTGTTGGAGTGTGAGCAGGGTAATATTTAGTGAAGGGATTCAGGGAAACCAGTTATTTTCATATAGTCGGACTTGAGTCCTGGAAATGGGAAGTACAGTGCCTGCACTTTAAAGGAGGAGTTTGGGATATTGGCAGTCTGGAGGGATATGTTGTGTATCTTTATATGTGTATGCTTCTAAACTGTTGTATTCTGAGCACCTCTGCAAAAACAGTGATAATGTGCGAGTGTGGTGAAAGTGTTGAATGATGAAAGTATTTTCTTTTTGGGGATTTTCTTTCTTTTTTGGGTCACCCTGCCTCGGTGGGAGATGGCCGACTTGTTGAAAAAAAAAAAATATATATGTATATATACATATATATATTATATTTTATTATCACACTGGCCGATTCCCACCAAGGCAGGGTGGCCCAAAAAAGAAAAACTTTCACCATCATTCACTACATCACTGTCTCGCCAGAAGAGTGCTTTGCACTGTAGTTTTTAAACTGCAACATTAACACCCCTCCTTCAGAGTGCAGGCACTGTACTTCCTATCTCCAGGACTCAAGTCCGGCCTGCCGGTTTCCCTGAATCCCTTCATAAATGTTACTTTGCTCACACTCCAACAGCATGTCAAGTATTAAAAACCATTTGTCTCCATTCACTCCTATCAAACATGCTCACGCATGCCTGCTGGAAGTCCAAGCCCCTCGCACACAAAACCTCCTTTACCCCCCTCCCTCCAACCTTTCCTAGGCCGACCCCTACCCCGCCTTCCTTCCACTACAGACTGATACACTCTTGAAGTCATTCTGTTTCGCTCCATTCTCTCTACATGTGCGAACCACCTCAACAACCCTTCCTCAGCTTTCTGGACAACAGTTTTGGTAATCCCGCACCTCCTTCTAACTTCCAAACTACGAATTCTCTGCATTATATTCACACCACACATTGCCCTCAGACATGACATCTCCACTGCCTCCAGCCTTCTCCTCGCTGCAACATTCATCACCCATGCTTCACACCCATATAAGAGTGTTGGTAAAACTATACTCTCATACATTCCCCTCTTTGCCTCCAAGGACAAAGTTCTTTTTCTCCACAGACTCCTAAGTGCACCACTCACTCTTTTCCCCTCATCAATTCTATGATTCACCTCATCTTTCATAGACCCATCCGCTGACACGTCTACTCCCAAATATCTGAATACATTCACCTCCTCCATACCCTCTCCCTCCAATCTGATATCCAATCTTTCATCACCTAATCTTTATGTTATCCTCATAACCTTACTCTTTCCTGTATTCACTTTTAATTTTCTTCTTTTGCATACCCTACCAAATTCATCCACCAATCTCTGCAACTTCTCTTCAGAATCTCCAAAGAGCACAGTGTCATCAGCAAAGAGCAACTGTGACAACTCCCACTTTATGTGTGATTCTTTATCTTTTAACTCCACGCCTCTTGCCAAGACCCTCGCATTCACTTCTCTTACAACCCCATCTATAAATATATTAAACAACCACAGTGACATCACACATCCTTGTCTAAGGCCTACTTTTACTGGGAAAAAATTTCCCTCTTTCCTACATACTCTAACTTGAGCCACTATCCTCGTAAAAACTCTTCACTGCTTTCAGTAACCTGCCTCCTACACCATACACCTGCAATATCTGCCACATTGCCCCCCTATCCACCCTGTCATATGCCTTTTCCAAATCCATAAATGCCACAAAGACCTCTTTAGCCTTATCTAAATACTGTTCACTTATATGTTTCACTGTAAACACCTGGTCCACACACCCCCTACCTTTCCTAAAGCCTCCTTGTTCATCTGCTATCCTATTCTCCGTCTTACTCTTAATTCTTTGAATAATAACTCTATCATACACTTTACCAGGTACACTCAACAAACTTATCCCCCTATAATTTTTGCACTCTCTTTTGTTCCCTTTGCCTTTATACAAAGGAATTATGCATGCTCTCTGCCAATCCCTAGGTACCTTACCCTCTTCCATACATTTATTAAATAATTGCACCAACCACTCCAAAACTATATCCCCACCTGCTTTTAACATTTCTGTCTTTATCCCATCAATCCCGGCTGCCTTACCCCCTTTCATTTTACCTACTGCCTCACGAACTTCCCCCACACTCAAAACTGGCTCTTCCTCACTCCTACAAGATGTTATTCCTCCTTGCCCTATACACGAAATCACAGCTTCCCTATCTTCATCAACATTTAACAATTCCTCAAAATATTCCCTCCATCTTCCCAATACCTCTAACTCTCCATTTAATAACTCTCCTCTCCTATTTTTAACTGACAAATCCATTTGTTCTCTAGGCTTCCTTAACTTGTTAATCTCACTCCAAAACTTTTTCTTATTTTCAACAAAATTTGTTGATAACATCTCACCCACTCTCTCATTTGCTCTCTTTTTACATTGCTTCACCACTCTCTTAACCTCTCTCTTTTTCTCCATATACTCTTCCCTCCTTGCATCACTTCTACTTTGTAAAAACTTCTCTTATGCTAACTTTTTCTCCCTTACTACTCTCTTTACATCATCATTCCACCAATCGCTCCTCTTCCCTCCCGCACCCACCTTCCTGTAACCATAAACTTCTGCTGAACACTCCAACACTACATTTTTAAACCTACCCCATACCTCTTCGACCCCATTGCCTATGCTCTCATTAGCCCATCTATCCTTCAATAGCTGTTTATATCTTACCCTAACTGCCTCCTCTTTTAGTTTATAAACCTTCACCTCTCTCTTCCCTGATGCTTCTATTCTCCTTGTATCCCATCTACCTTTTACTCTCAGTGTAGCTACAACTAGAAAGTGATCTGATATATCTGTGGCCCCTCTATAAACATGTACATCCTGAAGTCTACTCAACAGTCTTTTATCTACCAATACATAATCCAACAAACTACTGTCATTTCGCCCTACATCATATCTTGTATACTTATTTATCCTTTTTTTCCTAAAATATGTATTACCTATAACTAAACCCCTTTCTATACAAAGTTCAATCAAAGTGCTCCCATTATCATTTACACCTGGCACCCCAAACTTACCAACCACACCATCTCTAAAAGTTTCTCCTACTTTAGCATTCAGGTCCCCTACCACAATTACTCTCTCACTTGGTTCAAAGGCTCCTATACATTCACTTAACATCTCCCAAAATCTCTCTCTCTCCTCTACATTCCTCTCTTCTCCAGGTGCATACACACTTATTATGACCCACTTTTCGCATCCAACCTTCACTTTAATCCACATAATTCTTGAATTTACACATTCATATTCTCTTTTCTCCTTCCATAATTGATCCTTCAACATTACTGCTACCCCTTCTTTTGCTCTAACTCTCTCAGATACTCCAGATTTAATCCCATTTATTTCCCCCCACCAAAACTCCCCTACCCCCTTCAGCTTTGTTTTGCTTAGGGCCAGGACATTCAACTTCTTTTCATTCATAACATCAGCTATCATCTGTTTCTTGTCATCCGCACTACATCCACGCACATTCAAGCATCCCAGTTTTATAACATTTTTCTTCTTCTCTTTATTAGTAAATGTCTACAGGAGAAGGGGTTACTAGCCCATTGCTCCCGGCATTTTAGTCACCTCATACGACATGCATGGCTTACGGAGGAAAGATTCTTTTCCACTTCCCCATGGACAATAGAAGAAATAAAGAAGAACAAGAGCTATTTAGAAAAAGGAGAAAAACCTAGATGTATGTACAGTGGACCCCCGGTTAACGATATTTTTTCACTCCAGAAGTATGTTCAGGTGCCAGTACTGACCGAATTTGTTCCCATAAGAAATATTGTGAAGTAGATTAGTCCATTTCAGACCCCCAAACATACACGTACAAACGCACTTACATAAATACACTTACATAATTGGTCACATTCGGAGGTAATCGTTATGCGGGGGTCCACTGTATATATATATATATATATATATATATATATATATATATATATATATATATATATATATATATATATATATATATACAGTGGACCCCTGGTTAACGAACTTTTTTCATTCCAGTAGTATGTTCAGGTGCCAGTACTGACCGAATTTTTTCCCATAAGGAATATTGTGAAGCAGATTAGTCCATTTCAGACCCCCAAACATACACGTACAAACGCACTTACATAAATACACTTACATAATTGGTCGCATTTGGAGGTGATCGTTAAGCGGGGGGTCCACTGTATATATATATATATAATATATATATATATATACGTATATGCAAAACAACCACTCTGAAAGAATAGAGAAATTCCAAGTGCTTTCGTGACTACTCACATTATCAAGGAATTATGAAAGTGAAGCATCCAAGGAAGCTATATAAGGGGTCCGGCCAGCACCTCACTATGAGATCCCACAACGGTTAAACACGTGACGCGCAGCGAGCCAACTTGGTCCTTTGCACAACTCACCCCCAAGCTATTTATTTGTCCAGTGTATTATTAAATTCTTCCCAAATTCTATTAATTATAAATGGATCTAATTTATATAAACCAAAGGAAATATTAATATTATTGTCAAAACTGCTTTTTATGAAACAAGATTCAATTATATTCCTGTCGACCATGGACTTGCTTGATACTACTTTCTCAACTTTTTGAAAATCAATTGGATGGTTAAAATCTCTTACGTGAATAAATAGAGCATTGGAATCTTGTCCAGTTCTAATGCTATATTTATGTTGTTTTAATCTTAGTTCGAGATTTTTACCAGTTTGACCGTAATAAACTTTATCGCAAATTTTACAAGGAATCTTATAGACACATCCATCAGCATTTTGGGGGGAATTCTTTATCAAAAGTTTTTTTTACTGTATCAAGATTTTTGAATACAACTTTAATATTAAAAGTCTTAAGAAGAGAAGGCATATCAACCAAGTTTTCATGGTAAGGGAGAACCAACATATTTTTAGTTGAATAAGGCTGGTTGCCCCTTTTTGGATTATAAAAAGTGTTTCTAGCAACTTTAAAAGATTTATCAATTACATTTCTTGGGTATTTTAAATCATTACCTATTTCATAAATTTTGGATATTTCCTCATCTATGAACTCAGGACTACAAATTCGTAAAGCTCTCAAAAACATTGATGAGAAAACAGACAGTTTGACTCTATCTTGATGCGAGGAATAATAGTGGACATAGGAACAGTTTTTTGTAGGTTTTCTGTAAATTTTAAATTTGAATTCATTATTACCCTTAATAATTAAAACATCTAGAAAAGGCAATGAGTTATTTTCTTCAAACGGTTAAGGCGCAAATTTTTATTGTTATTAAGTCTATCATAAGATACACTTAATAACAATAAAAATTTGCGCCTTATTAAAGCAGACAAAATAAATGTAATAGTAATTATGAAAGAAAATGATTACCAAGGAAAAATGAATAATCTCTTAGATGATACTGAAACCTATTCTAAACTTAGGAAAAATCCCCTAGAAACCGTTAACAGCAATTTCAATAAAACAATAAAACTTCTACTGAAAGGCAAAGATGAATTAGTCAAGCAATTTACTTCCACTAATCCATCTTTACCTTACATGTATGGACTAATAAAAACACACAAACCAGGGAATCCAGTCAGACCAATTATTAGCTCCATAGGGTCAGTTTCATATAAATTATCCAAATGGCTTGTTGATATTTTGAGCCCTATTGTTGGCAAAATTTCTAACTTTAATGTTAAAAACAACATAGACTTGGTTGATAAATTAAGCTCCTTGACTGACTTAAATGATTTTAACATGGTTAGTTTTGATGTTACTTCCTTGTTTACGAAAGTTCCTGTTGATGATTTATTAAGTTTCTTATCTGAAGAACTCGTTAACTATGATTTACCATTGCCAGTTCCTACTATCATTAAACTTATTAAACTTTGCATTGTTGATGCAAAATTTGTATTTAATGATAAGTTTTACACTCAGAAGTTTGGTATGGCAATGGGAAATCCTCTTTCACCTGTTCTTAGTAACCTATACATGGAATTTTTTGAAACAAGGTTGCTTAACACAATCCTCCCTAATAGAGCTAAATGGTTCAGATATGTTGATGATATTTTGTGTCTTATGCCCAAAAATGTAGATATACACCATTTTCTTGGAAAATTAAATAGCTTAGCCCATTCTATAAACTTTACTGTTGAGTTTGAAGAAAATAACTCATTGCCTTTTCTAGATGTTTTAATTATTAAGGGTAATAATGAATTCAAATTTAAAATTTACAGAAAACCTACAAATAACTGTTCCTATGTCCATTATTATTCCTCGCATCAAGATAGAGTCAAACTGTCTGTTTTCTCATCAATGTTTTTGAGAGCTTTACGAATTTGTAGTCCTGAGTTCATAGATGAGGAAATATCCAAAATTTATGAAATAGGTAATGATTTAAAATACCCAAGAAATGTAATTGATAAATCTTTTAAAGTTGCTAGAAACACTTTTTATAATCCAAAAAGGGGCAACCAGCCTTATTCAACTAAAAATATGTTGGTTCTCCCTTACCATGAAAACTTGGTTGATATGCCTTCTCTTCTTAAGACTTTTAATATTAAAGTTGTATTCAAAAAACTTGATACAGTAAAAAAACTTTTGATAAAGAATTCCCCCCAAAATGCTGATGGATGTGTCTATAAGATTCCTTGTAAAATTTGTGATAAAGTTTATTACGGTCAAACTGGTAAAAATCTCGAACTAAGATTAAAACAACATAAATATAGCATTAGAACTGGACAAGATTCCAATGCTCTATTTATTCATGTAAGAGATTTTAACCATCCAATTGATTTTCAAAAAGTTGAGAAAGTAGTATCAAGCAAGTCCATGGTCGACAGGAATATAATTTAATCTTGTTTCATAAAAAGCAGTTTTGACAATAATATGAATATTTCCTTTGGTTTATATAAATTAGATCCATTTATAATTAATAGAATTTGGGAAGAATTTAATAATACACTGGACAAATAAATAGCTTGGGGGTGAGTTGTGCAAAGGTCCAAGTTGGCTCGCCGCACGTCACGTGTTTAACCGTTGTGGGATCTGATAGTGAGGTGCTGGCCAGACCCCTTATATAGCTTCCTTGGATGCTTCACTTTCATAATTCCTTGATAATGTGAGTAGTCACGAAAGCGCTTGGAATTTCTCTATTCTTTCAGAGTGGTTGTTTTGCATATTTTGAAATCACCTGTTTACTGTGATCTTATTGCATATATATATATATATATATGCATGTGCGTGTCTGTGAAGTGTGACCAAAGTGTAAGTAGGAGTAGCAAGATATCCCTGTTATCTAGCATGTTTATGAGACAGAAAAAGAAACCAGTAATCCTACCATCATGCAAAACAGTTACATGTTTCTGTTTCACAGTCTTCTGGCAGGACGGTAGTACTTCCCTGGGTGGTTGCTGTCTACCAACCTACTACCTATGATATATATATATATATATATATATATATATATATATATATATATATATATATTTATGGGTTTATGAAGGATGAGGTTAATCATAGATTTGATGAGGGTAAAAAGGTGAGTGGTGCGTTGACGTATATGTGGAGTCAAAAAACGTTATCTATGGAGGCAAAGAAGGGAATGTATGAAAGTATAGTAGTACCAACACTCTTATATGGATGTGAAGCTTGGGTGGTAAATGCAGCAGCGAGGAGACGGTTGGAGGCAGTGGAGATGTCCTGTCTAAGGGCAATGTGTGGTGTAAATATTATGCAGAAAATTCGGAGTGTGGAAATTAGGACAAGGTGTGGAGTTAATAAAAGCATTAGTCAGAGGGCAGAAGAGGGGTTGTTGAGGTGGTTTGGTCATTTAGAGAGAATGGATCAAAGTAGAATGACATGGAAAGCATATAAATCTATAGGGGAAGGAAGGAAGGAAGGGTAGGGGTCGTCCTCGAAAGGGTTGGAAAGAGGGGGTAAAGGAGGTTTTGTGGGCAAGGGGCTTGGACTTCCAGCAAGCGTGCATGAGCGTGTTAGATAGGAGTGAATGGAGACAAATGATACTTGGGACCTGACGATCTGTTGGAGTGTGAGCAGGGTAATATTTAGTGAAAGGATTCAGGGAAACCGATTATTTTCATATAGTCGGACTTGAGTCCTGGAAATGGGAAGTACAATGCCTGCACTTTAAAGGAGGGGTTTGGGATATTGGCAGTTTGGAGGGATATGTTGTGTATCTATATACGTATATGCTTCTAAGCTGTTGCATTCTGAGCACCTCTGCAAAAGCAGTGATAATGTGTGAGTGGGGTGAAAGTGTTGAATGATGATGAAAGTATTTTCTTTTTGGGGATTTTCTTTCTTTTTTGGGTCACCCTGCCTCGGTGGGAGACGGCCGACTTGTTGGAAATATATATATATATATATATATATATATATATATATATATATATATATATATATATATATATACAGTGGACCCCCGCATAACAATTACCTCCGAATGCGACCAATTATGTAAGTGTATTTATGTAAGTGCGTTTGTACGTGTATGATTGGGGGTCTGAAATGGACTAATCTACTTCACAATATTTCTTATGGGAACAAATTTGGTCAGTACTGGCACCTGAACATACTTCTGGAGTGAAAAAATATCGTTAACCGGGGGTCCACTGTATATATATATGTATATATATATATTTATATATATATATATATATATATATATATATATATATATATATATATATATATATATATATATATATATATACAGTGGACCCCACATACCGTTGGCCTTACATAACGTTAAATCCGCATACCGATACATTTTATCGCTAAGATTTCGCCTAGCATACCGCTAAAAAACCTGCTCAGCGCTGTTCGTCCGAGACGCGTCCAATGTGCGGCCTGAGCCAGCCTCACATGTTCCGCCGGTGGCATTGTTTACCAGCCAGCCTCTGCGATAACATCCAAGCATACAATCGGAACATTTCGTGTTATTACAGTGTTTTTGGTGATTTCATCTGCAAAATAAGTGACCATGGGCCCCAAGAAAGCCTCTAGTGCTAACCCAGTGGTAAAAAGGGTGAGAAATACTATCATACCACAGTCAGCTGCTGCTCCACCACGGTCAGCTGTTGTTTGACCAGTCAGCTGTTGCTGGATCAGTCAGCTGCTGTTGCACCTCGATCAGCTGTTGCTGGACCACTCAGCTGTTGCTGGATCAGTCAGCTGCTGCTGCACCACGATCAGCTGTTGTTGGACCAGTCAGCTGTTGCTGAATCAGTCAGCTGCTGCTGCACCACAATCAGCTGTTGCTGGACCAGTCAGCTGTTGCTGGATCAGTCAGCTGCTGCTGCACCATGATCAGCTGTTGCTGGACCAGTCAGCTGTTGCTGGATCAGTTAGCTGCTGCTGCTGCTGCACCACGATCAGCTGTTGCTGGACCAGTCACCTGTTGCTGGATCAGTCAGTTGTTGCTGGATCAGTCAGCTGTTGCTGGATCAGTCAGCTGTTGCTGGACCAGTCAGCTGTTGCTGGATCAGTCAGCTGTTGCTGGATCAGTCAGCTGTTGCTGGACCAGTCAGCTGTTGCTGGACCAGTCAGCTGTTGCTGGATCAGTCAACTGTTGCTGGACCAGTCAGCTGTTGCTGGACCAGTCAGCTGTTGCTGGATCAGTCAGCTGTTGCTGGACCAGTCAGCTGTTGCTGGACCAGTCAGCTGTTGCTGGACCAGTCAGCTGTTGCTGGACCAGTCAGCTGTTGCTGGATTAGTCAGCTGTTGCTGGATCAGTCAGCTGTTGCTGGATCAGTCAGCTGTTGCTGGACCAGTCAACTGTTGCTGGACCAGTCAGCTGTTGCTGGACCAGTTAGCTGTTGCTGGACCAGTCAGCTGTTGCTGGACCACTCAGCTGTTGCTGGATCAGTCAGCTGTTGCTGGATCAGTCAGCTGTTGCTGGACCAGTCAGCTGTTGCTGGACCAGTCAGCTGTTGCTGGGCCAGTCAGCTGTTGCTGGATCAGTCAGCTGCTGCTGCACCACGGTCAGCTGCTGTTGCACCATCAGCTGTTTCTGAACATGACTCGTCCCGAACCTGTCCCGAACCTGTCCATCCAGCCTGAGCGCCTGCCTTGCCGTCATTGTTTACAAGCCAGGGTGGCCGGTTGCATGCATACATTCGATACATTTTGTATTATTCCATTATTTATAGTGCTTGTAACTGCTAAATAAGCCACCATGGGCCCAAAGAAAGCTTCTAGTGCCAACCCTGTGGTAAAAAGGGTGATAAATGCTATCGTACCATGGTCAGCTGATAAATTGGACCAGTCAGCTGTTGCTGCACCACAGCTGCTGCTGCACCACAGCTGCAGCTGCACCATGGTCAGCTGTTGCTGCACCCAGCTGCTGCTGCACCATGGTCAGCTGCACCACAGCTGTTGTTGTTGCTGCACCACCATCAGCTGTATTACTCGAAGATGTGGAGAGAGTGTTGTTGGTGTGGCTTAACGTGAAACAATTACCCAGAAACAATTAACCCCAGAGGGTTATCCACCCAGGATAACCCAAGAAAGTCAGTGCATCATCGAGGACTCTAACTTATTTCCATTGGGGTCCTTAATCGTGTCTCCCAGGATGCAACCCACACCAGTCGACTAACACCCAGGTGAACGGAAAAATGCCTGGAACTAGTGCTCATATTGGTGAATTTAAAGCCAGCAAAGGTTGGTTTGAGAGATTTAAGAATCGTAGTGGCATACACAGTGTGATAAGTCCTGTTCTGGAAGAAAATGCCAAACAGGACCTACAGTACTCAGGAGGAAAAGGCACTCCCAGGACACAGTGTCTCATCAGTCATTGCTGCATCTTCAATAAAGGTAAGTGTCATTTATTCTTCATTTAGTAGAGTAGTACATGCACAATATATATTGTGCATGTACTACTCTACTATTGTGCATGTATCCTTCTCTTTGTGTGTAGGAAAATGTATATTTCATGTGGTAAAATTTTTTTTTTCATACTTTTGGGTGTCTTGCACGGATTAATTTGATTTCTATTATTTCTTATGGGGAAAATTCATTCACATGACGATAATTTCGCATAACAATGAGCGCTCATGAACGGATTAATATCGTTATGCGGGGGTCCACTGTGTGTGTATATATATATATATATATTATATATATATATATATATTATATATATATATATATATTATATATATATATTATATATACAGGAGGGCCCCGCTTATACGGCAGGTTAGGTTCCAGGCTACCGCCATAAAGCGGAAATCGCCGTAAAGTGGAACACCCTTTTTTTCCACTTATAAATGCATACAAACACTAGATAACAAGTTTACACTAACATATATTAAGTTAGCAATAGAACCAGGCATCAAAAAACAATAAAAAGGTACAATACACACATAGTGCACTCATTACTTACCTTAAAATATTTATAGTCTTAATCTAGGGTGAGACAAGTAGTATTTATTGTAAGAAATCAAGTGTGGTATGTATTGTAATAGCCAGGCTACCTCGCCAGGCCACCCCAACCACACATACTATTCTATGATATTTAAGCATCCCAGAGCGATAAAATGTATGTACAGTTCACTCATTACTTACCTTAAAATATTTGTAGTCTTAATGTAGGGTCAGGAGTAAGTAAATGAGATAAAACGAATAAATGAGAGAGAGAAAGAATGAGTACATGAGAGGTAACAGGCGCAGAGTTATGTAAACAAACCAGGCTCCCACATCTTATATTTATGTTTATTTATTCTATTGTGGGGTGTATTTATCATCTTTTTATGTTATGTATCGTGTTTATTATATAATTTTGAAAAAAATATCATGGCTGGATTAATGAAAATGTGTATATTACCGCAATATACGACATTTAATGAGACTCGGTGAGTATTGTTATTATCACCACTTGTGCAAGTCGTCTGCTACCACATCTCACATTTATGTTTATTTATTCTACTGTGGGGTGTATTTATCTTATTTATATGTTATGCATCGTGTTTATTATATAATTTTGAAAAAAATATCATGGATGGATTAATGAAAATGTGTATATTACCGTAATATACAACATTTAATGAGACTCGGCGAGTATTGTTATTATCACCACTTGTGCAAGTCGTCTGCTCACATCTCACATTTGTTTATTTATTCTACTGTGGGGTGTATTTATCTTATTTATATGTTATGCATCGTGTTTATTATATAATTTTGAAAAAAATATCATGGATGGATTAATGAAAATGTGTATATTACCGTAATATACGACATTTAATGAGACTCGGTGAGTATTGTTATTATGGCGTCACTTGTGGAAGTCGTCTGCTCACATCTCACATTTATGTTTATTTATTCTACTGTGGGGTGTATTTATCTTATTTATATGTTATGCATCGTGTTTATTATATAATTTTGAAAAAAATATCATGGATGGATTAATGAAAATGTGTATATTAACGTAATATACGACATTTAAATGACTCGATGTATGTAAGTTTATTTAGGTACAGGTATACATAAGTATAATTATCAGAGTATATATAAAATATGAAATAACTTTTAAAAACATTTGAAATTTTGGAGTTTCCAGACAAAATGGAGAGACTTAGTGCTTACTGAGCTCATGGAGAATGTAAACAAACAAGGTGGGGCACGGTGACCGTATTAGAAAGTCAGGTGGGGGGAGCCGTATAGTGAGTTTTGGTCATAATTTGAAATGTCCATATTAGCGGAACGCCGTAAAGTGAAACGCCGTAAAGCGGGGCCTTCCTGTATATATATATATATATATATATATATATATACACACACACACACACATTTGGACCCTCGAATTTAGTAGTGCCTTTTCTGTATGCAAAACTATTTTTATTATCTATAAAATGTATTGTTTGTTAATATTTTTGGGTGTCTGGAATGGTTTAATTGGATTTACATTATTTCCTATGGAAAATATTAACAAATCATACATTTTATAGATAAAAATAGTTTTGCATACAGAAAAGGCACTACTAAATTCGAGGGTTCACATGTATATATACAGGAAGGCCCCGCTTTACGGCATTTCACTTTACGGCGTTCCGCTAATACGGTCATTTCAAATTATGACCAAAACTCGCTATACGGCTCCCCCCACCTGACTTTCTAATACGGTCACTGCGCCCCACCTTGTTTGTTTACATTCTTCCTGAGCTCAGTAAGCACTAAGTCTCTCCATTTTGTCTGGAAACTCCAAAATTTCAAATGTTTTTAAAAGTTATTTCATATTTTATATATACTCTGATAATTATATACCTGTACTTAAATAAACTTACATACTGTGCTGGCATGCAGGTACACATTAAAATCAGTAAGAGTGTCTTATGTCTCCAGACGTCATATTAGTAATGATAATAATAATCATCGAGTCTCATTTAAATGTCGTATATTACGTTAAATACACATTTTCATTAATCCATCTATGATATTTTTTCAAAATTATATAATAAACACGATACATAACATAAAAAGATGATAAATACACCCCACAATAGAATAAATAAACATAAATATGAGATGTGGTAGCAGACGACTTGCACAAGTGACGCCATATTAGAAATGCTAATAATAATAATAATAATCACCGAGTCTTATTAAATGTTGTATATTACGTTAATATACACATTTTCATTTATCCCTCCATGATATATTTTTCAAAATTATATAATAAACACGATACATAACATCAAAAGATGATAAATACACCCCACAATAGAATAAATAAACATAAATATGAGATGTCGTAGCCAGATAACTTGTACAAGTGATGCTAAGAATAACATTTTCTCTAATCTAACATAAGAGAAAATGTGTTACTGGGGGTAACTGTAGAAAATTATTCCTTTCGTATGTATGTAAGTAAGTTTATTCAGGTATACACAAATACAGTTACATAGATTATCATACATAACAACATACGTGTAGAGAACCTAGGATAACCCAAAAAAGTCAGAGTGACTTATTTCCATTGCCTTCACTCAGAGCATCATTTCTTCTCAAAATGATGTTACATGAGAATGGGAGTGTTCTTCTTTATTTATTCTACCGTATCAATGTAGAGACAACCTGTACACAATGTAACTTGTACACAAACCAGACGTGTACACTTTGTTTACAAAACTTACCTTCGCCTGGTTTGTTTACATAACTCTGCGCCTGTACTCTCTCATGCACTCATTCTTTCTCTCTCTCATTTATTCGTTTTATCTCATTTACTTACTCCTGACCCTACATTAAGACTACAAATATTTTAAGGTAAGTAATGAGTGAACTGTATATACATTTTATCGCTCTGGGATGCTTAAATATCATAGAATATATGTGTGGGTGGGTTGGCCTGGTATGGTAGCCCGGCTGACTACCATACATACCACACTTGATTTTTTACAATAAATACTACTCATCTCACCCTATATTTTAAGGTAAGTAATCAGTGAACTGTATATACATTTTATCGCTCTGAGATGCTTAAATATCATAGAATTGTGTGTGTGGGTGGGGTGGCCTGGTATGGTAGCCTGGCTGACTACCATACATACCACACTTGATTTCTTACAATAAATACTACTTGTCTCACCCTAGATTAAGACTATAAATATTTTAAGGTAAGTAATGAGTGCACTATGTGTGTATTGTACTTTTTATTGTTTTTTGATGCCTGGTTCTATTGCTAACTTAATATATGTTAGTGTAAACTTGTTACCTAGTGTTTGTATGCATTTGTAAGTGGAAAAAAAGGGTGTTCCACTTTACGGCGGTTTCCGCTTTACGGCGGTAGCCTGGAACCTAACCAGCCGTAAAAGTGGGGCCTTCCTGTATATATATATTATTATTATTATTATTATTATTATCACACTGGCCGATTCCCACCAAGGCAGGGTGGCCCGAAAAAGAAAAATTTTCACCATCATTTACTCCATCACTGTCTTGCCAGAAGGGTGCTTTACACTACAGTTTTTAAACTGCAACATTAACACCCCTCCTTCAGAGTGCAGGCACTGTACTTCCCATCTCCAGGACTCAAGTCCGGCCTGCCGGTTTCCCTGAATCCCTTCATAAATGTTACTTTGCTCACACTCCAACAGCACATCAAGTATTAAAAACCATTTGTCTCCATTCACTCCTATCAAACACGCTTACGCATGCCTGCTAGAAGTCCAAGCCCCTCGCACACAAAACCTCCTTTACCCCCTCCCTCCAACCTTTCCTAGGCCAGACCCCTACCCCGCCTTCCTTCCACTACAGACTGATACACTCTTGAAGTCATTCTGTTTCGCTCCATTCTCTCTACATGTCCGAACCACCTCAACAACCCTTCCTCAGCCCTCTGGACAACAGTTTTGGTAATCCCGCACCTCCTCCTAACTTCCAAACTATGAATTCTCTGCATTATATTCACACCACACATTGCCCTCAGACATGACATCTCCACTGCCTCCAGCCTTCTCCTCGCTGCAACATTCATCACCCATGCTTAACACCCATATAAGAGCGTTGGTAAAACTATACTCTCATACATTCCCCTCTTTGCCTCCAAGGACAAAGTTCTTTGTCTCCACAGACTCCTAAGTGCACCACTCACCCTTTTCCCCTCATCAATTTTATGATTCATCTCATCTTTCATAGACCCAACCGCTGACACATCCACTCCCAAATATCTGAATACATTCACCTCCTCCATACCCTCTCCCTCCAATCTGATATCCAATCTTTCATCACCTAATCTTTATGTTATCCTCATAACCTTACTCTTTCCTGTATTCACTTTTAATTTTCTTCTTTTGCATACCCTACCAAATTCATCCACCAATCTCTGCAACTTCTCTTCAGAATCTCCAAAGAGCACAGTGTCATCAGCAAAGAGCAACTGTGACAACTCTCACTTTATGTGTGATTCTTTATCTTTTAACTCCACGCCTCTTGCCAAGACCCTCACATTCACTTCTCTTACAACCCCATCTATAAATATATTAAACAACCACGGTGACATCACACATCCTTGTCTAAGGCCTGCTTTTACTGGGAAATAATTTCCCTCTTTCCTACATACTTTAACTTGAGCCTCACTATCCTCGTAAAATCTCTTCACTGCTTTCAGTAACCTACCTCCTACACCATACAGCTGCAGCATCTGCCACATTGCCCCCCTATCCACCCTGTCATACGCCTTTTCCAAATCCATAAATGCCACAAAGACCTCTTTAGCCTTATCTAAATACTGTTCACTTATGTGTTTCACTGTAAACTCCTGGTCCACACACCCCCTACCTTTCCTAAAGCCTCCTTGTTCATCTGCTATCCTATTCTCCATCTTAATTCTTTCAATAATAACTCTACCATACACTTTACCAGGTATACTCAACAAACTTATCCCCCTATAATTTTTGCACTCTCTTTTGTCCCCTTTGCCTTTATACAAAGGAATTATGCATGCTCTCTGCCAATCCCTAGGTACCTTACCCTTTTCCATACATTTATTAAATAATTGCACCAACCACTCAAAAACTATATCCCCCACCTGCTTTTAACATTTCTATCTTTATCCCATCAATCCCGGCTGCCTTACCCCCTTTCATTTTACCTACTGCCTCACGAACTTCCCCCACACTCACAACTGGCTCTTCCTCACTCCTACAAGATGTTATTCCTCCTTGCCCTATACACGAAATCACAGCTTCCCTATCTTCATCAACATTTAACAATTCCTCAAAATATTCCCTCCATCTTCCCAATACCTCTAACTCTCCATTTAATAACTCTCCTCTCTTATTTTTAACTGACAAATATATATATATATATATATATATATATATATATATATATATATATATATATATATATATATATATATATATATATATATATATATAAATATATATATATATAAATATATATATATATATATAAATATATATATATATATATATATATATGTCATGCCGAATATGCAAAACTTGTCAATTAGCAAGAACTCATTTAAAATTAAGTCCTTTCTAAAATTTTCTCTTATACGTTTAAAGATATATTTTTTTCATTTATATATATATATATATATATATATATATATATATATATATATATATATATATATATATATATATATATATATATATATATATATATATATATATATATATATATATATATATATATATATATATATATATATATATATATATATGTTGTGCCGAATAGGCAGAACTTGCGATCTTGGCTTAAATAGCAACGCTCATCTTGCCACATAGGATAAGTGAAAATTTGTGTATGCAATAATTTCGCCTAAATCATTCTGAACCTAATGAAAAAAATATATTTCACTGTGTTTGTTTAGTATTAAATTATTGTAAACAAATCTAAAATATATTTAGTTGGGTTAGGCTAAAATAAATTGCTCTTGTTATAGAGAATAAACTTTGAATTTGAATTGAATTTGAATAATAAGGTTAGGTAAGTTTTCTAAGATTCTTTTGGAGCAAAATTAAAAATTTTTACACTAACATTAATGAAAAAAATATATCTTTAAACGTATAAGAGAAAATTTTAGAAAAGACTTAATTTTAAACGAGTTCTTGCTAATTGACCAATTTTGCATATTCGGCATGACATATATATATATATATATATATATATATATATATATATATATATATATATATATATATATATATATATATATTGTTGAAAATAAGAAAAAGTTTTGGAGTGAGATTAACAAGTTAAGGAAGCCTAGAGAACAAATGGATTTGTCAGTTAAAAATAGGAGAGGAGAGTTATTAAATGGAGAGTTAGAGGTATTGGGAAGATGGAGGGAATATTTTGAGGAATTGTTAAATGTTGATGAAGATAGGGAAGCTGTGATTTCGTGTATACGGCAAGGAGGAACAACATCCTGTAGGAGTGAGGAAGAGCCAGTTCTGAGTGTAGGGGAAGTTCGTGAGGCAGCAGGTAAAATGAAAGGGGGTAAGGCAGCCGGGATTGATGGGATAAAGATAGAAATGTTAAAAGTAGGTGGGGATATAGTTTTGGAGTGGTTGGTGCAATTATTTAATAAATGTATGGAAGAGGGTAAGGTACCTAGGGATTGGCAGAGAGCATGCATAGTTCCTTTGTATAAAGGCAAAGGGGATAACAGAGAGTGCAAAAATTATAGGGGGATAAGTCTGTTGAGTATACCTGGCAAAGTGTATGGTAGAGTTATTATTGAAAGAATTAAGAGTAAGACGGAGAATAGGATAGCAGATGAACAAGGAGGCTTTAGGAAAGGTAGGGGGTGTGTGGACCAGGTGTTTACAGTGAAGCATATAAGTGAACATTATTTAGATAAGGTTAAAGAGGTCTTTGTGGCATTTATGGATTTGGAAATGGCATGTGACAGGGTGGATAGGGGGGCAATGTGGCAGATATTGCAGGTGTTTGGTGTAGGAGGTAGGTTACTGAAAGCAGTGAAGAGTTTTTACGAGGATAGTGAGGCTCAAGTTAGAGTATGTAGGAAAGAGGGAAATTATTTCCCAGTAAAAGTAAGCCTTAGACAAGGATGTGTGATGTCACAGTGGTTGTTTAATATATTTATAGATGGGGTTGTAAGAGAAGTAAATGCGAGGGTCTTGGCAAGAGGCGTGGAGTTAAAAGATAAAGAATCACACATAAAGTGGGAGTTGTCACAGTTGCTCTTTGCTGATGACACTGTGCTCTTGGGAGATTCTGAAGAGAAGTTGCAGAGATTGGTGGATGAATTTGGTAGGGTGTGCAAAAGAAGAAAATTGAAAGTGAATACAGGAAAGAGTAAGGTTATGAGGATAACAAAAAGATTAGGTGATGAAAGATTGGATATCAGATTGGAGGGAGAGAGTATGGAGGAGGTGAATGTATTCAGATATTTGGGAGTGGACGTGTCAGCGGATGGGTCTGTGAAAGATGAGGTGAATCATAGAACTGATGAGGGGAAAAGGGTAAGTGGTGCACTTAGGAGTCTGTGGAGACAAAGAACTTTGTCCTTGGAGGCAAAGAGGGGAATGTATGAGAGTATAGTTTTACCAACGCTCTTATATGGGTGTGAAGCATGGGTGATGAATGTTGCAGCGAGGAGAAGGCTGGAGGCAGTGGAGATGTCATGTCTGAGGGCAATGTGTGGTGTGAATATAATGCAGAGAATTCGTAGTTTGAAAGTTAGGAGGAGGTGCGGGATTACCAAAACTGTTGTCCAGAGGGCTGAGGAAGGGTTGTTGAGGTGGTTCGGACATGTGGAGAGAATGGAGCGAAACAGAATAACTTCAAGAGTGTATCAGTCTGTAGTGGAAGGAAGGCGGGGTAGGGGTCGGCCTAGGAAAGGTTGGAGGGAGGGGATAAAGGAGGTTTTTTGTGCGAGGGGCTTGGACTTCCAGCAGGCATGCATGAGCGTGTTTGATAGGAGTGAATGGAGACAAATGGTTTTTAATACTTGACGTGCTGTTGGAGTGTGAGCAAAGTAACATTTATGAAGGGATTCAGGGAAACCGGCAGGCCGGACTTGAGTCCTGGAGATGGGAAGTACGTACAGTGCCTGCACTCTGAAGGAGGGGTGTTAATGTTGCAGTTTAAAAACTGTAGTGTAAAGCACCCTTCTGGCAAGACAGTGATGGAGTGAATGATGGTGAAAGTTTTTCTTTCTCGGGCCACCCTGCCTTGGTGGGAATTGGCCAGTGTGATAATAATAAAAAAAAAATATATCTGAATCATGTTTCATAAAAAGCATTTTTGAATACATGAATACGTACATCCTTTTGTTTGTATAAATAAGATTCACTTATTATTAATAGAACTACTGTACAACTATGATAATTTCTTTAGTCATAAGTAGTCATTAAGCCATTGAATTAAGTCAGCCCATAATGCCAAGCATAATAGATGCTCTCTTTGCACTGCAACCCATTATTGTAAAAAATATAATCTCAATGTACTACTTGCAAAGAAATAAGTGAATCTGAACTGTGGCTAGCTAGCTGACCCAGTGGCTAATGCGGTCTGGAGTTTTGAGACTGATCACGGGTTCTAACCCCGCCCGTACTCACCTATTTGTACTCACCTATTTGTGGTTGCAGGGGTCGTGTCTTAGCTCCTGGCCCTGCCTCTTCACCGGTTGCTACTGGATCCTCTCTCTCTCCACTCCATGAGCTTTATCAAACCTCATCTTAAAATGTGTATGGTTCCCGCCTCCACTATGTCACTTTCTAGGCTATTCCACTGCCTTACAACTCTATGACTGAAGAAATACTTCCTAACATCCCTTTGACTCTTCTGAGTTTTCAACTTCCAATTGTAACCTCTTGTTTCTGTGTCCCCTTCCTGGAATATCCTGTCTTTGCCCACCTTGTCTATTCCGCACAGTATTTTATATGTTGTTATCATGTCTCCCCTGACCCTCCTCCAGTGTCGTCAGGCCGATTTCCCTTAACCTTTCTTCATAGGACATTCCCCTTAGCTCTGGAACTAACCTTGTTGCAAACCTTTGCACTTTCTCTAATTTCCTGATGTGCTTGATCGAGTGTGGGTTCCAAACAGGTGCTGCATACTCTAGTATGGGCCTGATGTACACGGTGTAGTGTCTTGAACGATTCCTTACTAAGGTATCAGAATGCTGTTCTCAGGTTTGCCAGGTGCCCATATGCTGCAGCAGTTATCTGATTGATGTGTGCTTCCGGAGACATGCTCGGTGTTATACTCACCCCAAGATCTTTCTCCTTGAGCGAAGTTTGCAGTCTTTAGCCACCTAGCCTATACTCCATCTGTGGTCTTCTGTGCCCTTCCCCGATCTTCATGACTTTGCATTTGGCGGGGTTAAATTCGAGAACCCAGTTGCTGGACCAGGTGTCCAGTTTGTCCTGGTCTCTTTGAAGTCCTGCCTGATCCTCATCTGATTTAATTCTCCTCATTAACTTCACATCATCTGCCAACAGGGACACTTCTGAGTCTAACCCTTCCATCATGTCGTTCACATATACCAGAAATAGCACTGGTCCCCTGTGGGACCCCGCTCATCACAGGTGCCCATTGTGATACCTCATCACGTACCATGACTCGTTGTTGCCTCCCTGTCAGGTATTCTCTGATCCATTGCAATGCCCTTCCTGTTATATGCACCTGATCCTCTAGCTTCTGCACTAATCTCTTGTGAAGAACTGTGTCAAAGGCCTACTTGCAGTCCAAGAAGATGCAATCCACCCACCCCTCTCTCTCGTGTCTTACTTCTGTTACTTTATCATAAAACTCCAGAAGGTTTGTGACACAGGATTTGCCTTCCATGAATCTGTGATGGTTGACATTTATACTCTTGTTCCATTCCAGGTGCTTCACAACTCTCCTCCTGATAATCGTCTCCATAACTTTGCATACTATACAAGTCAGTGACACAGGTCTATAGTTTAGTGCCTCTTTCCTGTCTCCTTTTTTAAAAATGGATACTACATTTGCCATCTTCCATACCTCAGGTAGTTGCCCAGTTTTCAGGGATGTGTTGAAGATTGTGGTAAGTGGCACACATAGCATATCTGCTCCCTCTCTAAGGATCCACGGGGAGATGTTGTCCGGTCCCATTGCCTTTGAGGTATCGATGTCCCGTTGCAGCTTCTTCACCTCCTCCTCATTTGTATATATGTCATCCAACACTTGTTGGCATATTCCACTGGACACTTTTCTAGAACTGCTGCAGCTTGTGGAATTCTTTGAAACATGGGTATAAGCACAATGGTGTTTTACACTCCTCACACATAAAATGAGTGTCTCTGCATTTTTGTGGGTGTTTTGTGGTATGTCCACAGACAAAACATCTCTTCTGAGCATTTTTCTTGAGAGCAGTAGCAGGCATTGGTATGGCGTAGTGATCACCAGGCTTCAGACGAGAGGACATGTGTTGATAATTTCATGGGCGCTGGTGTATTGCAAGTGTTGTTCCTTGGTTCTTGAATATTATTTGTCTGATGACTGACAAACAAAATTCACCATATTTGGGTTTGTTGTTGGTCTTCAACTTATATATATTATCAGCATTCAGCATGGAAATGTCAAGAAGATGGAAAAAGAGTTTTATGTACCACTTATAACTCTTGTGAACACAGTCAGCAAACCCAATCTGCATGTCACATTTGTCCACTAAGTACATATTGAGGTTGTAATCCATCACAGCTGCAGGTTTTACAATGGGTTCATTGGTCTCTATTCTGTGTGCCACTGTCTACCATTTCGTGTCGGTGAACTGATGTCAGCAGTGTGACATCACGTTTGTCATGCCACCGAAATGCCATGATGTCATTGGCAGCAAACACCTGCACCTCACCTCTTTGACTGCCAGCGTCGAACCTAGGCATATGCTTACAATTTCCACGCACTGTGCCACACACATCTGTCATGTTCACTCACAAGAAATCACTGAGTAAAGGGCTTGTGTACCAGTTGTCAGTACAGTGGACCCCCGCATACCGTTGGCATCACATAACGCTAAATCCGCATACCGATACATTTTATTGCTAAGATTTTGCCTTGCATACCGCTAAAAAACCCGCTCAACGCTATTCGTCCGAGACGCATCTAATGTGCAGCCTGAGCCAGCCTCACATGTTCCGCCAGTGGCATTGTTTACCAGCCAGCCTCCGCGGTAACATCCAAGCATACAATCAGAACATTTTGTATTATTACAGTGTTTTTGGTGATTTTATCTGCAAAATAAGTGACCATGGGCCCCAAGAAAGCTTCTAGTGCCAACCCTACAGGAATAAGGGTGAGAGATCATTGCTAAGGATGAAAGTGGAGTGCGTGTCTCCGAGCTGGCCAGGTTGTATAGTAAACCCCAATCAACCATCGCTACTATTGTGTCCAAGAAAATGGCAATCAAGGAAGCTGTTCTTGCCAAAGGTTCAACTGTGTTCTCGAAACAGACATAGCAAGTGATAGAAAATGTTGAGAGACTCTTATTGGTGTTGATAAATGAAAAACAGATAGCATGAGATAGCATCTCTCAAGTGATCATAAGTGAAAAGGCTAGGAAGTTGCATGAGGATTTAATTAAAAAAATGCCTGCAACTAGTGATGATGTGAGTGAATTTAAGGCCAGCAAAGGTTGGTTTGAGAGATTTAAGAAGCGTAATGGCATACATAGTGTGATAAGGCATGGTGAGGCTGCCAGTTCGGACCACAAAGCAGCTGAAAAATATGTGCATGAATTCAAGGAGTACATAGACAGTGAAAGACTGAAACCTGAACAAGTGTTTAATTGTGATGAAACAGGTCTGTTTTGGAAGAAAATGCCAAGCAGGACCTACATTACTCAGGAGGAAAAGGCACTCCCAGGACATAAGCCTATGAAAGACAGGCTTACTCTTCTCATGTGTTCCAATGCTAGTGGTGATTGCAAAGTGAAGCCTTTATTAGTGTATCACTCTGAAACTCCCAGAGCGTTCAGGCAAAAGAATATCCTCAAGGCTAATTTGTGTGTGCTGTGGAGGGCAAACAGTAAGGCATGGGTCACTAGGGACTTTTCCTATGACTGGTTACACCAAGCATTTGCCCCCAATGTGAAAAATTACCTAACTGAAAATAAATTAGACCTTAAGTGCCTCCTGGTGTTAGACAATGCCCCTGGTCATCCTACAGACGTGGCAGAGCGACTTTGTGGGGACATGAGCTTCATTAAGGTGAAGTTTTTGCCTCCTAATACCACTCCTCTCCTGCAGCCCATGGACCAGCAGATTATTGCAAACTTCAAAAAACTGTACACAAAAGCTCTGTTTGAAAGGTGCTTTGTAGTGACCTCAGAAACTCAATTGACTCTAAGAGAATTTCAGAGAGAGCACTTTAATATCCTCAATTGTGTAAACCTTATAGGTAAGGCTTGGGAGGGAGTGACTAAGAGAACCTTGAACTCTGCTTGGAAGAAACTGTGGCCAGAATGTGTAGACCAAAGGGATTTTGAAGGGTTTGAGGCTAACACTGGGAATCCTGTGCCAGTTGAGGAATCCATTGTGGCATTGGGAAAGTCCTTGGGGTTGGAGGTTAGTGGGGATGATGTGGAAGAGTTGGTGGAGGAGGACAATGAAGAACTAACCACTGATGAGCTGCTAGATCATCTTCATCAGCATGAGGCCACACCTGAGGAAACTGCTTCGGAGGAGGGGAGAGAGAAATTGAAGAAGTTGCCTACTTCAAAGATTAACCCTTTGAGGGTTTTCGTCGTACTAGTACGTCTTACGCGTAGGGGTTTTTGACGTACTAGTACGCATAAATTCTAGCGGCCTCAAATCTCGCGCGAAAAGGCTGGTAGGCCTAGGTGTGAGAGAATGGGTCTGCGTGGTCAGTGTGCGCGGTAGAAAAAAAATCTGGGACCCAGTGGTGCATTGTGGGAATGCCCTCTTAGTAAACAATGTCCACCATGCCTCGCGGTAAGAAGCTCCTCACTCCTCGGCGAATTGGGACACTTTTGTTCCCCAGTGACAGTTCTAATAGTGATGGAAGTGCCAGTGAAGATGAATTTCGTGGTTTTAGTGAGGTTTTGACCGAAACTAATGACCATAATATCGGTAATAGTGAAGAAAACCCAGACGACCCTCAGCCTTCCACCTCTGGTGCTGGGCCCTCATGTTCATGTTCAGTTGTTCCAGAACCCAAGAGGAAACTTCTATTTTCCCAAATCCCAAAGTCAGATGAGAGCATGGGTGATGATAGTGATAGTGAATATGAACTACAAGCTCTTCAAACTAGTTCCAGTAGTGATAGTGAAGTGCAATATTCCCCAGTGAAGCGTCAGTATATACGACGATATATGCGCTCTGGTAGTGTGCCATATGTTATACCAAGGGGAAGGAGTGTATCTCGGAGTACATCCCGTGGCTGTACAACAGGAACAGACAGTGAAAATGACGAAGATACTGTTGCAATTGGGATGGAAAATGTGCGTGGTGGTAGTGGTGCCGGCGGTGAGGCACCAGCAGTGGGCCATGCTGCCACCCACGCTGCCACCCACGCCGCTGCCTCAGCTGATCTAGAACAAAGGCCACCATCCCCCACTCCCCCACCACATCAGCCTCCACAACCACAACCTCCACAACCACAACCTCCACAACCACAACCACCTGTCATTGTCCAGTACCCACCAGCAGACCGCACCTGGGATTGGCAGGAAGCTGTCAATTTTGTTCCAAATCCCCACCAGTTTGATGGCAGCCAAAGTGGAATACGGCCATCTTGTGCACTTGGGAACAATGCCACTGAACTGGAATGTTTCGAGTTATTCTTTGACGAACCACTGATGAAAAGTATTGTCATGGAAAGCAACACATACTACGAGTACACCATGGCAAACACATTACTTTCACCAAAATCACGTCTACACCAGTGGAAGGAGGCAACTGTGGCTGAGATGTATTTTTTCTTTGCCACAATAATGCTTATGCCACATGTGTATAAGCACAAAGTGAAATCATACTGGTCAACAGACCCCCTGATTGCGACACCAGGTTTCAGTGATATAATGCCAGTGAATCGATTTGTGCTAATGTTACGTATGCTTCACTTCTCAGATAAAACCAGGCCTGACAGAACTGACAGGTTATATAAGATTAGGAATGTGTTTGTGTATCTGAAACAGAAATTCAGTACGCATTTTTATCCCTTCAGGAAGCTTGTAATTGACGAGTCTTTGATTCTGTTCAAAGGAAGACTCTCTTTCAAGCAGTACATACCAAGCAAGAGGAAACGCTTTGGTATAAAGTTGTTTGTGCTTTGTGATTGTTACAATGGTCTGGTATTGGATATTATTGTGTACACTGGAAGTTATACATTGCAAAATACCAGGAAGTTATTGGGCATCTCAGGTGATGTGGTTCGAACAATGATAGAACCATACCTTGGTAAGGGGCAAATATTATATACAGATAACTGGTACACAAGCCCCTCACTCAGTGATTTTTTGCGAGTGAACATGACAGATGTGTGTGGCACAGTGCGTGCAAATCGAAAACATATGCCCAGGTTTGACGCTGGCACTCGTAGAGGTGAGGTGCAGGCGTTTGCTGCCAATGACATCATGGCATTTCGGTGGCATGACAAACGAGATGTCACACTGTTGTCATCAATTCACCCTAATGAAATGGCAAACAGTGGCAGGCAGCATAGAGAGAGAAATGAACCCATTCTAAAACCTGCAGCTGTGATTGATTACACCTTCAACATGCGTTCAGTGGACAAATGTGACATGCAGATTGGGTTTGCTGATTGTGTTCGCAAGAGTTATAAGTGGTACATCAAACTGTTTTTCCATCTTCTGGACATTTCCATGCTCAATGCTTATAATATGTATAAGATGAGCACCAGAAACAAACCACAGTATGGCGAATTCTGTTTGTCTGTCATCAGACAAATAGTATTCAAGTACCAAGGAACAGCACCTGCAATTGACCGCCCACCAAATTATCAACAACTACCTGCTCGTCTGAAGCATGGTGATCACTTCCTGGTAAAACTGCCTGCTACTGCTTTGAAGAAAAAGGCTCAGAAGAGGTGTTACGTCTGTGCACATACAAAAAAACACACACAACAATGCAGAGACACTCGTTTTATGTGTGAGGAGTGCAAAACTCCACTGTGCATGACACCATGTTTCAAAGACTTCGACAGGCTGCAGAACTTCTAGAAACATTCCCTGTGACTGTATATGTGTATATAAAATATAGAAAAATAGTAATAAACAACATTTCATATCGTTTGTGTAAATATTTTCTGTAAACAAAATAATGACAACAGTGTTTACGCCCTTATTGTGTAGTATTGAAAAAGAAATAACTTACAAAATACTGATCATGTTGGCCTCAGAGGCCATAAAAGTTACTCAGAAAATGAAAAATTGAAAAATAATTGAAAATAGTACATAAAAAAGTAAATAGAAAAATACCGGGTGATGGCAGTCGGCGATGTTACCATATGTTGTTCAATTTTGGCAAATTTCACACCTCCATATCTCGGTAAGTATTGACGTTAAATTTTTTTTGTTTAGCCTATAATGTTTAGAAAAAAATACTCTATTTTTTCATAAGAAAAAATAATTTTTTTTTTTTTTTTTGAAATTTGGCCGACCCTGAGAACGAGTTTCGGAGAGGGCCTGTCGACCCTCAAAGGGTTAAGGAAATGTGTGCAATGTGGCTTAAAGTGCAAACCTTTTTTGATGACAATCACCCTAACACAGCTATTGCAAGCTGTGCTGGTGACTATTACAATGACAATGTTGTGAACTACTTTAAGAAAGTCATGAAGGAACGGGAGGTACAGGCCTCTATGGACAGATATGTGCGACAGAAGTCCAGTAGCTCTGAAGCTGGTCCTAGTGGCATTTAATAAAAGAAGAAGGGAAGTAACCCCAGAAAAGGACTTGACACCTCAAGTCTTAATGGAAAGGGATTCCCCTTCTAAACACTAAGACTCTCTCCTCCTCCCATCCCATCAATCATCACCAGATCTTCAATAAAGGTAAGTGTCATGTAACTGTGCATGTCTTTTTCAGTTTGTGTGTATTAAAATTAATATTTCATGTGGTAAAAACTTTTTTTTTCATACGTTGGGGTGTCTTGCACGGATTAATTTGATTTTCATTATTTCTTATGGGGAAAATTCATTCGCATAACGATAATTTCGCATAACAATGAGCTCTGAGGAACAGATTAATATCATTATGCGGGGGTTCACTGTATATAAAATATGCCCCTTACCAAGATATGGCTCCATCATTGTTCTAACCACATCACAAGAGATACCTAGTAACTTCCTGGTATCTTGCAATGTTTTACTGCCAGTGTACACAGTTATATCCAAAACCAGACCAGTTTTGCAATCACAGAACAAATAACTTTATACCAAAGCATTTCCTCTTGCTTGGTATATACTGCTTGAAAGAGAGTCTTTCTTTGAACAAAATCAAAGACTCGTCAATAACAAGCTTCCTGAAGGGATAAAAATACATACAGCACTTTTGTTTCAGGTACATAAACACATTTCTGATCTTATATAACTTGTCACTTCTGTCAGGCCTTGTTTTGCCTAAAAAGTGTAACATATGTAACAGTAACACAAATTTATTCACTGGTATAATGTCACTGAAAGCTGGGGTTGAAATCAGGCAGTCTGTCATTCAGTATGTGTTGACACTGTGCTTATACACATGTGGCATAAGCATTATTGTGGCAAAGACCAGATACATCTCTGCCACAGTTGTGTCCTTCCACTAGCGTAGGTGTGATCTTGGTGAAAGAAAAGTGTTTGCCATGGTGTACTCAGTATGTATTGCTTTCCCTGACAATAATGTCCATCAGGGGTTCATCGAAGAACAACTGAAAGCATTCCAGTTCAGTGGCATTGTTCCCAAGTGTACATGATGGCCGTATTCCACTTTCTCTTTCATCAAAGTCATGGGGACTGGGAACAAACTTGTCACCTTGCTGCCAATCCCAGATGCGGTCAGCTGGTGGGTTCTGGATATTGAAACGTGGTTGTGGTTGGTTGTGCAGGTTGTGGTTGTTGTGGGAGTGTGGGGTTGGGTGAGGCTGGTTGTAGTTGTGCAGAGTCAGCAGCATTGGTAGTAGCATGGCCCACTGGTGGTGCCACATGACTCATACCACCATCACTATCACCACCACCACCTGCTGCCTCACTCGCATCATCCATACCCATAGTAACAATATCATCATCTTCACTATCAGGTCGTGGTGTATGGCCATGGGATGTGCTCTGAGATTTACTCCTTCCTCTTGGAAGAGTATATGGCACACTACCAGACCACAAGCAATGTCGTATATACTGCCACTTCACTGGGGAATATTCACCCTCACTGTCACAACCAGAACTGCTTTCAATAACTTTGAAATCACTATCACTTGCACTGCTCATATCCGAGTCTCGTACATGGGCAAATAGTTTCCTGTTTCGTCCTGGTACAGGTGAACATGAACGAGCCGGCCCAGCACCAGAGGTGGAAGGTTGTGGGTCATCTGGGTTTTCATCACTAATTACGTTATCCTGGGCACCATTTTCGGTCACACCCACTTCAAAACCAGGGAATTCACTTTCACTGACACTTTCATTGCTGTTAGAGCTATCACTTGGGAACAAATGATCTCCAATCTGCCGAGGAGTGAGGAACTTCTTACCGTGAGGCATGGTGAAAATGGACTACCAAGATGGCATTCCCACAATGCTCTGCTGAGTCCCAGATTTTTTTCACAATGTGCACACCTAATACTAAGACCCATTCTCTCTCACGTAGGCCTACCAGCTGTCTCCCACTTGATTTGAAGCTGCTAGAATTTATGTGTGTAGATACGTCAAACACGGTATCTCGCATGACATATATATACGACCGTGACAGTCAAAGGGTTAAGGATTAAATCTTGTTATACTCTAGTTCTTGTTAACAACTTATATTAGACCTTAGTGCAATTAAAAGTGAGAGTCTTGTGCCATTTTAACTAGTATTTTTCATACTATTAGATTAAACCTAGTTGTACTTTAGCTCATTCTAGCTCAATACATAGACAACATCAAATTCATTATATTAGACCTTAGTGCAATCACAAGTGAGAGTCTGGTGCTATTTTTAATTTGTACTTTTATATTATTAGTTTATACCTAGTTGTACTTTAGCTCATTCTAGCACAACACACAATTCAGGATATAAATGAGCACAATTTAAACCTAAAAGATGAATGATCACGTCGACCCTGATCTAAACCTCCATAATCTAGCACCCAATCAAAACCTATTGAAAAGTAACTGCCTTTATTACACAGCATCACAAGCCTGCACTATCCTAAACAATGCTAAAAGTCTATCAATTCTTAACTACAACATCAGGTCCTTAAGCAAACACTATGATGACCTCCTGGCACTCCTTGAGTCGCTAAAGACACCCTTCTCCTGCATTATTCTTACTGAGACCTGGCTTAATCAGGACGCAATAGATATCTACCCTTTACCAGGATACACAGCAATCCACAACTGCAGACCATACCAAGTTGGGGGTGGTATTGCAATCTATTACTCTAACCAACTATCTTGTATTAACACCACTTGCTTTAGTGATGAATATGGGGAATACATTTTTGCTAATTTTACTGTAAAAAGCCTTAAGACGCCTATAACAATCAGTGCCATTTACCGGATACCCCACACAAACATCCCAGATTTCAGTGAGAAATTGAAGGCACTAATAACAAACAGACAAATGACATATGCATATGTGTCTTATGCTCGGTTGCCCATGGCTAACCAGCAGCATTCTGAAATCCATTGATAAGAAACACCAGTATGAAAAGCAATATAGACAGGGCTTAATACACAAAGATATTCTTAAACACTATTCATCAGTTCTCACCAAAGTAATAAAGCCAAATAACTGTACTGCTCCAGCAGATTCACTGACACAAGAGGAGATATAAAAAAAACCTGGAAAACAGTTTCCCAGATTCTGGGGACACACAAACTGAAAAAAAACAAGAATTTTGTCTTAACTAAACCTAATGAAACACCACTGCATCCCACTGATACAGCTAACAAGATAAACGACTTCTTCTCAACCATAGGATGTAATCTTGCCAGTAAAATCCCATGTACCAACACCCATGCCGGGGACTACCTAGAAGGGAATTTCCCAGATTCCTTCTATCTTGTACCAACTGAGCCCACGGAAGTCACCGAGATTATAAAGTCACTTAAAAATTACTCAGGTAATCTGTCTCATGTCTCACCATTATTGTACAAGCGAGCGGCCCATGTCCTTTCGCATGCTATTATATTACTTTTTAACAAGTCACTAGAAACTAGCACTTTCCTGACACTACTCAAGACAGCAAGGGTTACACCAATACATAAATGTGGTGACCCTACAGATGTAAACAACTTTAGGCCAATATCAAACTTACCATTACTATCAAAAATCTTCGAGAAATTCATGCACAGGAGACTATATTCATTTATAACAGCACAAAACATACTCAACCCCTGCCAATTTGGATTCAGGAAAAATAAAAGCACTAATCATGCAATTGTAAAAATGCTAGATCTGCTTCACACAGCATTGGAAAATAAGGGATATCCACTAGGAATTTTTATTGTCCTAAGAAAAGCTTTTGACACAGTAGACCACGGCATCCTACTCCTCAAACTTGACCATTATTGTATAAGAAGCCATGCACTTGCATATTTCAAATCCTACCTTACTAATATGTATCAGTATGCCACCATTAAAGACACAGCATCATCAACATAGCCACTTGATACTGGAGTTCTGCAGGGAAGTGTCCTTGGTCCCCTGCTCTTCCTCATTTACATCAATGATCTTCCAAATGTATCCCAACACCTGAAACCCATTCTCTTTGCTGATGACACAACTTATGCCATCTCTCACCCTAATCTTGCTACCCTCAACACCATTGTTAACAAAGAGCTGCTCAAAATATCGACTTGGATGACAGCCAATAAACTTACACTTAACACTGACAAAACCTACTATATTATGTTTGGTAGCAGAGCAGGTGTTGTGCAACTTAACATTAAGATCGACAACACTCTAATTGCCAGACATAATGAGGGTAAATTTCTTGGCCTATACCTCAACAACAACCCGAATTTCAGCACCTATATCCAACACATAACAAAAAAAGTATCCAAAATGGTTGGGATTCTCTCCAAGATACAATACTACATGCCACAAACTGCCCTTCTCACACTATACCATTCACTCATTTATCCATACCTCACCTATTCTCTTTGTGCTTGGGGATCAATTGCAGCAACACACCTAAAGCCAATAATAACCCAGCAAAAAGCCACAGTAAGAATAATCACTAAATCCCATCCTTGGCAACACACCCCCCGCTCTTCATTGATCTAAACTTACTCCCTGTTCAGAACATCCACACTTACTACTGTGCAATCTACATCTACAGGACCTTAAATTCCAATGTTACCCTTGACTTAAAACACTTTCTTGATAGCTGTGACAGAACCCACAGGACCTGCCTCGTATAGGCCAGTAGGCCTTCTGCAGTGTTCCTACATTCTTATGTTCTTATAACACCAGACACAAACATCTCTATGACATTCCCCGTGTCCGACTAAACCTTTACAAAAATTCAATGTATGTCAAAGGCCCTAAAATCTGGAACACCCTACCTGAAAACTCTAGAACTGCAGACACATTCGTCACCTTCAAAATTACTGTTAGAAAACATCTCCCTGATACACCACATCAACTAACTACATGAAAACCACCTGGCGGTTCACACTTTCACTCACTCTCCCATTTGACTATAAACACAGAAATACAAATTTGAAAATTAAAATAATGAATCCTAACTAGTCATAAGTTTGCCTGTGATACTCCAGTATAGAAACTATGTATTGTGCCAAAACAAAAGCATTCACATTGCTAAACTCACAAACTATGATTTAGTCACTAAGCCATAATACCAACTTACTCCATAATTTATAATAAGAACTAATCTAAGTCTGCCCGAAATGCCTAGCAATGCTAGGTAATCAGTATTTTATTAAATGTAAACCACGCAATATCCAAAATCTGTAAACCTCGCATTGTAATCCTTACAGAGAATAAACTTTATTGATTGATTTCAACTATCCAGTAAAGTGGTCAGAAATTAAAAATTTTGCCAATTTCACACAAATTTCAAAAGATGCCAATTTCCAAATAGTGTCCAGAATAAACAAGAAAGACATTCCTGGCACTAAAATAACATTTCCTCTGTTCATTAGTCACATCCCCACACCTCTCTTACATTTCTTTTGCTTTTCACTTTGAATTTTTATTCTCACAAAAAATAGAAGATTTACTTTTATGTAGACTACTGCATTAGTGTAGAAATAGTATAAATAATATCAGCGCACTTGTGAAAGAATTTTAGACTCACCAGTTGATGTGTACTGGACGCGCGGCATGATTTGTTTACTTTTGAACTTTGGCAAAAATTGTACATTTCTTCTACTTTGAGCTCAATTTCAAAGTACTTTTCTTCGTGAAACCAATCAAAATCATCTCAGTTTCTGTAATATGTCTTCCATTCTATAAAATGAGACCAAGAAAACTAGAATACAACCATAAATACAATATGAAAATACAGTGCAAGGTCACTGTTTTAAACCAAAAACACGGTCAAAGTTTTTTTTTTCTCATGCACTGTGTGCTGCAGGTTTTTTTTATACTGTGCTCACTGACCACATAGACCTATTCTTTCATATGTAGGCCTTCCAGCTTTCTCTTGCTAAATTTGAGGGCGCTAGAATTTAGGCGTACTAGTACCTCTATAACTCTGGTGCATAAACGTTACTAGTACGTCAGAAACCCTGGAAGGGTTAAATGAAGAGTTAGAGATATCAGGAAGATGGAGGGAATATTTTGAGGAATTATTAGATGTCGATGAAGATAGGGAAGCTATGATTTCGTGTACAGGTCAAGGAGGAATAAGGTCTTGCAGGAGTGAGGAAGAGCCAGTTGTGAGTGTGGGGGAAGTTCATGAGGCTTTGGGTAGAATGTAATGGGATAAGGCAGCTGGGATTGATGGGGTAAAGATATAAATATTAAAAGCAGGAGGGGATATAGTCTTGGAGTGGTTGGTGCTCTTATTTAATAAATGTATGGAAGAGGGTAAGGTACCTAGGGATTGGCAAAGAGCATGCATAGTTCCTTTGTATAAAGGCAAAGGGGATAAAAGAGAGTGTAAAAATTATAGGGAAATAAGTCTGTTGAGTATACCTGGTAAAGTGTATTGTAGAGTTATTATTGAAAGAATTAAGAGTAAGACGGAGAGTAGGATAGCTGATGAACAAGGAGGCTTTAGGAAAGGAAGGGGTTGTGTAGACCAAATGTGTACAGTGAAACATATAGGTGAAGAGCATTTACATAAGGGTAAAGAGGTTTTTGTGGCATTTATGGATTTAGAAAAGGCATATGACGGGGTGGATAGGGGGGCAGTGTGGCAGATGTTGCAGGCGTATGGTACAGGAGGTAGGTTACTGAAAGCAGTGCAGAGATTTTACAAGGATAGTGAGGCTTAGGTTAGAGTATGTAGGAGAGAGGGAGATTATTTCCCAGTAAAAGTAGGCCTTAGACAAGGATGTGTGATGTCACCATGGTTGTTCAATATATTTATAGATGGGGTTGTAAGAGAAGTGAATGCTAGGGCCTTGGCAAGAGGTGTGGAGTTAAAAGACAAAGAAATAAACAAAAAGTGGGAATTGTCACAGTTGCACTTTGCTGATGACACTGTGCTCTTGGGAGATTCTGAAGAGAAGTTGCAGAGGTTGGTGGATGAATTTGGTAAGATATGTAAAAGAAGAAAATTAAAGTGAATATAAGAAAGAGTAAGGTTATGAGGATAACAAAAAGATTAGATGACGAAAAATTGGATATCAGATTGGAGGGAGAGAGTATGGAGGTGGTGAATGCATTCAGATATTTAGGAGTGGACATGTCAGCAGATGGGTCTATGAAGGATGAGGTGAATCACAGAATTGATGAAGGGAAAAGGGTGAGTGGTGCACTTAGGAGTCTGTGGAGACAAAGAACTTTGTCTGTGGAAGCAGAAAGGGGAATGTATGAGAGTATAGTTGTACCAACACTCTGGTATGGGTGTGAAGTATGGGTGATGAATGTTGCAGCGAGGAGAAGGCTGGAGGCAGTGGGGATGTCATGTCTGAGGGCAATATGTGGTGTGACTATAATGCAGAGAATTAGTAGTTTGGAAATTAGGAGGTGTGTGATTACCAAAACTACTCTCCAGAGGGCTGAGGACGGGTTGTTGAGGTGGTTCGGACATGTAGAGAGAATGGAAGAAAAGAGAATGATTTCAAAAGTGTATAAATCTGTAGTGGTGGGAAGGTGGGGTAGGGGTCGGCCTAGGAAGGGTTGGAGGGGTTGGGTAAAGGAGGTTTTGTGTGCGAGGAGCTTAGACTTCCAGCGTATTTGATAGGAGTGAATGGAGACGAATGGTTTTTAATACTTCATGTGCTGTTGGAGTGTGAGCAAAGTAGCCTTTATGAAGGGATTCAGGGAAACCAGCAGGCCGGATTTGAGTCCTGGAGAAGGGAAGTACAGAATCTACACTCTGAAGGACGGGTGTTAATGTTGCAGTTTTATATCTGTAGTGTGAAGCACCCCTCTGGCAAGACAGTGATGGAGTGAATGATGATGGAAGTTATTCTTTTTTGGGCCACCCTACCTTGGTGGAAATCGACCTAGACAGGTACTGCAATGAACTTGCAATCCTATTCATTGGTAACTGGGACCTATTCTATGGCAAACGTGATATGTATGCAAGGGATGGAGTTCATCTCTCTGGGGATGGAGTGGTTGCATTAGCCAATTCGATTGAGAGGGTAATTGATGACTTGTCTAGGAATTTAAACTGATAGATTATAGAGGTATGGGTGTTTGTGGGAAACAATCAGGCTGTAGCATTAGGGTTAACCCTTTCAGGGTTTTGGCCATACTAGTACGGCTTACTTACATGCCAGTGTCCATGACGTACTAGTACGCATAAATTCTAGCGCCTTCAAATCTCGTGGGAAATGGCTGGTAGGCCTAGATGTGAGAGAATGGGTGTGTGTGTGGTCGGTGTGTGCAGTAGAAAGAAATCTGGGACCCAGTGGCGCATTGTGGGAATGCCATTTTAGTAGACCCTGTTCACCATGCCTCGCGGTAAAAAGCTCCTCATTTTCGGCAAATTGGGACACTTTTGTTTCCCAGTGACAGTTCTAATACAGATGGAAGTGCCAGTGAAGACGAGTTTCATGGTTTTGGCGAGGTTTCGACCAAATTTAATTACCATAATATTGGTAATAATAAGGAAAACCCAGACGACCCGCAGCCTTCCACCTCTGCTGCTGGGCCATCCTGTTCACGTTCAGTTGTACCAGAATCAAAGAGGAAACTCCTATTTTTCTCAAATCCCAGACTCGGATGTGAGCATTGGTAATGATAGTGAATATGAACTACAAGCTCTTGAAACTAGTTCCAGTAGTGATAGTGAAATGCAATATTCTCCAATGAAGTGTCAGTATGTACGACGATGTATGCACTCTGTTAGTGTGCCATATGCTATTCCAAGGGGAAGGAGTACATCTCGGAGTACATCCCGTGGCTGTACAACAGGAACAGACAGTGAAAATGACGATGATAGTGTTGCAATTGGGATGGAAAATGTGCATGGAGAGTTTGCTTTCCTGGGGCTGGGATGGAGGATATTCTTAGCTGTCTGGATGACATCATGAGAGGTAATGGGAGCAATCCTATTATCTGTCTCAGTGCTGGAGGCAACGATGTTGGCAGACGTAGGAGTGAAGACCTGATTAGCAGGTATAGATCAGCAATAGAAATAATTAGGAGTAAGGGTGGGAACCCTGTCATATGTGGTATTTTGCCAAGGAGAGGAGTTGGAAATGAATGGTTGTCCAGGTCAATTGGTGTCAATTGCTGGCTGGACAAATACTGTAAGGAAAATGCGGTAACATTCATTGACAACTGGGACCTCTTCTATGGCGGAAATGACATGTAACCAGGGATGAGGTTCACTTATCTAGGTCTGGGGTGGTAGCACTGGCAACTGCAGTGGAGGGAGCAGTTAGGACTTTAAACTAGGAATAGTTAGTGGTATGCGTTGTGGCAGGAAAACAGTGAAGTCCCAGTGTAGTAATATTACGAGTTCTAGGGGAACTAGTAATAAGCAGAACGAGGTAGATATTGAAAAGCCAGGGACTTTGGGTGATAAGGACAGTAATAGGTTTAGTAGAAAAACAGAAATGAGCAGGAAGGGTAAAGAGAAAGGAGAGTCTTTCAGTGTTTATTATGCTAATTGCCATAGTGCTAGGAATAAGATGGACGAGTTGAGATTAGTTGCTAGTGCAGGTAACATTGATGTATTTGCCTTAACTGAGACGTGGTTTAATTCAAAAAGTCGGGACATGCCTGCAGAATGTCATATTCAGGGTTTCAAATTGTTCCAAGTAGATAGAAGTATCGGGAAGGGGGGTGGGGTGGCATTGTATGTCCGAGATCGCTTGAACTGTTGCATAAAAACTGGTATTAAGTCTGAAGTAACACATACAGAGTCTGTTTGGATAGAATTTTCCGAGGGGCATGAAAAACTGATTTTAGGAGTGATATACCGTCCCCCAAACTTAGATAGGGACCAAGGGAGACTACTATGGGAGGAAATTACTAAGGCCACAAGGCACGATAATGTAGTAATTCTAAGAGACTTCAACTTTAGTCATATTGATTGGAATTTCTTGACTGGGAATTTAGAATCATACAACTTCTTAGAAGTAGTTCAGGATTGTTTTTTGAAGCAGTTTGTGACAGAACTTACAAGGGGAAATAACCTGCTTGACTTAGTTATGGCAAACAATGAATCCCTTGTTAATAATTCAGAAATTTCAGAGGAACTGGGTGCTAGCAACCACAAATCAATTACATTTAGCATTGAATGGAAGTACGATAGTAGCATAACTCAGTAACAGTCCCAGATTTTCGCTTAGCAGATTACGATGGGCTTAGAGAACACTTATCATCTGTTGACTGGGGTAACGAAGTGAGCTATCAATATGACAGTTTTCTGAACACTATACATGCTGCTCAAAGAACGTTTATCCCATATAAAGAAATTAGATCAAATAGAAATGACCCAAAATGGATGAATAATAGGCTGAAATATCTACTAGGGCATAAGAAAGGAATTTATAGGCGTATCAAAAGAGGTGAGGGTCATCTTATGAATCAGTATATTGACATTAAGAGGGACATTAAAAAGGGGATAAGAAAAGCTAAAAGGGACTATGAAATAAAAGTTGCTAGGGATTCTAAAACTAACCCTAAAAGTTTTTTCCAAGTCTATAGAACAAAAGTTAGAGATAAGATAGGTCCCCTTAAAAATAACTATGGGCACCTTACTGACAAAGAGAACGAAATGTGCTCAATTTTTAATAATTATTTTCTCTCAGTTTTTACACAAGAAGACACTAACAATATTCCAGTAATTCATTTTTATAGTGGGCTAGAAGAAGATAAATTATGTAACATCACAGTCACTAGTGAAATGGTTGTGAAGCAGATAGACAGACTGAAGCAAAATAAGTCGCCGGGTCCTGATGAGGTTTTTTCAAGGGTTCTTAAGGAATGCAAAATGGAAGTCTGTGAACCATTAACTAATATTTTTAATTTATCTCTTCAAACAGGTGTAGTGTCTGATATGTGGAAGATGGCTAATGTAATTCCTATTTTTAAAACAGGGGACAAGTCGTTACCGTTAAATTACCGCCCAATAAGCCTGACCTCAATTGTAGGCAAATTACTAGAGTCAATTATAGCTGAGATTATAAGAAGCTAACTCGATAAGCATAGCTTGATTAATGATACTCAGCATGGATTCACAAGAGGCCGGTCTTGTCTAACTAATTTATTAACTTTCTTCAGTAAAGCTTTTGAGGCTGTTGACCACGATAAAGAATTTGATATTATTTACTTAGATTTTAGTAAGGCTTTTGATAGAGTTCCGCACCATAGACTGTTAAAGAAAGTGGCAGCTCATGGCATTGGGGGAAAAGTGCTCTCGTGGATCGAGTCATGGCTCACTGACAGGAAGCAGAGAGTGTCCATAAATGGGGTTAAATCCGAGTGGGGATCTGTAACGAGTGGCGTTCCACAGAGATCAGTCTTGGGCCCGTTGTTGTGTTTATAATATATATCAATGATCTTGATGAAGGAATTACTAGTGATATGAGCAAATTCGCCGATGACACAAAGATAGGTAGGATAATTGATTCAAACGTAGATGTTATGGAACTTCAGGAGGATTTAAACAAACTCTATTCTTGGTCAGAAAAGTGGCAGATGCAGTTCAATGTAGATAGATGCAAGGTTCTGAAGCTTGGGCGTGCCCATAACCCTAGTACTTATAAGCTAAATGATGTGGAACTTAGCCATACAGATTGCGAAATGGACTTGGGGGTTGTGGTGAGCAGCAGCCTTAAACCAAGACAGCAGTGCCTAGGCGTACGTAATAAGGCGAATAGATTACTGGGATTTATATCAAGAAGTGTAAGCAACAGGAGTCCAGAGATCATACTGCAGCTTTATACATCATTAGTAGGGCCTCACCTAGATTGTGCAGCTCAGTTCTGGTCTCCATATTACGGAATGGACATGAATTCGTTGGAAGACGTTCAGCGTAGGATGACTAAATTAATACATAGCATTAGAAATCTTCCTTATGAAGAAAGATTGAAGACTTAAGTTACATTCACTTGTTAGACGAAGAATGGGGGGAGACCTGATCGAGGTGTATAAGTGGAAGATAGGTATTGATAAAGGGGATATTAATAAGGTCTTGAGGATGTCTCTCCAAGAGAGAACCCACAGTAATGGATTTAAATTGGATAAGTTTAGATTTAGAAAGGACATAGGAAAGTATTGGTTTGGAAATAGGGTAGTTGATGAGTGGAACAGTCTACCTAGTTGGGTTATTGAGGCTGGGACTTTGGGTAGTTTCAAATTTAGGTTGGATAAGTACATGAGTGGGAGGGGTTGGATTTGAGTGGGACTTTCACATCAGAGCTTATTTTTTGGGTGGCATTGAAAATTGGGTTGGGCAAATGTTTTGTTAGTTGGATGAATTGTAAAGGACCTGCCTAGTATGGGCCAACAGGCCTCCTGCAGTGTTCCTCCTTTCTTATGTTCTTATGTTCTTTAGGTAGAGGTCGTTTTGATAAGGACCTGCCTCGTATGGGCCAGTAGGCCTTCTGCAGTGTTCCTACATTCTTATGTTCTTATGTTCTTATGGTAGTGGTGGTGTTGGCCGTGAGGCACCAGCAGTGGGCTATGCTGCCACCCACACTGCTGCCTCAGCTGATATGCAACAAAGGCCACCATCCCCCACCCATCCACCACACCAGCCTACACAACCACAATCTCCACAAACACAACCACCTGTCATTGTCCAGTACCCACCAGCAGATCACACTTGGGATTGGCAGGAAGCTGTCAATTTTGTTCCAAATCCCCGCCAGTTTGATGAAAGCCAAAGTGGAATACAGCCATGTTGTACACTGGGGAACAATGCCACTGAACTGGAATGTTTCGAGTTATTCTTTGAGGAACCCCTGATGGAAATTATTGTCAGGGAAAGCAACACATACTACAAGTACGCCTTGGGAAACACAATACTTTCGCCAAGCTCATGGCTACATGTGGAAGGAGACAACTGTGGCTGAGATGTATCTTTTCTTTGCCACAATAATGTTTATGCCACATATGTATAAGCACACTGTGAAATCATAATGGTCAACAGACTGCCTGATTGCAACCCAGGTTTCAGTGATATATTGGGAATGAATCGATTTGTGCTACTATTACATATGCTTCACTTCTCAGACAAAACCAGACCTGACAGAAATGACAGGTTATATAAGATTAGGAATGTGTTTATGTTTCTGAAAGAGAAATTCAATATGTATTTTTATCCCTTCAGGAAGCTTGTAATTGACGAGTCTTTGATTCTGTTCAAAGGAAGACTCTCTTTCAAGCATACCAAGCAAGAGGAAACATTTTGGTACAAAGTTGTTTGTGCTTTATGATTGTTACAGTGGTCTGGTATTGAATATTATTGTGTACACTGGAAGCTATACATTGCTAAATACCAGGAGGTTATTGGGCATCTCTGGTGATATGGTTAGAACAATGATAGAACCATACCTTGGTAAGGGGCATATATTATATGCTGATAACTGGTACACAAGCCCTTTACTCTGATTTTTTGGAAGTGAACATGACAGATGTGTGTGGCACAGTGCTCGCAAATTGTAAACATATGCCCAGGTTTGACGTTGGCACTTGTAGAGGTGATGTGCAGGCGTTTGCTACGAATGACATCGTGGCATTTCGGTGGCATGACAAATGAGATGTCACACTGCTGTCATCAGTTCACCCTAATGAAATGACAAACACTGGCAGGCAGCATAGAGAGAGCAATGAACCAATTCTAAAACCTGCAGCTGTGATTGATTACACCCTCAATATGCACTCAGTGGTTAGGTAAGACACATATGCAACAGTTAGGTATCATTATTTCGAAACGTTTCGCCTACACAGTAGGCTTCTTCAGTCGAGTACAGAAAAGTTGATAGAAGCAGAAGATACTTGAAGACGATGTAATCAGTCCATCACCCTTAAAGTTTTGAGGTGGTCAGTCCCTCAGTCTGGAGAAGAGCATTGTTCCGTTGTCTGAAACAATATGAAGTTGAAGTGACAGGATGGAGCCTTTATATAGTGCCAGGAGGTGAGACGTAGGTTGCTTTGGGAGGGCAGGTCCCTCTCAAACCCAGCCGTTCTCACTAGTAGAGGTCGAAGTTGATGGTCTGTACCAAGATACCCTTGTGTTGCAGTGTCTGACAGAATGAACATTAAAATGGTATAAAATACCGACAGATTGTTAGGTAAGACACATATGCAACAGTTAGGTATCTTTATTTCGAAACGTTTCGCCTACACAGTAGGCTTCTTCAGTCGAGTACAGAAAAGTTGATAGAAGCAGAAGATACTTGAAGACGATGTAATCAGTCCATCACCCTTAAAGTTTTGAGGTGGTCAGTCCCTCAGTCTGGAGAAGAGCATTGTTCCGTTGTCTGAAACAATATGAAGTTGAAGTGACAGGATGGAGCCTTTATATAGTGCCAGGAGGTGAGACGTAGGTTGCTTTGGGAGGGCAGGTCCCTCTCAAACCCAGCCGTTCTCACTAGTAGAGGTCGAAGTTGATGGTCTGTACCAAGATACCCTTGTGTTGCAGTGTCTGACAGAATGAACATTAAAATGGTATAAAATACCGACAGATTGTTAGGTAAGACACATATGCAACAGTTAGGTATCTTTATTTCGAAACGTTTCGCCTACACAGTAGGCTTCTTCAGTCGAGTACAGAAAAGTTGATAGAAGCAGAAGATACTTGAAGACGATGTAATCAGTCCATCACCCTTAAAGTTTTGAGGTGGTCAGTCCCTCAGTCTGGAGAAGAGCATTGTTCCGTTGTCTGAAACAATATGAAGTTGAAGTGACAGGATGGAGCCTTTATATAGTGCCAGGAGGTGAGACGTAGGTTGCTTTGGGAGGGCAGGTCCCTCTCAAACCCAGCCGTTCTCACTAGTAGAGGTCGAAGTTGATGGTCTGTACCAAGATACCCTTGTGTTGCAGTGTCTGACAGAATGAACATTAAAATGGTATAAAATACCGACAGATTGTTAGGTAAGACACATATGCAACAGTTAGGTATCTTTATTTCGAAACGTTTCGCCTACACAGTAGGCTTCTTCAGTCGAGTACAGAAAAGTTGATAGAAGCAGAAGATACTTGAAGACGATGTAATCAGTCCATCACCCTTAAAGTTTTGAGGTGGTCAGTCCCTCAGTCTGGAGAAGAGCATTGTTCCGTTGTCTGAAACAATATGAAGTTGAAGTGACAGGATGGAGCCTTTATATAGTGCCAGGAGGTGAGACGTAGGTTGCTTTGGGAGGGCAGGTCCCTCTCAAACCCAGCCGTTCTCACTAGTAGAGGTCGAAGTTGATGGTCTGTACCAAGATACCCTTGTGTTGCAGTGTCTGACAGAATGAACATTAAAATGGTATAAAATACCGACAGATTGTTAGGTAAGACACATATGCAACATAAGACACATATGCTCCATCCTGTCACTTCAACTTCATATTGTTTCAGACAACGGAACAATGCTCTTCTCCAGACTGAGGGACTGACCACCTCAAAACTTTAAGGGTGATGGACTGATTACATCGTCTTCAAGTATCTTCTGCTTCTATCAACTTTTCTGTACTCGACTGAAGAAGCCTACTGTGTAGGCGAAACGTTTCGAAATAAAGATACCTAACTGTTGCATATGTGTCTTACCTAACAATCTGTCGGTATTTTATACCATTTTAATGTTCATTCTGTCAGACACTGCAACACAAGGGTATCTTGGTACAGACCATCAACTTCGACCTCTACTAGTGAGAACGGCTGGGTTTGAGAGGGACCTGCCCTCCCAAAGCAACCTACGTCTCACCTCCTGGCACTATATAAAGGCTCCATCCTGTCACTTCAACTTCATATTGTTTCAGACAATGGAACAATGCTCTTCTCCAGACTGAGGGACTGACCACCTCAAAACTTTAAGGGTGATGGACTGATTACATCGTCTTCAAGTATCTTCTGCTTCTATCAACTTTTCTGTACTCGACTGAAGAAGCCTACTGTGTAGGCGAAACGTTTCGAAATAAAGATACCTAACTGTTGCATATGTGTCTTACCTAACAATCTGTCGGTATTTTATACCATTTTAATGTTCATTCTGTCAGACACTGCAACACAAGGGTATCTTGGTACAGACCATCAACTTCGACCTCTACTAGTGAGAACGGCTGGGTTTGAGAGGGACCTGCCCTCCCAAAGCAACCTACGTCTCACCTCCTGGCACTATATAAAGGCTCCATCCTGTCACTTCAACTTCATATTGTTTCAGACAACGGAACAATGCTCTTCTCCAGACTGAGGGACTGACCACCTCAAAACTTTAAGGGTGATGGACTGATTACATCGTCTTCAAGTATCTTCTGCTTCTATCAACTTTTCTGTACTCGACTGAAGAAGCCTACTGTGTAGGCGAAACGTTTCGAAATAAAGATACCTAACTGTTGCATATGTGTCTTACCTAACAATCTGTCGGTATTTTATACCATTTTAATGTTCATGCACTCAGTGGACAAATGTGACATGCAGATTGGGTTTGCTGATTGTGTTCGCAAAAGTTATAAGTGGTACATAAAATTCTTTTTCCATCTTCTGGACATTTCCATGCTTAATGCTTATAATATGTATAAGATGAGGAACAGAAACAAACCACAGTACGGCGAATTTTGTTTGTCTGTCATCAGACAAATAGTATTCAAGTACCAAGGAACAACACCTGCAATAGACCGTCCAGTAAATTATCAACAACTACCTTCTTGTCTGAAGCATGGTGATCACTTTCTAGTATAACTGCCTGCCACTGCTTTGAAGAAAAATGCTCAGAAGAGGTGTTACGTCTGTGCACATACAAAAAAACACCCACAACAACACAGAGACACTCATTTGATATGTGAGAGTGTAAAACACCACTGTGTATGACACCATGTTTTATGTGTGAGAGTGTAAAACACCACTGTGTATGACACCATGTTTTATGTGTGAGAGTGTAAAACACCACTGTGTATGACACCATGTTTTATGTGTGAGAGTGTAAAACACCACTGTGTATGACACCATGTTTTATGTGTGAGAGTGTAAAACACCACTGTGTATGACACCATGTTTTATGTGTGAGAGTGTAAAACACCACTGTGTATGACACCATGTTTTATGTGTGAGAGTGTAAAACACCACTGTGTATGACACCATGTTTTATGTGTGAGAGTGTAAAACACCACTGTGTATGACACCATGTTTTATGTGTGAGAGTGTAAAACACCACTGTGTATGACACCATGTTTTATGTGTGAGAGTGTAAAACACCACTGTGTATGACACCATGTTTTATGTGTGAGAGTGTAAAACACCACTGTGTATGACACCATGTTTTATGTGTGAGAGTGTAAAACACCACTGTGTATGACACCATGTTTTATGTGTGAGGAGTGTAAAACACCACTGTGTATGACACCATGTTTTATGTGTGAGAGTGTAAAACACCACTGTGTATGACACCATGTTTTATGTGTGAGGAGTGTAAAACACCACTGTGTATGACACCATGTTTTATGTGTGAGAGTGTAAAACACCACTGTGTATGACACCATGTTTTATGTGTGAGAGTGTAAAACACCACTGTGTATGACACCATGTTTTATGTGTGAGAGTGTAAAACACCACTGTGTATGACACCATGTTTTATGTGTGAGAGTGTAAAACACCACTGTGTATGACACCATGTTTTATGTGTGAGAGTGTAAAACACCACTGTGTATGACACCATGTTTTATGTGTGAGAGTGTAAAACACCACTGTGTATGACACCATGTTTTATGTGTGAGAGTGTAAAACACCACTGTGTATGACACCATGTTTTATGTGTGAGAGTGTAAAACACCACTGTGTATGACACCATGTTTTATGTGTGAGGAGTGTAAAACACCACTGTGTATGACACCATGTTTTATGTGTGAGAGTGTAAAACACCATTGTGCATGACACCATGTTTTATGTGTGAGAGTGTAAAACACCATTGTGCATGACACCATGTTTTATGTGTGAGAGTGTAAAACACCACTGTGTATGACACCATGTTTTATGTGTGAGAGTGTAAAACACCACTGTGTATGACACCATGTTTTATGTGTGAGAGTGTAAAACACCACTGTGTATGACACCATGTTTTATGTGTGAGAGTGTAAAACACCACTGTGCATGACACCATGTTTTATGTGTGAGAGTGTAAAACACCACTGTGTATGACACCATGTTTTATGTGTGAGAGTGTAAAACACCACTGTGTATGACACCATGTTTTATGTGTGAGAGTGTAAAACACCACTGTGTATGACACCATGTTTTATGTGTGAGAGTGTAAAACACCACTGTGTATGACACCATGTTTTATGTGTGAGAGTGTAAAACACCACTGTGTATGACACCATGTTTTATGTGTGAGAGTGTAAAACACCACTGTGTATGACACCATGTTTTATGTGTGAGAGTGTAAAACACCACTGTGCATGACACCATGTTTTATGTGTGAGAGTGTAAAACACCACTGTGCATGACACCATGTTTTATGTGTGAGAGTGTAAAACACCACTGTGTATGACACCATGTTTTATGTGTGAGAGTGTAAAACACCACTGTGTATGACACCATGTTTTATGTGTGAGAGTGTAAAACACCACTGTGTATGACACCATGTTTTATGTGTGAGAGTGTAAAACACCACTGTGTATGACACCATGTTTTATGTGTGAGAGTGTAAAACACCACTGTGTATGACACCATGTTTTATGTGTGAGAGTGTAAAACACCACTGTGTATGACACCATGTTTTATGTGTGAGAGTGTAAAACACCACTGAGCATGACACCATGTTTTATGTGTGTGGAGTGTGAAACACCACTGTGTATGACACCATGTTTTATGTGTGAGAGTGTAAAACACCACTGTGTATGACACCATGTTTTATGTGTGAGGAGTGTAAAACACCACTGTGCATGACACCATGTTTTATGTGTGAGAGTGTAAAACACCACTGTGCATGACACCATGTTTTATGTGTGAGAGTGTAAAACACCACTGTGCATGACACCATGTTTTATGTGTGAGAGTGTAAAACACCACTGTGTATGACACCATGTTTTATGTGTGAGGAGTGTAAAACACCACTGTGCATGACACCATGTTTTATGTGTGAGAGTGTAAAACACCACTGTGTATGACACCATGTTTTATGTGTGAGAGTGTAAAACACCACTGTGTATGACACCATGTTTTATGTGTGAGGAGTGTAAAACACCACTGTGTATGACACCATGTTTTATGTGTGAGAGTGTAAAACACCACTGTGTATGACACCATGTTTTATGTGTGAGAGTGTAAAACACCACTGTGTATGACACCATGTTTTATGTGTGAGAGTGTAAAACACCACTGTGTATGACACCATGTTTTATGTGTGAGAGTGTAAAACACCACTGTGTATGACACCATGTTTTATGTGTGAGAGTGTAAAACACCACTGTGTATGACAGCATGTTTTATGTGTGAGAGTGTAAAACACCACTGTGCATGACACCATGTTTTATGTGTGAGAGTGTAAAACACCACTGTGCATGACACCATGTTTTATGTGTGAGAGTGTAAAACACCACTGTGTATGACACCATGTTTTATGTGTGAGAGTGTAAAACACCACTGTGCATGACACCATGTTTTATGTGTGAGAGTGTAAAACACCACTGTGTATGACACCATGTTTTATGTGTGAGAGTGTAAAACACCACTGTGTATGACACCATGTTTTATGTGTGAGGAGTGTAAAACACCACTGTGTATGACACCATGTTTTATGTGTGAGAGTGTAAAACACCACTGTGTATGACACCATGTTTTATGTGTGAGAGTGTAAAACACCACTGTTTATGACACCATGTTTTATGTGTGAGAGTGTAAAACACCACTGTGTATGACACCATGTTTTATGTGTGAGAGTGTAAAACACCACTGTGTATGACACCATGTTTTATGTGTGAGAGTGTAAAACACCACTGTGTATGACACCATGTTTTATGTGTGAGAGTGTAAAACACCACTGTGTATGACACCATGTTTTATGTGTGAGAGTGTAAAACACCACTGTGTATGACACCATGTTTTATGTGTGAGAGTGTAAAACACCACTGTGTATGACACCATGTTTTATGTGTGAGAGTGTAAAACACAACTGTGTATGACACCATGTTTTATGTGTGAGAGTGTAAAACACCACTGTGTATGACACCATGTTTTATGTGTGAGAGTGTAAAACACCACTGTGCATGACACCATGTTTTATGTGTGAGAGTGTAAAACACCACTGTGTATGACACCATGTTTTATGTGTGAGAGTGTAAAACACCACTGTGCATGACACCATGTTTTATGTGTGAGAGTGTAAAACACCACTGTGTATGACACCATGTTTTATGTGTGAGAGTGTAAAACACCACTGTGTATGACACCATGTTTTATGTGTGAGAGTGTAAAACACCACTGTGTATGACACCATGTTTTATGTGTGAGAGTGTAAAACACCACTGTGTATGACACCATGTTTTATGTGTGAGAGTGTAAAACACCACTGTGTATGACACCATGTTTTATGTGTGAGAGTGTAAAACACCACTGTGCATGACACCATGTTTTATGTGTGAGAGTGTAAAACACCACTGTGCATGACACCATGTTTTATGTGTGAGAGTGTAAAACACCACTGTGCATGACACCATGTTTTATGTGTGAGGAGTGTAAAACACCACTGTGTATGACACCATGTTTTATGTGTGAGAGTGTAAAACACCACTGTGTATGACACCATGTTTTATGTGTGAGAGTGTAAAACACCACTGTGCATGACACCATGTTTTATGTGTGAGAGTGTAAAACACCACTGTGTATGACACCATGTTTCAAAGAGTTCCACAGGCTGCAGAACTTATAGAAACATTCCCTGTGACTGTATATGTGTATATAAAATATACAAAAATATTAATAAACCACATTTTATATCGTTTGTGTGTGAAAACAATTTATTTATTTATTTATTTATTTATTTTATTTATTTATTAATTAGAACATGATACAGAGAAGTACAATGAATACAATTTTTAAAGTGCAACATGCCAAAGTCCCTTGTATACAGAGCATTATGGGCAGCTTAAAATTAACTTAAGATTAACTAAGCAATGATATATTCAGTGGTTCAAAAATTATTTTAAAACAGATAACAATTTAGTACAAATGAGTATTACAAAGACGGGTCATATGGTCATTTACTGTGTTGTTGTGTAATCAGTAGAATGGAGTATTATGTTAGGTAATGAAGTTAAATAGTAACAAAGTTTGATTGGATCACAGGTTGACATTTATGAGATACAATAATGAGATGCATATGAGATACAATTTATGAGATACAATTACAGTGGACCCCCGGTTAACGATATTTTTTCACTCCAGAAGTATGTTCAGGTGCCAGTACTGACCGAATTTGTTCCCATAAGGAATATTGTGAAGTAGATTAGTCCATTTCAGACCCCCAAACATACACGTACAAACTCACTTACATAAATACACTTACATAATTGGTCGCATTCGGAGGTGATCGTTATGCGGGGGTCCACTGTATTCAGTATTTATTTAGTTGTTAGTGAGTAAGTGATTTTTGAGAAGAGACTTGAATTTATAAACAGACAGTGTTTCTTTTATATTCACAGGTAATGAATTCCAGATTTTAGGGCCTTTTATGTGCATTGAGTTTTTGCTTAGCATGAGATGGACACAAGGAACATCAAAAAGTGATCTGTGCCTTGTGTTATGGTCATGTGTTCTGTTGAGGTTGGTAAGGAGATGTTTGAGGGGAGGGTTTATGTCAGAGTTAAGTGTTCTATGTATGTAGTAGGTGCAGTAATAAGTATGGATGTTTTGTATTGTGAGTAGGTTTAGAGTTTTGAATATTGGTGTAGTGTGTTGTCTGTAGTGGGAATTTGTTATCATTCTGACTGCAGCCTTTTGTTGGGTGATTAGTGGTCTGAGATGGTTTATTGTTGTTGAGCCCCATGCACAAATTCCATAGGTGAGATAGGGATAAATAAGTGAGTGATATAGGGCCAGGAGGGCTGACTGTGGAACATAGTACTGTATCTTCGATAGTATGCCTACAGTCTTGGAATTTTTTTTTTTTAAATTTGTTGTATATGTGTTTGAAATTTGAGTCTATTATCAAGGTGGATTCCTAAGAATTTTCCCTCTGTGAGTTTTGTGATAGGTGATCCATTTATCATTGTGTTTAGAGACACATCTGTAGCTCTGTTACCAAACTGAATGTAGTAGGCTTTGTCAATGTTTAGAGTAAGTTTGTTGGTCCTCATCCAGGTTGATATTTTCTGTAATTCGGTATTTACAGTATTGGCTAGCATGACTTGGCTCGGGTGAGAGTAGACGTATGTAGTGTCATCTGCAAATAGTGTGGGTTTGAGTAGTTGCAATGCATTTGGTAGGTCATTTATGTATATGAGAAAGAGAAGAGGGCCTAGGACACTTCCCTGTGGGACACCAACTCTAATTGGCTGTGCGGAAGAGTTTGCCCCATTTGTGTATTGGCTTCTGTTGCTGAGGTATGACTTTAGGTAGTTGAGGGAGTGCCCTCTTATACCATAGTGCGACAATTTTATGTGGAGCAAGTCGTGGTCAACTGTATCGAAAGCTTCACGTAAGTCAATGAAGATCCCCAGTGGGACTTCTTTTTTCTCTATTGCTTTATAAATCTGTTCTAGCATGTGGGTAATAGCATCATTAGTATTTTTATTAGGCCTGAACCCAAATTGACAGGGGTTGAGTATGTTGTGGGAGATGAGGTAGGAATAGATATGCTTATGGATTAAGTTTTCAAAGATTTTAGAGAGAGGGTGTAAGTTGGATATTGGCCTATAGTTATTCAAGTCTGTGTGGTCTCCTCCTTTATGGATCGGAGTGACCCTTGCTATTTTGAGAACTGTAGGAAAGGTAGAGGGTTCAATGGATTTGTTAAAGAGTGTTGCAATGATTGGTGATAGCACCTGTTGCACTTTTTTGTATGTAATGGGTGGTAAAGTATTTAAATCTCCTGTCTTGTTTTTTAGTGTGTTAATAAGAGAGACTTCAGTTGGGTTAGTCGGAGCTAGGAACAGTGTGTTCGGGTAGTTGCCAGTGAGGTAGTCATTGGGTGGGGTATCTGAGCTTGGGATTTTATTGGGAAGGTTTTTTCCTATAGTGGAGAAGAAATCATTGAGTCTGTTTGCTGTTTCAGTAGGTGGGAATTGGGGTTCATCTGGTTTTGTTAATTCAATTTTGCTATTTCGTGTTATCTTTTTTGTTCCTAGTATTTCTGATAGGGTTTTCCAGATCTTTTTTATGTCACCTCGTAAGTTGGATAATCTGTTCTCATAATACAATTTTTTAGCCCTTCTTATTAGGCTGGTTAGGATTGACGAGTAATGTTTTGTTTGGTCTCTGGTTATGTGGCCCATTCTGTACTGTTTTTCGTATTGGTGCTTTGTATTTATGGATTTGAGGATACTGGGTGTTAGCCAGGGACTCTTCAGTCTCTTCGCAGTCATCTGTTTAGTTTTTTTAGGGCAGTGCTTGTTATAGAGGTATTGGGTCTTTTTTAGAAAATTATTAATACATTTGTCAATATCTGTATAGATTTCTAGCTCAATGTGTCAGTCAATGTTTGTCACTGCTGCTGTGAAGTTATTAATGGCTGCCTCATTGTGAAGTCTGAAAGTGACTTTAGTAGTGTCTAGGGGTAATTTGCCAAGGTTTGTTATGAGGAAGGTAGGGTAATGGTCTGTGGTATTATCTGTGATTATGCCTGATCTTAAGGGGGATATGGTGTTGGTCCAGATGTGGTCTAGTAGGGAAACACTAGTCTCTGTAACTCTTGTAGGTTTTGTTACTGTTGGTAGCAACATGCAGTTACTCATAGTGTTTGTGAATTCAGTAACATGTGGGTCTTGGTCTTGTAGGAGATTTATATTGAAGTCACCTGAGAGTAGTAAGTGATCTTTGTTCATGTGTGCATCAGTTATCATACTTCCTAGGTTTTCACTAAAATGGCTAATGTTTGACTGTGGTACTCTGTAGATGTTTATCACTGTGAGAGGTTTTTGTAGGTATTTGGATTTGAATTTAGCTATTATATATTCCCCATGCTCATCCCTTGTGCAAGTATTAGTGATACATTCTAGTTGGTCTGAGTAGTACGTATATAGCTGTGCCACCCCCTTGTTGATCTGGCCTACAGTTGTGTATGGCTGTGTAACCAGGAATGGCATAGACATCTGTAGTATCAGGCTTTAGCCAGGTTTCAGTGAGAGTAATGATGGACATACTGGCATACAGGGAATTTAGTAATGCTATGAGGTCATCGTAATGTTTGCTTAAAGATCTGATATTGTAGTTAAAGATAGTTATGTTGTTGTTGGCACTGAGAAGTGCCTTAGATTGTTCTGCTGTGTAGTAATTACAGTTACTGTTTGATTCATTTAAGTCATTAGATAAGAGGTTGGTATCAGGATCAATGCTAGTTATCATAAGATTTATAGTGAATCTATAGTTAGAATTAAGTATAAGACAAAGTAAATATTCTAAAGCTATAAAATAGCACCTGAATATTTTAACAAATGTTAAAATATGAGCTAAGGTAGCTCTTTAAAGCTAAAATAAGTAAGACAATGTAAAAGGGACTAATGTAAGTTGTGGTGAACATTAAAGTGGTAATCAAATAAATGAGCTACGGAATATAATGGCAAAATAGTGAACTTATTACACTTTAGCACCTGAGAATAGCACCTTGATTATTTTAACAATTGTGAATATATGAACTAAGGTTGTTATATAAAGCTAAAATAACAGAGAAAAAATAAAAGGGACTAAATTAAGTAATGGTAAACAAAGTTAAAATGACAGATGGTCACTATGATATAATATTGATTTGGGAGTAAAATCTGATCTGTTATATATAATAAGTTGAGCAATATATTGTACTATAAAAAGTAAAAAAAATAATGTGAGGTAGTTGTTACTAGTTAGCAAAAGATAGTTAAGGGCCTTGAACAATGATATAATTGAAATATACACTAATTGCACACACAATATAGTCACTAAGATATGAAGATAATCTAAGAGTAGGATTTGCCTTATAGCATAAAGTTTGAGCAGGTAATGTCACTATAGGAATATTTTTTGAGGCAGTTGGTACTAGTTAGTGAGGGATGGTAAAGGAATTGCACAGTAGTGCAGTAGGAACATACACTAGTTACTTATTTGTAGTTTGGGAGAAAAGGGGAAAATTATTAGAGAAATTGAACAGGGCTTAAGTAGGAAAGAAAAAGGTAATACAGATATTAATGAAGAGTAAATATCCTATTAACAAACAAACAATTTGTGAATAGGAATCTGGGAAGATAACACAAAATGGGTCACACAAAGAACTGTGTGGGACACATGGGATAATGAGGTAGTAAATACTATCTAGGAGGTGATAGTACAGGGATTAGTTCAATAATGACATAGTAACATACACTAACATAGTAAGAAATTGGTCACTAATATCAGTCAGACTCTGTAATGTTTGCATCATGAAGGAAGATTGCTAGTTCATTTTCATTTGTAATATAGTACACACGGGCTTCATTTGTTTTTCTTACTAGAATTTGTCCATCATGTACAAAGCACTGGTGAATTTTATCATTATTCTAATGTTTCAGTTTTCTCACTCTGTACAGGAGGTTCTGTCGTTTTCTTGTGAGACTCATTTATGTATATATCTTTTTTTGCTTTAATAGATGAAATTATTAGATCTTTTTTCCTGTCTTGTGTGTGAAATCTGAGCATAACACTTTTTCTTCTTTGGTTCCCTAGTAACCGCGATTCTTTTATTTCCGACACTGGTACATTAACATGTAGATGGTCACGTATGATCTGGAGAGTTGTATCTTTGCAGTTGGAATGGTTTAGTTTGCTGGGAAAGTTTGGACTGTTAATTATTACCGCATCAGATAACTTGTCTTGCTCTGTCTTGTCATCTTGGTTAGTAAAATAATTGTTCAATTGGGTATCCATGTTTATTTTCCAGTCCTTGACAGCATTATCAGTCTTTGTGTTTAGGGAAGTTATTTGGTCTGAGTGAACGGTTATGGCTGATTGGAGGGTCTTGCCAAAATCAGTCGTGCCAGATGATGTTAGCTGTTGTTCAAGGTTGTGGCTCTTGTTCTCAAGGTGAAGTAGTTTAGATTCGTGGTTTGATATTGTTGCACGGAGAGACATATTTTCAGCATGCAGATTCAGGTTATCCGTAGTTAGGGTGGTGATGTAGCTCTTTAGAATGTCAGGATCATTAGTCATACCTGGGAGCATATCAGATGGGTTAAATCCTATGAAGGTAGTAGAGGTAGAGAGTGAGTCAGTCACGGTCGGTGTTGTTGTTGTAGCGTCAGCTTGGTTGGGTGTTGAGGGTGAGTCGGCCATGTTTGTTGTTGGTGATGCATCGCTCTGGGTTGTAAGGGAGGTGGATGATGCACCGGCATCCTGCTGGGTTGTCCTATGGAATAGTCAATTTCTAGGTGCTGTTTGTCGAGTTATTGTGTAGTAAATAAAGATAAAAAAATTATAAAATAACACTAATGTTGGTCTCACAGGCCATGAAAGTTACTTGGAAAAAAAAATAAAAAATAATAGAAAATAGTACCTGAAAAATAAAAACAAATAATACTGAGTGACAGCAGTCGGCGATATTACCATATAAGGGGCATTTTCTGTCACCATCATGCCTCCATATCTCGGTAAGTATTGATGGGAAAATTTTTTTGTTTAGCCTATAATGTGTAGAAAAAGAAAACTTCATCTTTTCATAAGAAAAAAATAATTTTTTTTTGTTTTGAAATTTGGTGAATCCTGAGAACAAGTCTCGGAGAGGGCCTGTAGACCCTGAAAGGGTTAAAAACAGAAGTTATTACCGGGATACCTCAGGGATATGTTTAAATGACAATATTCAAAATAAAGTTACTATTAATGGCAAATCAATTGACCAACAAACAAGGAGAGATAGTAGAGGGCAACAAGTGACTAGCTCCCTTAAGGTTTACTATACAAATAGTAGGAGTCTATGAAATAAGATAGATGAGCTAAGATTACTTGCAAGTGTAGGTAATATAGATATTATTGGTATAATAGAGACCTGGCTCAACCTGAAAGATAGAGAAATGCCTTCTGAAGGCAACATACAGGGTTATAAACTATTCCACACTGATAGAGTCAACAGGAAGGGTGCTGGGGTGGCAATGTATGTCAGAGAAAATTTAAATTGTTGTCTTAGATATAAGATTAGAAACATCAAACACAGAATCTGTTTGGCTACAGTTTCTCGAGGGACATGACAAATTAGTTTTGGGTGTGATATATAGGCCCCGAAACCTTGATAAGGAGTGCAGTAAGCCGTTATGAGACATAACGAATCTACTCCTACCTTATCTCCCAAAACATACTCAACCCCTGCCAATTTGGATTCAGGCCTAATAAAAATACTAATGACGCTATTATACACATGCTAGAACATATATACACTGCAATAGAGAAAAAAGAAGTCCCACTGGGGATCTTCATTGACTTACGTAAAGCTTTTGATACAGTTGACCATGACTTGCTCCACGTAAAATTGTCACACTATGGTATAAGAGGGCACTCCTTCAACTACCTCAAGTCATACCTCAGCAACAGAAGCCAATATGTGTATGCAAATGGGGCAAACTCCTCTGCACAACCAATTACAGTTGGTGTCCCACAGGGAAGTGTCCTTAGCCCTCTTCTCTTTCTCCTATACATAAATGACCTACCAAATGCTTCGCAATTACTCAAACCCACACTATTTGCAGATGACACTACATACGTCTTCTCCCACCCGAGCCCAGTCACGCTAGCCAATACTGTAAATACCGAATTACAGAAAATATCTACCAGGATGAGAACTAACAAACTTACACTAAACATTGACAAAACCTACTTCATTCAGTTTGGTAACAGAGCTACAGATGTCCCTCTTAACATAATGATAAACGGATCACCTATCACAAAGCTAACAGAGGGAAAATTCTTAGGAATCCACCTTGATAATAGACTCAAATTTCATACACATATACAACAAATTTCTAAGAAAATTTCCAAGACTGTAGGCATACTATCGAAGATACGGTACTATGCTCCACAGTCAGCCCTCCTGGCCCTATATCACTCTCTTATTTACCCCTATCTCACCTATGGAATTTGTGCATGGGGCTCAACAACAAGTAACCATCTCAGACCACTAATTACCCAACAAAAGGCTGCAGTTAGAATGATAACAAATTCTCACTATAGGCAGCACACTCCACCAATATTCAATACACTAAACCTCCTCACCATACAAAACATCCATACTTACTACTGCACCTATTACATACATAGAACACTTAACTCTGATATTAACCCTCCCCTCAAACATCTCCTTGCCAACCTCAACAGAACACATGACCATAACACAAGGCACAGATCACTCTTTGATGTTCCTCGTGTCCATCTCACACTATGTAAAAACTCAATGCACATAAAAGGCCCTAAAATCTGGAATTCATTACCTGTAAATATAAAAGAAACACTACCTGTTTATAAATTCAAGTCTCTTCTCAAAGATCACTTACTCACCCAAAACCAAATAAATACTGAATAACTGAACCTTATAAATTGTATATCTTAAATGTTTCTCACAATTATATCACATAAATGTTAAACCTAAAACCCAATCTAACTTTATTATTTTTTAAATACACTACCTAACAGAATACTCCATTCTACTGAATGTACAACATTGCATACAACCATATGACCTGTCTTTGTAATACTCACTTGTGCTTTATAGTAACCTGTTTACATTAATGTTTTATCACTGATTTCATCATTGCTTAGTTAATCTTAAGTTAATTTTAAGCCAGCCCGTAATGCTATGCATAGTATAAGTGGCTTTGGCATACTGCTCTTACCTGTATTTGTTGTACCTCTGTATGTGTGCTCAAATTTTTAAATAAATAAATAAATAAATAAATAAATAAATAAATAAATAAATAAAAATTCATAAGGCATCTAGATATGAAAATGTTGTGATAATGGGAGATTTTAACTTTAGACAAATTGATTGGAACAATATGACAGGAAATCTTGAGTCTAGTGACTTTCTTGATATGGTTCAGGATTGCTTTTTAGAACAGGTTGTGACAGAACCAACTAGAGGAAACAATCTGCCTGACTTGGTTCTTGCCAACAAGGATTCACTAATTAATAATCTTGAGGTTAATGATGAACTTGGGGAAAGTGATCACAAATCACTTAGTTTCAAAATATCATGGAATTACCCAGATAACTGCAATCAAATCTCTGTCCCAGATTTTCGCTTGGCCGACTTCATGGGACTGAAAAATTACCTGGGTGGGCTAAATTGGGATGTCCTAACTATGGGCCAGGTTGGTGATCTTGATTGCCAATATGACGTTTTTCAGAGCATAGTTCTAGCTGAATATCAAAATGGTATACAATACCGACAGGTTGGTAGGTAAGACACATAGGCAACAGTTAGGCAACTTTATTCCGAAACGTTTTGCCTACACAGTAGGCTTCTTCAGCCAAATACAGAAAGTAGGCAGGAACAGTAGAGATGTAAAGATGGGGACTGACAACCTCAAATCTACAACTTCAAGGGCGATGGACTGATTACATCGTCTTCACATCTCTACTGTTCCTGCCTACTTTGTGTATTCGACTGAAGAAGCCTACTGTGTAGGCGAAACGTTTCGGAATAGTTTTAGCTGCCCAGACAACTTTTGTTCCGAGTAGGGAAATTAGATCTAACAAAAATGATCCCATTCGTCTAAAAAAATGATCTCATTTGTCAAAAGAGAGGCATATATAGGCATATCAAAAGAGGGGATGGGCAGTTAAGAAATCAATATATTCAATTAAAAGAGAGAAATAAAGAAATAATAAAAAAAGCAAAAAGGGATTATGAGGCTAAGGTCACAAGGGATTCAAGGAGTAACCCAAAAGGGTTCTTTCTGGCATACAGAAGTAAGATTAGGGACAAGATCGGCCCACTTAAGAGTAACTCTGCTCAGATCACTGAGAGTGATAAGGGTATGTGTGAAATTCTCAATACCTACTTCCTCTCAGTTTTCACCCAGGAAAATACTAGCAATATTCCTGAAATAATAGATTGTGTAGAACAGGATGATAGTAAACTATGCACGATTGTGGTAATTAGTGACATGGTCCTCAGACAAATAGAGAAACTAAAACCTAACAAATCCCCAGGTCCTGATGAACTGTTTGCAAGGGTGTTAACCCTTTCAGGGTCCAAGGCCAAAATCTGAAGTCACGCACCAGTGTCCAAGAAATTTTGAAAAAAAAAAAAATTATTTTTTCTTACAGAATTAAAGAGCATATTTTTGTGAAGGTAATAAAACAAAAAAAATTAGAATCTGATCAGTACTTACCGAGATACAGTGCCAAGAAGTTTGTAGAAAATGATGTGGTGGCGGCAACATCGACGAATTCCACATACGCGTATTATATTATTTTGTTGTTTTAGTTGTTTTTTCTTTTCTTTTCCAATTTTTTTCTATTCCTACTAACATTTGGGGCCTGAGAGACCAATACTGTATATAATTTATATATATAAACTCACTGTATTGAACACAATAACCGCACTAAAGTTATTATCATATTATTGTTTACCACTGTTGTTTATTACAATAAACATGCACAAATATTGTATAATACTAATGTTCTATCATATATTTACATATTTACAATCACTGGACATGGTTTTAGAACTGCTGGAGCTTGTGGAACTCCTTGAAACAAGGCACCATGCACAGAGGCACCTTACATTCCTCACACATAAACCGAGTGTCTTTGCGTCTTTGTTGCCGTCGTTTTGTTTGTGCACAGACAATGCATCTCTTCTGAGCAAATTTCTTTTGAGTTGAAGGAAGCTGTATTATGAAATGATCACCTTCTCTTCTCAAACGCTTGGGTATATTGTGATGAATTCGAGGACCATGTTGTATTGCAGGTGTTGTTACCTGGTACTTCATTATGAGTTGTCTGACAACAGACAAACAAAATTCACCATACGGTGGTCTGTTACCAGTCTTTATTTGGTACATATTATATGCATTCAGCATTGAAATGTCCATGAGATGGAAGAAAAGTTTCATGTACCACTTGTAACTCTTACGAACACAGTCAACAAAACCAATCTGCATGTCACACTTGTCAACCAAGCGCATGTTTTGTGTATAATCAATCACTGTCACTGGTTTTCGAATACGTTCATTAGTCACTCGATCAACTTTGCCACTGTCTTGCATTTCATTACGGTGAATGGTTGTCAACAATGTGACATCTCGTTTGTCATGCCACCGTAATGCCATGATGTCATTGGCAGTAAACACCTGCACGTCATCACCACGAACACCTGCGTTGAGCCTGGGCATATGTTTACGATTAGAACGCACTGTGCCACACACATCTGTCTTGTTCACTCGCATGAAATCACTGAGTAATGGGCTTGTGTACCAGTTATCGGTATATAATGTATGGCCCTTACCAAGATAAGGTGCCATCATGTTTCTCACTACGTCACCTGATATACCCAATAACATCTTGGTATCTTTCAATGTTTTACTACCCGTGTATACAACAATATCCAACACCAGGCCACTGTCACAATCACAGAGTACAAACAATTTTATACCAAAGCGGTTCCTCTTGCTCGGTATATACTGCTTGAATGACAGTCTACCTTTGAACAAAATCAAAGACTCGTCAATTACAAGATTCTTGAATGGATAAAAGTACATCCTGAACTTTTGTTTGAGATACATGAAAACATTTCTAATCTTGTATAACCTGTCACTTCTGTCAGGCCTGGTTTTGTCAGAGAAGTGCAACATACGTAAGAGTAAGATAAACCTGTTCACTGGTATTATTTCACTGAAGGATGGGGTACAAATTAGCCGATCTGTGGACCAGTATGCTTTTATATTATGCTTATAGACGTGAGGCATAAGCATTATTGTTGCAAAAAGCAAATACATTTCTGCAACAGTCGTCTCTTTCCACCTGTGTAGTCTTGACTGTGGTGATAAGATCGTATTTGCCATGGTGTACTGAAAATACTTATTACTTTCCCTGACAATAGTTTCCATCAATGGCTGGTCAAAGAATAATTCAAAGAATTCCAGTTCATTGGCCGTGGTTCCAAGGGGACAGGTAGGTAGAATTCCACTTTGCGAGTCATCAAAGTGGTGAGGGCTGGGAACAAAATTGGGATTTTGCTGCCAATCCCAGATACAGTTTGCTGGTGGATACTGGACATCATAGGCTGGTTGTACGGGTGGTTGTGGCGGGCTGGTGGGTGACGCTCTGCTTTGTCCTTGAACTGACGAGTCAGCAGTGTGGGTTCCCGCGTGGCACAGCGAGTCACGCATGGCGGTGCCACTACCACCACCAGCCCCACTAACACCATCCACTGATGTCTGTGGCCCATCCATGCCAAGTGTAGCCACATCATCCTCACTATCACTACCTAAAACGGGTGTAGGGCCACGGGATGTACTCTGGGATGTACTAGGGGATGTACTCCATCCCCTGGGCATAGCATAGGGTACACTACCCGAGCGCATGCGGCGGCGCACATACCGACGCTTCACTGGTGAATATGTTTCCTCACTATCACTACTCGAATGATCGTCGAGCGCAATAAAATCACAATCCACGTCAGAATCATCGTCATTACTGAAGTCAGAGGCCAGGCCACGGGAAAATATTAGTTTTCTCTTACGTTTAGGAACAACCGACCGTGAGTCACGAGTGCCCACACCAGAGGTAGAAGGTCGAGGATCGTCGGGGTTTTCTGCACTATTATCGATATCCTGGTCATTATTTTCGGTCACTAACTCATCAAAGCCGTAGAATTCGTCTTCATTTCCACTTCCATCAGTGTCAGAACTATCAGACAGGAAGAGGAGAGTCCCAATTTTCCGGGGAGTGAGAGCTGACTTGCGACGAGACATGGTGAACAAGGGTAACTGAGCCGGCGTTCCCACAATGCTATGCAGGCGCCTAGATTTTTTGTTTATGGCGCACACCCACTGCGCAGACCCATTCTCTCATATGTAGGCCTATGAGCGCTTTCGCGCTAAATTTGACGGCGCTAGAATTTTGGCGTAGATCTACGGTTTGGACACTCACCGACCAGCCGTAGATCTACGGGACGGACCCTGAAAGGGTTAAAGGAATGTAAAGAGGAACTTACATACAATCTTTTTAACATATCACTACAAACTGGCATAGTGCCTGATAAGTGGAAAATGGCAAATGTAATACCTATTTACAAGGCAGGTGACAGGTCCTTGGCTTCGAACTATAGACCAATAAGCCTTACCTCTATAGTGGGAAAATTTATGGAATCAATAATTTCCGAAGCAATTTGTAGCCATCTTGATAGGCACAGATTGATTAATGAATCTCAACATGGTTTTACAAAGGGGCATTCCTGTCATACGAATTTACTAATTTTTTTCACTAAGGTGTTTGAGGAGGTAGATTATGGTAATGAATATGATATTGTGTATATGGACTTCAGTAAGGCTTTTGATAGAGTTCCACACCAGAGGCTATTGAGGAAACTTAAGGCACACAGAATAGGAGGAGAAATTTTTTCCTGGGTAGAGGCATGGCTGACAAATAGGCAGCAGAGAGTTTGCATAAATGGGGAGAAATCAGAATGGGGGCACATCACAAGCAGTATTCCTAAGGGGTCAGTGTTGGGCCCGTTGTTGTTCACAATTTACATAAACGACATAGATAAGGGAATAAATAGTGACATAAGCAAATTTGCTGATGACACCAAAATAGGCCATCCCATTCATTCTAATGAGGACACTAGAGCACTTCAGGATGATTTGAATAGACTGATGCAATGGTCGGAGAAGTGGCAGATGCAGTTTAATATTGACAAATGCAAAGTTCTAAATGTTGTACAGTTAAATAACCATGCCACATATAAGCTAAATAATGTAGATCTTAATGCTACTGATTGCAAAAAGGATTTAGGTGTTCTGGTTACCAGTAATCTAAAACCAAGACAACAGTGCATTAGTGTTTGCAATAAAGCTAACAGAATTCTTGGCTTCATATCTAGAAGTATAAATAATAGAAGTCCTCAGGTTGTTCTTTAACTCTATATATCCTTGGTTATGCCTCATTTAGACTATGCTGCTCAGTTCTAGTCACCGTATTTCAGAATGGATATAAATTCTCTGGAAAACATACAGAGGAGGATGACAAAGGTGATCCCATGTATCAGAAATCTTCCCTATGAGGATAGATTGAGGGCCCTGAATCTGCACTCTCTCAAAAGGCATAGAATTAGGGGGGATATGATCGAGATGTTAAGTGAATGTATAGGAGCCTTTGAACCAAGTGAGAGAGTAATTGTGGTAGGGGACTTGAATGCTAAAGTAGGAGAAACTTTTAGAGAGGGTGTGGTAGGTAAGTTTGGGGTGCCAGGTGTAAATGATAATGGGAGCCCTTTGATTGAACTTTGTATAGAAAGGGGTTTAGTTATAGGTAATACATATTTTAAGAAAAAGAGGATAAATAAGTATACACGATATGATGTAGGGCGAAATGACAGTAGTTTGTTGGATTATGTATTGGTAGATAAAAGACTGTTGAGTAGACTTCAGGATGTACATGTTTATAGAGGGGCCACAGATATATCGGATCACTTTCTAGTTGTAGCTACACTGAGAGTAAAAGGTAGATGGGATACAAGGAGAATAGAAGCATCAGGGAAGAGAGAGGTGAAGGTTTATAAACTAAAAGAGGAGGCAGTTAGAGTAAGATATAAACAGCTATTGGAGGATAGATGGGCTAATGAGAGCATAGGCAATGGGGTCGAAGAGGTATGGGGTAGGTTTAAAAATGTAGTGTTAGAGTGTTCAGCAGAAGTTTGTGGTTACAGGAAAGTGGGTGCAGGAGGGAAGAGGAGCGATTGGTGGAATGATGATGTAAAGAGAGTAGTAAGGGAGAAAAAGTTAGCATATGAGAAGTTTTTACAAAGTAGAAGTGATGCAAGGAGGGAAGAGTATATGGAGAAAAAGAGAGAAGTTAAGAGAGTGGTGAAGCAATGTAAAAAGAGAGCAAATGAGAGAGTGGGTGAGATGTTATCAACAAATTTTGTTGAAAATAAGAAAAAGTTTTGGAGTGAGATTAACAAGTTAAGAAAGCCTAGAGAACAAATGGATTTGTCAGTTAAAAATAGGAGAGGAGAGTTATTAAATGGAGAGTTAGAGGTATTGGGAAGATGGAAGGAATATTTTGAGGAATTGTTAAATGTTGATGAAGATAGGGAAGCTGTGATTTCGTGTATAGGGCAAGGAGGAATAACATCTTGTAGGAGTGAGGAAGAGCCAGTTGTGAGTGTGGGGGAAGTTCGTGAGGCAGTAGGTAAAATGAAAGGGGGTAAGGCAGCCGGGATTGATGGGATAAAGATAGAAATGTTAAAAGCAGGTGGGGATATAGTTTTGGAGTGGTTGGTGCAATTATTTAATAAATGTATGGAAGAGGGTAAGGTACCTAGGGATTGGCAGAGAGCATGCATAGTTCCTTTGTATAAAGGCAAAGGGGATAAAAGAGAGTGCAAAAATTATAGGGGGATAAGTCTGTTGAGTGTACCTGGTAAAGTGTATGGTAGAGTTATAATTGAAAGAATTAAGAGTAAGACGGAGAATAGGATAGCAGATGAACAAGGAGGCTTTAGGAAAGGTAGGGGGTGTGTGGACCAGGTGTTTACAGTGAAACATATAAGTGAACAGTATTTAGATAAGGCTAAAGAGGTCTTTGTGGCATTTATGGATTTGGAAAAGGCGTATGACAGGGTGGATAGGGGGGCAATGTGGCAGATGTTGCAAGTGTATGGTGTAGGAGGTAGGTTACTGAAAGCAGTGAAGAGTTTTTACGAGGATAGTGAGGCTCAAGTTAGAGTATGTAGGAAAGAGGGAAATTTTTTCCCAGTAAAAGTAGGCCTTAGACAAGGATGTGTGATGTCACCGTGGTTGTTTAATATATTTATAGATGGGGTTGTAAGAGAAGTAAATGCGAGGGTCTTGGCAAGAGGCGTGGAGTTAAAAGATAAAGAATCACACACAAAGTGGGAGTTGTCACAGCTGCTCTTTGCTGATGACACTGTGCTCTTGGGAGATTCTGAAGAGAAGTTGCAGAGATTGGTGGATGAATTTGGTAGGGTGTGCAAAAGAAGAAAATTAAAGGTGAATACAGGAAAGAGTAAGGTTATGAGGATAACAAAAAGATTAGGTGATGAAAGATTGAATATCAGATTGGAGGGAGAGAGTATGGAGGAGGTGAACGTATTCAGATATTTGGGAGTGGACGTGTCAGCGGATGGGTCTATGAAAGATGAGGTGAATCATAGAATTGATGAGGGAAAAAGAGTGAGTGGTGCACTTAGGAGTCTGTGGAGACAAAGAACTTTGTCCTTGGAGGCAAAGAGGGGAATGTATGAGAGTATAGTTTTACCAACGCTCTTATATGGGTGTGAAGCGTGGGTGATGAATGTTGCAGCAAGGAGAAGGCTGGAGGCAGTGGAGATGTCATGTCTGAGGGCAATGTGTGGTGTGAATATAATGCAGAGAATTCGTAGTTTGGAAGTTAGGAGGAGGTGCGGGATTACCAAAACTGTTGTCCAGAGGGCTGAGGAAGGGTTGTTGAGGTGGTTCGGACATGTAGAGAGAATGGAGCGAAACAGAATGACTTCAAGAGTGTATCAGTCTGTAGTGGAAGGAAGGCGGGGTAGGGGTCGGCCTAGGAAGGGTTGGAGGGAGGGGGTAAAGGAGGTTTTGTGTGCGAGGGGCTTGGACTTCCAGCAGGCATGCATGAGCGTGTTTGATAGGAGTGAATGGAGACAAATGGTTTTTAATACTTGACGTGCTGTTGGAGTGTGAGCAAAGTAACATTTATGAAGGGATTCAGGGAAACCGGCAGGCCGGACTTGAGTCCTGGAGATGGGAAGTACAGTGCCTGCACTCTGAAGGAGGGGTGTTAATGTTGCAGTTCAAAAACTGTAGTGTAAAGCACCCTTCTGGCAAGACAGTGATGGAGTGAATGATGGTGAAAGTTTTTCTTTTTCGGGCCACCCTGCCTTGGTGGGAATCGGCCGGTGTGATAATAAAAAATAAATAATGATCGAGGTGTATAAATGGAAAACAGGAATAAATAAAGGGGATGTAAATAGCGTGCTGAAAATTTCCAGCCAAGATAGGACTCACAGCAATGGATTCAAGTTGGAAAAATTCAGATTCAGGAAGGATATAGGATATCACTGGTTTGGTAATAGAGTTGTGGATGAGTGGAACAAACTCCCAAGTACAGTTATTCAGGTTAAAACGTTGTGTAGTTTTAAAAATAGGTCAGATAAATTCATGAGTGGGTGTGGGTGGGTGTGAGTTGGACCTGACTAGCTTGTGCTGCTGGGTCTGGTGCTGTGCCCCTTTCTTGAGTGGAGGTGACCAGACTGGGTGGGTCATTGGGCTTATCCTGGGGGGATGGGTCATTGGGCTAATCTGGGAGGGTCACATGGACCTGCTCTGCTTGGGTCAGTAGGCCTGGTGCAGTGTTCCTTCTTTCTTATGTTCTCATGTTCTGATGTGTTAATAAATAAAAAAATGGAAATGGTTAATCCAGTTATTGGGGAAATTGCAGAGACACTGCTTTCAGAGATCACAAGGTTCATCAACAATTCCTTGGCTGGTCTGATTCCTGATGAAATTAGACCTTTCTTTTTTGGTGCAACACTTTGTGCACTTAAAAAGAAGGATGGAGGAATTCAGCCAATTGCAGTAGGCAACACGTTACGCCGCCTCGTATCCAAAGCTGCTGTCCGAAGTATTCGTGCACAGGCAGCCATGATGCTTCAACCAAACCAGCTTGGCTTTGGGGTCTCTCAAGGAAGTGAAGCAGCGGTTCATGCAACAAGGGCGTATATCAACAATCTGCCTGAGGACAATGCAGTGGTAAAATTAGATTTCAAGAATGCATTCAGTCTCCTGAAAAGAGACATGGTATTAGCAGCAGTACAAGAACATTTCCCTGGTCTCTTCCCTTTTGTTTCAACTGGGTATAGCAAGGAATCAATGCTTCTCTTTGGAGAGCATGAAATCACATCATCGGAGGGCGTCCAACAAGGAGATCCTCTTGCACCATTTCTCTTCTGTATAGCAGTTAGGGAAATCACAGTCAGACTGACCAGCAAGCTAAACATCTGGTTCCTAGATGATGGCACACTAGCAGGTACAAAGGAG
>NC_091366.1:20769550-20781043 GCF_038502225.1 Cherax quadricarinatus
GGTAACCCCAGAAAAGGACTTGCTACCTCAAGTCCTAATGGAGGGGGATTCCCCTTCTAAATGCTAACACCATCCACACTCTCCCCTCCTCCCATCCCATCAATCATCACCAGATCTTCATTAAAGGTAAGTGTCAATTATTCTTTCGTTATTTATTGTTATTGTTGTTACTGTAATTACTATTCTATTACATTAAACTTAATATTTCACGTGGAAATTTTTTTTTTTTTTCATACTTTTGGGTGTCTTGCACGGATTAATTTGATTTCCATTATTTCTTATGGGGAAAATTGATTCGCGTTTCGATATTTTTGGTTTACGATGAGCTCTCAGGAACAGATTAGCATTGCAAACTGGGGGTCCACTGTACAGTGGACCCTCGGCTAACGATATTAATTGGTACCCGAGAACGAATATCGTTAGTAGAGTTTTTTAGCATTAGCCGAGGCAAAATGTTAGCGTTAACATGTATCACTAATCGGATTTAACGTTAGACGATGCCATCATTGGCCGAGGGTCCACTGTATATATATATATGTATATATATATACACCTACCATCCGAATTACGACCTGCTCGACTTACGACCGTGTTTTTTATGCCAAATTTCTGGGAAATAAACAACTATTTGTGTTGTACACAGTGTTTATCCTAAACCTTACAGTATAAAATACAGTACTAGCAGCATAAAAAGTAAAGTAAAACATGAAATACCAAACTAAAACAATAAAGTCATTACAAAAATGTTTTGTTGATATTCAGTAGTAAAGTTTGACTTAGGACCATTTCGACTTATGACCGGTTTCTCGGAACCGAACTCGCTCGTAAGTCGGATGGTAGGTGTATATATATGTATATATATATACACACCTACCATCCGACTTACGACCGGGTTCGGTTCCGAGAAACCGGTCATAAGTCGAAATGGTCATAAGTCGAACTTTACTACTGAATATCAACAAAACATTACATTATATACACCTACCATTCGACTTACAACCGAGTTCGGTTCCGAGAAACCTGTCATAAGTCGAAATGGTTGTATGTCAAACTATATATATATATATATATATATATATATATATATATATATATATATATATATATATATATATATATATATATATATATATATGCAAGGAATTCGCAAGAGCAGGTGAAATATACACAAACACTGATATATATATATATATATATATATATATATATATATATATATACAGTGGACCCCCGCATAACGATCACCTCCGAATGCGACCAATTATGTAAGTGTATTTATGTAAGTGCGTTTGTACGTGTATGTTTGGGGGTCTGAAATGGACTAATCTACTTCACAATATATATATATGGCATATATATATATATCCATATATATAATATTATTTTTTTCTTTATTAACACGTCAGAACATGAGAACATAAGAACATAAGAAAGAAGGAACACTGCAACAGGCCTACTGACCCATGCAGAGCACATCCATGTGACCCCCCCAGATTAGCCCAATGACCCATTCCCCCAGGATAAGCCCAATGACCCACCCAGTCTGGTCACCACATCCATGCGATGCATTCGCCTAACAAACGCATAGCATAATGTTAAATCCACCTAGCGATACATTTTAATGCAAAAATTTTGCCTTGGCAAGCGCTAAAAAACTCACTTAACGTGATTCGTTCGAGACGCATCCATTTGTGGCCTGAGTTGGCCTAACTTGCTCTGTGGGTGCCAATGTTTACAAGCCAGCCACAGCGGTAGCATCCAAGCATACAATCAGAACATTTCATATTATCACACCATGGGCCCCAAGAAAGCTTCTGGTGCCAACCCTACAGCAAAAAGGGTGAGAATTACTATGGATATAAAGAAAGAGATCATTGCTAAGTATGAGCTAGCCAGGTTGTACAGAGAACCTCAATCAACCATCGCTACTATTGTGGCCAAGAAAACGGAAGTCAAGGAAGCTGTTCTTGCCAAAGTTGCAACTTTGTTTTCAAAACAGAGATCGCAAGTGATAGAAGATGTTGAGAGACTGTTATTGGTGTGGACAAACGAAAAACAGATAGCAGGAGATAGCATCTCTCAAGCGATCATATGTAAAAAGGCTAAGAAGTTGCATGACGATTTAATTAGAAAAATGCCTGCAACTAGTGGTGATGTGAGTGAATTTAAGGCCAGCAAAGGTTGGTTTGAGAGATTTAAGAATCATAGTGGCATACATAGTTTGATAAGGCATGGTGAGGCTGCCAGTTCGGACCAAAAAGTAGCTGAAAAAATGTTAAAAAATTCTAGGTTTCAATTCTTCAGTGAAGAATTGAAACCTGAGCAAGTTTTTAATTGTGACAAAAGAGGCCTGTTTTGGAAGAAAATGCCAAGTAGGACCTACATTACTCATGAGTGTTATGGGGCTAAAGGACCCAACATGTATTTATAAGTAACAGTTACTCTGGAATACCTAATTATATTGAATTGATGGGGACTCAGTTCTAAATGTCAGAAGGGCTGATCAACCTTATGACTGAGAGGCAGCTGGGTCAAGCCTTTTTCTCAATATAATAGGTTATACTATAGACACACAAACACACAATTTAAATAAGTAGTTTATAAAGTTGTATTTCTTTTTGTAAAAGTAAAATTAAGGGTGGTAGAATTGTGGTAACTGGAGAATTGTGCTTGGCAGCAGTCTTTTGTTTTGGTGGGAGGAGCTTAGCCAGGCTCTCTCTCTCTCTCCCTCTCACTGACTCTCTCTCTCTGTGGCTGACCTTCAACCTGGCAGGATCTCTGGGTCCTTCTTCTATCTTTTGGGGCATTATGTGTGCTCCAGGGGTGAGTTTTTATAATTTAAGTTGTGGCCACCATACCCAGGGTGACTAAAGTGTGTCAAAACACTGGTTAGCCCAGAATTATGTCAAGAAGAGAGAAGGACAAAAGTTGTTGGACAACACCATGTGGAGAACAGCTATGGAGTGTGGAGATCTTTGTTTTGAAAATGTGAGGCTGTAATTGTATATTCTGTACATATCTATTGAGAATACAGTTATATTTTTATAGTAGTAGTTTACATAACCTGTGAAGAGGGCTGGTGAAAGGATATCAGAGACACTCAGGATGATCAGCCATGATGTACGTATTACCCCTAGACAGATAAGGCCATTAAGTAAAAAGCTACCCCACACTAGAACATGTAGTGAGAACCTTACTATCAAAGTAATAAGGGACAACCAACGTGTAGATGAGACTGAAGTAGATCTTATAATTAATCATTACAGGTCCTCCATCACAAATCTGACATCATTGGGACCTGTAGTGTGCCGGATTACTGAGTTTGCTGAATTACAGAGTGGTTAGGTTAGAATACACTTAATAAAATTAACCAACTTGACTTACACAGTTCATTGAACATCGGCAAAAATCGAACATTTCCGCTACTTTGAGCTCAATTTCAAGGTACTTTTCTTCATGAAAGCAATCAAAATCATGTCTCTTTCTGTAATATATCTTCCATTCTATCAAATGAGTCCAAAAAAATGAGAATACAACCATAAAAACCATACAAAAATATACTGCAGAGGCGGCTAATGGCTGAGAGGTTAACTCCCTTATTTATAGTCCACATTTTTTATTTTTGTTGTACGTTAAGAAGCATCTTTCCATCATACGTTGCCCAAGTTTCAGTGAGATAGCCCAACAAACAACTGAGAAAAAAATATTTACCAAAAATCATATATGGCAAGCCCAAGCCAGGTACTGGAAATAAGTCACTTTGTCTGACTTTTCGGGGTTATCCTCGGTTCTCTACACATACACTGCTATGTATGATAATCTTTGTAACTGTGTGTATACCTGAATAAACTTATTTACTTCTAGTCTGTCAACTGAGTACAAGAAACCACCCGTTCACTTATTTCAATTACCCAATAAAGTGGTCAGAAATTGGCAGTTTGGCCGATTTCACACAAATTTCAACAGATGCCAATTTCCAAATAGGGTCCGGAATAAACAATGCAGACATTCCTGGCACTAAAATAACATTTTCTCTGTTCATTAGTCATGTCTCCAGGCCCCTCTTATATTACTCTTGCTTACCATTTGGAATTTTTATTCACAAAAAAAGTAGATTTACTGTTATGCAGACTACTGCATTATTGTAATAATTGTATAAATAATGTCAAGCCATTCTTGACTCCGTACTGGAATTTGGACTGGCAGGCGGACAGGTATTGGACGGTGACGTCATTTGTTTACTCTTGAGCTTCGCTAAAGAATGGAAAATTTTTGCTTCTGTGAGCGCAATTTCAAGGTACTTTTTTCATGAAAGCAATCAAAATCATATCTATTTCTGTAATATATCTTTCATTCTATCAAATGACACCGGAAAAATGAGAATATAACCATAACCATACAAAAATATGCCGCTAAGCGTCCGCTAATGGCTGAGAAGTGAACTCTGCTATTTATGGTCTGATTTCTTTCATTTTTGGTGTACGTGAAGAAGTATCTTTCCATCATACATTGCCCAAGTTTGAATAAGATAACCCAACAAACAACTGAGAAAATAATAATAATAATATAATAATAATAATAATAATCTTTATTTACCACACGTACATGTACAAGGTATAAAGGCCTTGCTGACATCAGTGACATACTACTGAGTATTTCAAGAAAATTAGGTCAGTGTCCCAGGATAACACCAACACTAGTCGGCTAACACCCAGGTACCCATTTACTGATGGGTAAACATAGACAACAGGTGTAAAGAAACATGCCTAACATTTCTACCCTGATTGGGAATCAAATATTTACCAAAAATCATATATGGTTAACCCAAGCCAGGTACTAAAAATAAGCCACATTGACTTTTTTGGGGTTATCCTAGGTTCTCTACACATATGCTGCTATGTGTGATAATCTATAGAGAGAAAACTTTTTTGTTTCATGTTTATGGTGGAATATGAGTGTTTATCATAGTTAGCCCTGTGCTATACTCTGTTTTCTCTAATATAAGCCACCAAGACAAGGATAGGAGAATAGTATTTGTTTACCATATCCTCTTCATAACTCTGTTGAACTGCTCAGTGTTATGCCAAATATTATTCATTCTGGAGTATTTAACATGTTTTATATTATTTATATTGTTTCTTATGTCATATTAGATCAAAGCTGTAGTGTTGATATTAGCGTAATAATAAAGCATATTCTCCTGCTTCATGAGACTGAGCTCATGGCAACTGACAGTGGCTTCAAAGCCACCTTATCTTTAATGGATAATGTACTGTGTAGGTGCTTTACATAATGATAAGCATTTCTTTTATTCATTGGAACCATGGCTAGGGCTAAAAGTAAGCAGGTTAAAACAATAAATGGAGAAAAAGAAATTGGAATCACTTATGCAGCAAGTAGTACCACCAAACAGTTCCAGCAGGTTGGTGTGGCCACCCTGGAAATTTGAAATTATGCTAGCCAAAATTAGTGCCGAATAACTGAAGGAACCGAATAACTGATTGCTGGATTTGTGATGGCAGACCTGTATTATGAATTAGAGGAAAATATTCTTGTAAAAGTCAGGCCTTGAATAAATTAAAATGAGTAAACCAGGCAGATAATCAATCTGCTCCAACAAATAAGATGTCTTTACCAAAACTCCCAGAATTATGCTTTTTTTATTATTATTATTATTATTATTATTATTATTATTATTATTATTATTATTATTATCACACTGGCCGATTCCCACCAAGGCAGGGTGGCCCGAAAAAGAAAAACTTTCACCATCATTCACTCCATCACTGTCTTGCCAGAAGGGTGCTTTACACTACAGTTTTTAAACTGCAACATTAACACCCCACCTTCAGAGTGCAGGCACTGTACTTCCCATCTCCAGGACTCAAGTCCGGCCTGCCGGTTTCCCTGAACCCCTTCATAAATGTTACTTTGCTCACACTCCAACAGCACGTCAAGTATTAAAAACCATTTGTCTCCATTCACTCTTACCAAACACGCTCATGCATGCCTGCTGGAAGTCAAAGCCCCTCGCACACAAAACCTCCTTTACCCCCTCCCTAAAACCTTTCCTAGGCCGACCCCTACCCCGCCTTCCTTCCACTACAGACTGATACACTCTTGAAGTCACTCTGTTTCGTTCCATTCTCTCTACATGTCTGAACCACCTCAACAACCCTTCCTCAGCCCTCTGGACAACAGTTTTTGTAATCCCGCACCTCCTCCTAACTTCCAAACTACGAATTCTCTGCATTCTATTCACACCACACATTGCCCTCAGACATGACATCTCCACTGCCTCCAGCCTTCTCCTCGCTGCAACATTCATCACCCATGCTTCACACCCATATAAGAGCATTGGTAAAACTATACTCTCATACATTCCCCTCTTTGACTCCAAGGACAAAGTTCTTTGTCTCCACAGACTCCTAAGTGCACCCCTCATCAATTCTGTGATTCACCTCATCTTTCATAGACCCATCCGCTGACACGTCCACTCCCAAATATCTGAATACATTCACCTCCTCCATACTCTCTCCCTCCAATCTGATATCCAATCTTTCATCACCTAATCTTTTTGTTATCCTCATAACCTTACTCTTTCCTGTATTCACTTTTAATTTTCTTCTTTTGCACACCCTACCAAATTCATCCACCAATCTCTGCAGCTTCTCTTCAGAATCTCCCAAGAGCACAGTGTCATCAGCAAAGAGCAACTGTGACAACTCCCACTTTATGTGTGATTCTTTATCTTTTAACTCCACGCCTCTTGCCAAGACCCTCGCATTTACTTCTCTTACAACCCCATCTATAAATATATTAAACAACCATGGTGACATCACACATCCTTGTCTAAGGCCTACTTTTACTGGGAAATAATTTCCCTCTTTCTTACGTACTCTAACTTGAGCCTCACTATCCTCATAAAAACTCTTCACTGCTTTCAGTAACCTACCTCCTACACCATACACCTTCAACATCTGCCACATTGCCCCCCTATCCACCCTGTCATACGCCTTTTCCAAATGCATAAATGCCACAAAGACCTCTTTAGCCTTATCTAAATACTGTTCACTTATATGTTTCACTGTAAACACCTGGTCCACACACCCCCTACCTTTCCTAAAGCCTCCTTGTTCATCTGCTATCCTATTCTCCATCTTACTCTTAATTCTTTCAATTATAACTCTACCATACACTTTACCAGGTATACTCAACAGACTTATCCCCCTATAATTTTTGCACTCTCCTTTGTCCCCTTTGCTTTATGCAAAGGAACTATGCATGCTCTCTGCCAATCCCTAGGTACCTTACCCTCTTCCATACATTTATTAAATAATTGCACCAACCACTCCAAAACTATATCCCCACCTTCTTTTAACATTTCTATCTTTATCCCATCAATCCCGGCTGCCTTATTCCCTTTCATTTTACCTACTGCCTCACAAACTTCCCCCACACTCACAACTGGCTCTTCCTCACTCCTACAAGATGTTATTCCTCCTTGCCCTATACACAAAATCACAACTTCCCTATCTTCATCAACATTTAACAATTCCTCAAAATATTCCCTCCATCTTCCCAATACCTCTAACTCTCCATTTAATAACTCTCCTCTCCTATTTTTAACTGACAAATCCATTTGTTCTCTAAGCTTCCTTAACTTGTTAATCTCACTCCAAAACTTTTTCTTATTTTCAACAAAATTTGTTGACAACATCTCACCCACTCTATCATTTGCTCTCTTTTTACATTGCCTCACCACTCTCTTAAACTCTCTCTTTTTCTCCATATACTCTTCCCTCCTTGCATCACTTCTACTTTGTAAAAACTTCTCATATGCTAACTTTTTCTCCCTTACTACTCTCTTTACATCATCATTCCACCAATCGCTCCTCTTCCCTCCCGCACCCACTTTCCTGTAACCACAAACTTCTGCTGAACACTCTAACACTACAATTTTAAACCTACCCCATACCTCTTTGACCCCATTGCCTATGCTCTCATTAGCCCATTTATCCTCCAATAGCTGTTTATATCTTACCCTAATTGCCTCCTCTTTTAGTTTATAAACCTTCACCTCTCTCTTCCCTGATGCTTCTATTCTCCTTGTATCCCATCTACCTTTTACTCTCAGTGTAGCTACAACTAGAAAGTGATCTGATATATCTGTGGCCCCTCTATAAACATGTACATCCTGAAGTCTACTCAATAGTCTTTTATCTACCAATACATAATCCAACAAACTACTGTCATTTTGCCCTACATCATATCTTGTATACTTATTTATCCTCTTTTTCTTAAAATATGTACTACCTATAACTAAACCCCTTTCTATACAAAGTTCAATCAAAGGGCTCCCATTATCATTTACACCTGGCACCCCAAACTTATCTACCACACCCTCTCTAAAAGTTTCTCCTACTTTAGCATTCAGATCCCCTACCACAATTACTCTCTCACTTGGTTCAAAGGCTCCTATACATTCACTTAACATCTCCTAAAATCTCTCTCTCTCCTCTTCATTCCTCTCTTCTCCAGGTGCATACACACTTATTATGACCCACTTTTTGCATCCAACCTTTACTTTAATCCACATAATTCTTGAATTTACACATTCATATTCTCTTTTCTCCTTCCATAACTGATCCTTCAACATTACTGCTACCCCTTCCTTTGCTCTAACTCTCTCAGATACTCCAGATTTAATCCCATTTATTTCCCCCCACCGAAACTCCCCTACCCCCTTCAGCTTTGTTTTGCTTAGGGCCAGGACATCCAACTTCTTTTCATTCATAACATCAGCAATCATCTGTTTCTTGTCATCCGCACTACATCCACGCACATTCAAGCATCCCAGTTTTATAAAGTTTTTCTTCTTCTCTTTTTTAGCAAATGTCTACAGGAGAAGGGGTTACTAGTCCATTGCTAGTAACCCCTGGAGAGAATTGAGAGGAGCTTTGGTCAATTTTTAAACAGCTGTGCATGATAGGAGTGATCTAGCCTGTGTAACTAAATTATTTTACCTCAAAGGACAGATTAGAGGAGATGCTCACATACTCATACAAGCCTTTCCCAATGTAGATGACTCTTATAAGGAAGCAGTTGACTTGTTGAAGGTCATTTATGGTAATATAGAACAAAGTAGGTTGGATCTAGTGAATATCATTGTTAATTTAAAATCTCCAGATCACACTTACAAAGGTTTACAGCAGTTTAGAGTTAAACTGGATAGCACTCTGAAAACTTTAAGTAATAAATATAATCTAAAGGTATCAGACTGGTTATTGAGTGCCATGGTACAGAATAAATTAAGCTGTAAAACACTTGAATGGTTCTCAAACAAGTATCACAAAGGTTATTTTGGTCTGGAGAAAATAAGACTAGGTCTACAAGAATTAATTGTGCAGTTGCAGACCAGCCAACTAACTCATTTTAAAGATGCAACACATAATAACTCTGAAGTATCTGTCAAGTTTCAGGAAGGGAAAAATTATCCCATTGTTAATAATCAAAATTCATTTCCTAAAAATAGCTGCATAAGTGCATATCAAGTAGCAGGAATCAGAAATAATGATTCTCCACAAGGTAAGAAGAATAAGTACCCTCCTAAAAGTAGCCCAGTTAATAAGAAACCAGTCAAAGAAAAGAGAGATTGTCTTTTCTGCAAGGGTACTCAATTTTCTAAGAATTGCAATGCATACAATTGATGGAATGATAAAGTTGAAAGATTGGAGGAATTTGACAAGATGTATCAGGTGTTTATGTAATCACAATATAAAGGATTGTCATGCCAAATTAAACAACTGTTATCAATGTCACAAAGGAAGACACCATATAGTCATGTGTAAGAGTCTATATGATAATGTTGATAATAATGATAATGTTGACAATCCTGACAACAGTGGCTAATGTAAAAATTGCTGCTAATGGTAATAATGATGGTTTTGCTGAAGTAGCCTTACCTGTGTTACAGGTAAAAATTGGTGATAAAAGGCATAAATCAAAAAGCGTAAATGCATTATTAGACTAGGGATCCCAGCGTACTTTCATAAAACGTAAATGTCTTGATGGTATGAAAGTACAGATGGGAGATCCTACAACTCTAAAATTATCTGGTTTTCTCTCAGATAAAAGGGCTCAATTGTATGACACTGTTTATGTAACTGTCAGGTTGGGCAATGAGATAAAAGTGTTAATGCAGTAATTGTAGATAGACTTCCAGAGAAAATATCTACAGTAGGGCTTAGTAAAGCTACAGAAAGTCTCTCACATAATGTAAATTTAGCACCTTCTGGTGCAAGTGATGATTCTGTAGGCCCTATAAATATTTTGATAAGTAGTGACTATTATGCCTCCTTTTAAAGGGTATGGTAAAGAAATGTGGTGTCACCCTTTTGAAGACTGCAGGAGGCTATGTAATGTATGGTAGGATTCCTCGTAATAATAATACATGACTAGAGGAAACTATGAATACCATAACTGTGTGTCTTACTCATGAAATCGTACCCCAGTATAATTCTTCCATAGAGGATGGTGTTGAGTCAGTGCATAAATTGTGGGAATTAGACAGCATTGGAATAAATGTAAATGAAGAAAGTCCAGACGATTCTTTTACTCAGGAGCAATACCTGAGAGAGGTAAAATTTGAATCTGGACAATACTGGGTACGACTTCCGTGGAGACTGAACCATCCAGAATTGCCCACTAATTACAGAATGGCATATGGACAGTTAAAGGCTCAGCTCCACGAACTGAGTAAGACACCAGAATTGTTAACTGCCTATAATGACATAATTGCTGAGCAGTTAATTAATAAATTTATAGAAGAGGTACCTCGTGAGCAAGCCAAAATTTATGGTCACTATTTACCACATCACGGAGTGAAGAAGGATTCTAAGACCATTCCTTTGAGGATTGTGTTTAATTGTAGTGCCAGGAGTAACAAAAATGTACTTAGTTTAAATGACTGTTTGATGACAGGTCCGTCGTTGACTGAGAAATTAGGAGATATCTTATTAAATTTTAGGATGAAGAATTATGCCTTTATGGCTGACATAAGTAAAGCTTTCCTAAGAGTGGGTTTACAAGAGCCTGACTGGGATTGTACCTGCTTCTTATGACCTGAGAATCCTCGTAACCCACTTAGCCCTCTGAAAACCTTTTGCTTTAGGAGCATATTTTCTGGTGCTACATCCAGTCCGTTCCTACTTCAAGCGACGATAAATGCACACCTTAAATGTATGGAAAGTCCATTGAGTAAAGTAATGAGCAAACAATTTTATGTGGACAATTTCCTGGGTGTGACGTCAACTGAAGAGGAACTGTTAATGACTTGTGGAGAGGCTAATGAAATAATGCAAAGTGCAAATATGCCTCTGAGGGAATGGAATAGTAATTCATCCAAATTAAAGAACAAAATAAGTAAAGATTTCCCTGGAGATGAAGTGCCAAAATGTAGTAATGTATTGGGTTTAACATGGGATACTGAGA
>NC_091366.1:20781143-20843511 GCF_038502225.1 Cherax quadricarinatus
CACACCGTATATTACAGTGAATATACACACTCACACTCTACACTATACATTACAGTGATATTGTTTTATTTGTTAAAGAACATCTCTAACAAGGTTACTTATACGAAACATCAAACACTGGAAATTATAAAGATTGTACAATAAAACAAGAGATATAAAAAAAACCTAAACACGCACAATGACACACATACACAAGCACACATAGGTGAGGTTTCTGCCTGTCAACACACGTATGCGAGACTAAATCTAAGATCTCAGGTGCTTAACAGAGCACCACGATACTCAAACATTAATTTAGGCGATTATCACAAGATCTTAACATACATAGGTATTTAGGATACAAAGAAGGAAACGGGATAATACTAAAAGTCACAATAAAAACATCCAATATAACAAAACAAAACTACGATGTGAAATTTTACATCTCAGCGGAACTAAGAAAAAAATGATGCAAGTAGTTACATGTAATATAATATTACTGAAAAGCACACTGTAACACAGCATAAAATATAACATAAAATAAGAACCAGTAGCTTAGGCTAGGAAAAACAATTTTTTTTTTTTTTTTTTTTTTTTTTTTTTTTTTTTTTTTAAACAATTACAATTGAATCAGAATCATTAAAGACACCTATAACATATTTGAGTCATTGAAAATTTTCATCATAAAGTCCTTGAAATGATTTATGCATGATAAATGATAATATGCAATCGTAGTGCAATACATTTCTAAATGATAACTTTTTAGTTCCTGAAACCCTCGGGGCAATAACCATATTGCCCATAGATATCAAAACTCAATTATACATCCTTATAAACAGCACTCCATGCTCACACCCATGTCTAGGAAAATAACCCGTCGTATCCCCTTACCCACTTTGCAAATCCCATAAATCCCTTAATGTGAAATTTGGATAACCCTCACTAAAATCTCTCTCCCATCTCCCTCCATACACCCCTTTATTCCTACACTGTGTCCTATAAAAAGTTGCTGCCAACGCATTAATTCTTGCACGCACGTCCGCCTCCCTCATAGCCCACATCATATATATATAATCCGTAATCATATTCCCAATCGCATTCTCAACCCTTTTATTCACCCCAGTTATATCTAAACTTAAAACCCTCAAGACCTGCAAACCCCCTCCCCCCACTAACCTTAAAACCTTACCCATCCAAACCCTTATAAGTTCAATACAATCGCAAAAATACACCGTATGATAAATAGTCGCCAATCCTCCACAATCCTTGCATTCCCCATCCTCTCGTATTCTCTTATAGAATAAAACCATTCCTGACGGCAAGATTCCATGTAAAAATCTATACATAACTTCTCTGACTTTAGGTTTTAAACGCAATTTGTTTAAACGCCCCCAAATATTACGCCAATCATACATCGGATAAACTCCTTCTACCGCCGCTACCAAAGCCTTACCATCTGCCCCATCAAGATTTCTCAATTTAATATGTAAAGGATCCCTCATGTTTATAAATACCCGTAACATTGCCTCACCTATCATGAACTCCCGACCCCCCCACCACCGTCGCATATCCTGATGTATCCTATGAAGACCGTCTCCTTTCACCCCCCCCCTCCCGCTTATAACTATGTTTTAAATACATACTTATTATCCTCTTTTCGACATCTATAAGACCCAGCCCTCCACGGCCAACCGGGAGTGTGACAACCGCTCTACTTAACCATTCGCTCCCTGTTCCTCAAATGAATCTAAAAACACTTTTTTGTAGCCTTTTTAACTCACAACGAAGTATCGGAAATATTACCGTAACATGCCATAGTTTACTATATAATAGCACATTCGTTGTAATCACCCTTTGTTGCAAACTTAAATTAGCAGCTCTTAAACCACTGAGGCGCTTCAGAACACTATCAACGATACGCACGGAATTTATTTGCTGTGCTAACTTGATATCATTTACATAAACGATCCCACATATCTTTATTTGGTCCACCCTTTTCCACCTTTCAGCAACCATTCCGTCCTCACGTGACCCTTTTCCAAGATTCATATACTTTGTTTTCCCCATGTTGATCGTCATGCCAGTAGCCTTTTCAAAAACTTTCACTAACGTTTCTACCCGAATCAAATCCATGTTTTCTCTCACCAAAATCGTCGTATCGTCGACATATCCAACAATGCCCGCTCCCCCATCCCTTACATTACCCATCCCCTTTGCTTCCAATAAAACCCTTATCCCTCTATAAAAGGGATCTTGAAAACAAGCAAAAAAAATTTGTGAAAGGGGACAACCTTGACGCAAACCCCTTCCCATCTGAATTCGATCTCCCAACCTCCCATTCACCTGCACACGCAAGGTTGCCTCCTGATACATTAATTTGGCCCATGATATAATTTCCGCCCCAAACCCCTGCCATCTCATGATCTTCCATAACGTCTCCCGTTCCACACTATCATATGCCGCCTCCCAATCTATAGCCAATACCCCCCCCCTTCCTAATCTTACTCTTTCTTCAATAAAACTTCTAATCATACCGTGACCTTCATACATAGACCTGCCCGGCACCCCATATTGTCCCTTGTCAATCACTCTGCCCAGGACTTTTTTTATTCTGTTAGCCAAGATCCTTCCAAAAATTTTATAGTCACCACATAATAACGAGATTGCACGATAATCTTTAACCGTTAATGGCTCGCCTTTAGGAGCTAGGACGACCACAGCCAACCTTTGTTGTTCCCCTAAAACCCCATCCCGCTTCATTATATTGAATAAACGTACCAAAAACCCCTTTAAAACGTTCCAATTTTGAAGATAAAAGTCGCTGGGCAACCCATCAATTCCTGGCGCCTTACCCAATTGCGCCCCAGATAAAGCCTCCCAAGTCTCACACTCCGTTATCAGTCCTCCCAACATCAAACGATCATGCTCCGTCATCTCACAACACACAAACCTACCGATTGACTGCAATGCAATTTCACTTATTCCAACACTTTGCGTTTTCAATTTAACCCAAGCATCTATATACCCACTCATACCCTCCGTCGTCGTCAACTCCTGATTCACTCTATACCCCTGCATACCTACCTGAACATTCAACCCCATTAACTCCATTGCTTTGCGACGTCTGTGTTGATTCCTCAACACACACGCCGACGGCCGATCTCCCCACAAAACCTCTTCGATTCCACCCTTAAGCCTTTCCCCATCAAACCTTTCGTTTTGTAAATTTCGTAGTTGCTCCTTAATTCTTTCAATTTCTATAACAGGATAATTAGCATTCGCTTGTACATAGCAGTCGCGCAACTGCCCCTCTAAATACCGTTGGAAACCATATTGTAACTGACTATATCTCACTCCTTGACTAATATAATATTCCTTAATTCGCTTTTTGGCTATCGTTTCCCACCAATTAACCAAATCCACATCTCCAGGTGCTTCAACCACAAGGCGTTCCCACATATGCCCAAAAGACAAAAGACTTTCCTCCCTCTTCAATAACTTTACATTTAATTTCCAAAAAGATGGACCCCTTCTAGGCACACCGTCAATATCTACATCCATTACAACTCCTCTATGATCCGAAAAAACCACATTTATCACATTCACTCTCCGCACTGTAACCGCACTAGACATGTACATTCTATCCAATCTCGCCGCATAATCTCGTCTAATAAAAGTATGCTCCACCATGCCACCCCCCCCACACACATCCATTAAACCCACACTCATCAATAAATCTCCCAGGAATCCCAAGCAACAACCCGCTCCTCGAGGCTCCACATCTTTTCGTCGTATTACACAATTCCAGTCGCCCCCTATTATCGCTACATTTGGTAAACTACGTAGATAATATACTAATACATCTTGTACAAAATGAGTTTTAAGTCGTACATCTCCCTCGGCCGGCCCATATACACCTACAAAACTTATGTGTGCTCTACCCCATAAACCATCCACCCTAATCACTCTCCCCTCCCCCCTTTCACTATGGCGTACTACAAACGGGCTATTTTCCTTTACCAGAATGGCGACGCCTCCTTTTAACCTCGTCGCATATTCCATATACACATCATAACCATCCATTTCTAACTCATATCCAATTCTGTAATTGTGTTCTTGGATAAATACCACATCCACATCTAGACGCACCAAAAATTCATTAAACCACTTTCGCTTCCGCTCAGATCTCAAACCGTTAATATTTATTGTCAAAACCTTAAATTCAATTAATGGGGTTTTCCTTTCGTTCTAGGTATAGATTTTTCACTTATACATTTTACACCACCTCTATCCCTCCCCCCTTTTTTGGGAACCACCTTGATAAACCCTTGTTTCGTGGATTCACTATTCCCTGTCCTCTGTACATCCGCCCAAGACTTTTTTCCTGGCCTTTGGGCAGGAGTAAGCACGTCGTCTGAGTCTGATGGGGTCGCAGTTCGCTTTCGAGTCCTACCCTCCACCTGCATTGGGATTTCTTTAGTACTATCGTGATGCACCTCCACTTCTGCTACATTTACCGTCATACCATGCGACACACTAGACTCAATGCTTCCATCCGTCGCCTCACCATGATGTTCAACCGATCCCAAAATTGCACCTGGATCCTCCACACGGTTGACGATCGACTCGTCTAACAAAACATCCAGTGCCTTCACTAAAGACGCCGCTACATGCTCTTCCCCCATAGTGGGCAGAGTCTCTTCAAATACTTTATTTATGTCCAGTGACGGTGATTCTTCTCGTTGTTTTGCATCCTCCAAAGCATTCTCCTGCGCTTTTTCTACCTCTTCACTCCAAGATGACCGTTGTAGAGACGGATGAGCATAAGACTGTTCTCGTCCCTCAACTTCCTCTACCTCTTCCGATTGTTGCTGTTGTGATATTTGGAGATTCCCACGACGCTTACCACACTGTGCCGCTATGTGGTCATACGACCCACACAGCCGACACGTACGACGTTGCCCCGCATATGTTACATATACTTGAGTTCGAAATGCTTGCAACATAATATAGGACGGTATGGGATGACGTAAGGTCATTTTGACTGAATATGTTCCCTCCAAACTTCCAGCATAAGGTCCAGCGGCCCACCGACCTGCAGAGGCCATATGAACCGTACCATAATTACGTAGTTCATCTTTTATAACAAAATCAGTCGCTTCAAAAGGCACATTCTTGATTTTTACCCATGTGTAGTATCGTGATACATCATGAAGACGTACTGATACAGCTGAATTGACGGCTATAATGGTCTCTTGATACTTATCCACCACTGCTTCGTAGACATTTGCTGACGTCATTTTAACGAAAATCCGTGTCGTCCCATTAAGTGCTACACCACATATCTCTTCATTTGCGATACCGTAGGTATCACGGATAATCGCCGGTAGTAACAAATCCATCGTGGCTCCCGTGACAGCCCCACGGGTCAACTCAACGCAAACAGTGTTGATGCGCCTGTTGCTATGCAGCGCCATGTTGGAAAATGAGCAGCACACGTCCTCACTACTCAATGGCTGTTGACGAACTGATAAACATATTAAACTAACTAACTGGTAGTGAACTGTGTTGTAAATTTTACATCTCATACAGAATCATATGTTACTATTATCTTTATGTATTGTCGACACAGTGGAATGGGAGAATACCACTGGTAGTGTCATCCTGCCAGAATGTTGTATAACCTATACCCTAAGTAAAGAGAAACAACTCTGGAACATGTGTAATATATATCTGGCTGGCTGGCTGGCTGGCCGGGTGGGTGGTTCGGTGGTTGGTTGGCTGACTGAATGTAGCTCTCTCTCTGTATCTCTATATATCTCTGTATCTCTATATCTCTCTGTATCTCTCTCTCTCTTTGTATCTCTCTCTCTCTGTATCTCTCTCTCTCTGTATCTCTTTCTCTCTCTCTCTCTCTCTCTCTCTCTCTCTCTCTCTCTCTCTCTCTCTCTCTCTCTCTCTCTCTCTCTCTCTCTCTCTCTCTCTCTCTCTCTCTCTCTCTCTCTCTCTCTCTCTCTCTCTCTCTCTCTCTCTCTCTCTCTCTCTCTCACAGGTACATGTAAGTGAAGTTATCATAAATAGTATAAATTACCTAGGAATGCAGTTAGAAGCCTGAGTAGATCTATAACCCACTATGATAACATGAACGTAGTGGCCAGGCTTAGGCTTGGTTACAAGTACTTCTGGCAGTTTGGGAGACACACAGATGATGATCAAACTAAATGTAAATTATGTGATCAGGCATATGGTCATTCTCTTGAACACTATGTGCTTAATTGTCCACTTATTGAGGAATACAGAGACAGACAGTATAATAACCTATGTGACATGTCAAGATATCTTATTAATGAAAATAAGATACCAGATATACTAAGCAAATTTCCTAAATTTGCTTAACAGATAAGTGAACTATAGATATGTAGATATAAATCCATATGTATTCCTGTTAACCCTTTGGGGCCTAGTTCCTAGGCCTTTTGTGTATCCACATGCTCTCGCGCTACCGTCCACAGGATGGATATGGGGTGCACAATAAACTAGCCACTTCGGTGGCAAAATCTAATCTAATCTAATCTTGTCAAGCCGACCAGAAAAACATCTCATATTTGTTAATTTATATGTTGTGTTATGTAGCATGTTTATTATTTAATTTTGAAAAAAAAATCATAGATGGATTAAGCAAAATGTCTATATTAACATTTTATAAATATTTATTGAGCCTCAGTGATTATTATTATTATCATTATTAATATAGCATCTTCAAGACCAAGTACACTCTTAATGAGTGGCTCTGAGACAGAGAAGCAGACAGAAAGACACACAGGTAGACAGAAAGATGGACACAGGTAGACAGAAAGACACAGGTAGACAGAAAGATGGACACACAGGTAGACAGAAAGACAGACACACAGGTAGAAAGACAGACACACAGGTAGACAGAAAGAGAGACACAGGTAGACAGAAAGACACACAGGTAGACAGAAAGATGGACACAGGTAGACAGAAAGACACAGGTAGACAGAAAGACACACACAGGTAGACAGACACACACATGTAGACATAAAGACAGACACACAAGTAGACAGACAGACACACAGGTAGACATAAAGACAGACACACAGGTAAACAAAGACACACAGGTAGACAGACAAACAGACACACAGGTAGACAGACAAACAGACACACAGAGATGCAGACAGACACAGATATACAGGCAGACAGATACAGACAGGTTTATGTGCAACAGTGATAACAAATAGAGAGTTCGAGAGTAAGAGCCTTTCTTGCCACAACCTCCAGTGAAAGATTCAGACTTCATCTTAGGGGCCATGGTGAAATTTACTGTCCAGTTAGTACAGTTAATACAGTATGATGCTGCTGATAGGACAAGGTTACTCAAACTGATGCTGCCTGCATGACACATTGTCGCCGTGAGTATTGTCAAATATTGTACAGAGGTATGCATCAGCCGGCCCAGCCCAGCTGCCAGATGCACAGTTGTAAGTCGAGTGGACGTATGTCGAGCAGGTCGTAAGCTGGATTGTAGGCGTTCGTATTTGGGAGTGGACGTGTCAGCGGATGGGTCTATGAAAGATGAGGTGAATCATAGAACTGATAAGGGGAAAAGGGTGAGCAGTGCACTTAGGAGTCTGTGGAGACAAAGAACTTTGTCCTTGGAAGCAAAGAGGGGGACGTATGAGAGTATAGTTTTACCAACGCTCTTAAATGGGTGTGAAGCATGGGTGATGAATGTTGCAGCAAGGAGGAGGCTGGAGACAGTGGAGATGTCATGTCTGAGCGCCATGTGTGGTGTGAATATAATGCAGAGAATTCGTAGTTTGGAAGTTAGGAGGCGCGGGATTGCCAAAATTGTTGTCCAGAGGGCTCAGGAAGGGTTATTGATGTTTTTTGGACATGTGGAGAGAATGGAATGAAACAGAATGACTTCAAGAGTGTACCAATCTGTAGTGGAAGGAAGACGAGGTAGGGGTTGGTCTAGGAAAGGCTGGAGGGAGGGGGTAAAGGAGGTTTTGTGTGCGAGGGGCTTGGATTTCTAGCAAGTATGCGTGAGCGTGTTTGATAGAAGTGAATGGAGACAAATGGTTTTTAATACTTGACGTGCTGTTGGAGTGTGAGCAAAGTAGCATTTATGAAGGGGTTCAGGGAAACCAGCAGGCCGGACTTGCGTCCTGGAGATGGGAAGTACAGTGCCTGCACTCTGAAGGAGGGGTGTTAGCCCTTTGAGGGTCGACAGGCCCTCTCCGAAACTCGTTCTCAGGGTCGGCAAAATTTCAAAAAAAAAAATATTTTTTCTTATGAAAAAATAGAGTTTTTTTTTCTAAACATTATAGGCTAAACAAAAATTTTTTACCGTCAATACTTACCGAGATATGGTGGCGTGAAGTTTGCCAAAATTGAACAACATATGGTAACATCGCCGACTGCCGTCACCCGGTATTTTTCTATTTACTATTTTATGTACTATTTTCAATTATTTTTCAATTTTTCTTTTTCTGAGTAACTTTCATGGCCTCTGAGGCCAACATGATCAGTATTTTGTAAGTTATTTCTTTTTCAATACTACACAATAAGGGCGTAAACACTGTTGTCATTATTTTGTTTACAGAAAATATTTACACAAACAAACAATATGAAATGTTGTTTATTACTATTTTTCTATATTTTATATACACATATACAGTCACAGGACATGTTTCTAGAAGTTCTGCAGTCTGTGGAAGTCTTTGAAACATGGTGTCATGCACAGTGGTGTTTTACACTCCTCACACATAAAACGAGTGTCTCTGCGTTGTTGTGGGCATTTTTTTGTATGTGCACAGACGTAACACCTCTTCTGAGCCTTTTTCTTGAAAGCAGTAACAGGCAGTTTTACCAGGAAGTGATCACCATGCTTCAGACGAGCAGGTAGTTGTTGATAATTTGGTGTGCGGTCTATTGCAGGTGTTGTTCCTTGGTACTTGAATACTATTTGTCTGATGACAGACAAACAGAATTGGCCGTACTGTGGTTTGTTTCTGGTGCTCATCTTATACATATTATAAGCATTGAGCATGGAAATGTCCAGAAGATGGAAAAACAGTTTGATGTACCACTTATAACTCTTGCGAACACAATCAGCAAACCCAATCTGCATGTCACATTTGTCCACTGAGCGCATATTGAGGGTGTAATCAATCACAGCTGCAGGTTTTAGAATGGGTTCATTGGTCTCTCTATGCTGCCTGCCAGTGTCTGCCATTTCATTAGGGTGAACTGATGACAACAGTTTGACATCTCGTTTGTCATGCCACCGAAATGCCATGATGTCATTGGCAGCAAACGCCTGCACCTCACCTCTATGAGTGCCAGCGTCAAACCTGGGCATATGTTTCCGATTTGCACGCACTGTGCCACACACATCTGTCATGTTCACTCGCAAAAAATCACTGAGTGAGGGGCTTGTGTACCAGTTATCTGTATATAATATATGCCCATTACCAAGGTATGGTTCTATCATTGTTCTAACCACATCACCTGAGATGCCCAATAACTTCCTGGTATTTTGCAATGTATAACTTCCAGTGTACACAGTAATATCCAATACCAGACCACTGTAACAATCACAAAGCACAAACAACTTTATACCAAAGCATTTCCTCTTGCTTGGTATGTACTGCTTGAAAGAGAGTCTTCCTTTGAACAGAATCAAAGACTCGTCAATTACAAGCTTCCTGAAGGGATAAAAATGCGTATTGAATTTCTCTTTCAGATACACAAACACATTCCTAATCTTATATAACCTGTCAGTTCTGTCAGGCCTGGTTTTATCTGAGAAGTGAAGCATACGTAACATTAGCACAAATCGATTCACTGGCATTATATCACTGAAACCTGGAGTTGCAATCAGGGGGTCTGTTGACCAGTATGATTTCACTTTGTGCTTATACACATGTGGCATAAGCATTATTATGGCTAAGAAAAGATACATCTCAGCCACAGTTGCCTCCTTCCACTGGTGTAGACGTGATTTTGGTGAAAGTAATGTGTTTGCCATGGTGTACTCGTAGTATGTGTTGCTTTCCATGACAATACTTTTCATCAGTGGTTTGTCAAAGAATAACTCGAAACATTCCAGTTCAGTGGCATTGTTCCCAAGTGTACAAGATGGCCGTATTCCACTTTGGCTGTCATCAAACTGGTGGGCATTTGGAACAAAATTGACAGCTTCCTGCCAATCCCAGGTGTGGTCTGCCGGCACTACTACCACCACGCACATTTTCCATCCCAATTGCAACAGTATCATCGTCATTTTCACTGTCTGTTCCTGTTGTACAGCCACGGGATGTACTCCGAGATACACTCCTTTCCCTTGGTATAACATATGGCACACTACCAGAGTGCATATATCGTCGTATATACTGACGCTTCACTGGGGAATATTGCACTTCACTATCACTACTGGAACTAGTTTGAAGAGCTTGTAGTTCATATTCACAATCACTATCATCTCCCATGCTCTCATCTGAGTCTGGGATTTGGGAAAATAGAAGTTTCCTCTTGGATTCTGGTACAACTGAACGTGAACAGGACGGCCCAGCACAAGAGGTGGAAGGCTGAGGGTCGTCTGGGTTTTCCTCACTATTACCGATATTATGGTCATTAGTTTCGGTCAAAACCTCACAAAAACCTTGAAACTCATCTTCACTGGCACTTCCATCTGTATTAGAACTGTCCTCATATCCGACATAGACAAGGATGTCAGCCACAGCACCGTGTCTTCCTTTGCAGATGACACCCGAATCTGCATGACAGTGTCTTCCATTGCAGACACTGCAAGGCTCCAGGCGGACATCAACCAAATCTTTCAGTGGGCTGCAGAAAACAATATGAAGTTCAACGATGAGAAATTTCAATTACTCAGATATGGTAAACATGAGGAAATTAAATCTTCATCAGAGTACAAAACAAATTCTGGCCACAAAATAGAGCGAAACACCAACGTCAAAGACCTGGGAGTGATTATGTCGGAGGATCTCACCTTCAAGGACCATAACATTGTATCAATCGCATCTGCTAGAAAAATGACAGGATGGATAATGAGAACCTTCAAAACTAGGGAGGCCAAACCCATGATGACACTCTTCAGGTCACTTGTTCTATCTAGGCTGGAATATTGCTGCACACTAACAGCACCTTTCAAGGCAGGTGAAATTGCCGACCTAGAAAATGTACAGAGAACTTTCATGGCGCGCATAACGGAGATAAAACACCTCAATTACTGGGAGCGCTTGAGGTTCCTAAACCTGTATTCCCTGGAACGCAGGAGGGAGAGATACGTTATTATATACACCTGGAAAATCCTAGAGGGACTAGTACCGAACTTGCACACGAAAATCACTCACTACGAAAGCAAAAGACTTGGCAGACGATGCACCATCCCCCCAATGAAAAGCAGGGGTGTCACTAGCACGTTAAGAGACCATACAATAAGTGTCAGGGGCCCGAGACTGTTCAACTGCCTCCCAGCACACATAAGGGGGATTACCAACAGACCCCTGGCAGTCTTCAAGCTGGCACTGGACAAGCACCTAAAGTCAGTTCCTGATCAGCCGGGCTGTGGCTCGTACGTTGGTTTGCGTGCAGCCAGCAGCAACAGCCTGGTTGATCAGGAGCTGATCCACCAGGAGGCCTGGTCACAGACCGGGCCACGGGGGCGTTGACCCCCGAAACTCTCTCCAGGTAAACTCCAGGTAAACTCCAGGGGAATAAAAGTGTCCCAATTCGCCGAGGAGTGAGGAGCTTCTTACCGCGAGGCATGGTGGACATTGTTTGCTAAGAGGGCGTTCCCACAATGCACCACTGGGTCCCAGATTTTTTTTCTACCGCGCACACCGACCACACAGACCCATTCTCTCACATGTAGGCCTACCAGCCTTTTCCCACAAGATTTGACGGGGCTAGAATTTGTGCATACTAGTACGTCAAAAACCCCTGCGCGTAAGACATACTAGTACGTCCGAAACCCTCAAAGGGTTAATGTTGCAGTTTTATAAATTGTAGTGTAAAGCACCCCTCTGGCAAGACAGTGATGGAGTGAATGATGGTGAAAGTTTTTCTTTTTCGGGCCACCCTGCCTTGGTGGGAATCGGCCAGTGTGTTTATAAAAAAAAATACTTCTCATATCAACAATAGCTAAACCAACCAGGCTCACTGAGACAAGTGCAGCCATTATAAACCACATTATTACTTTTTTTTATTATTAACACACTGGCCGATTCCCACCAAGGCAGGGTGGCACTGAGACAAGTGCAACCATTATAGACCACATATGGATCAATATACTAGCCTCACTTAAATCAGGGATAATCACAGACAGCACTACAGACCACTACCCTACCTTCCTCTTAACAAACATTAGTAAACCACCACTGTAATACAACAGTTTCATTTAGACTCCATGACGAGGCCTCGATAAGGAAGTTCACAGCTGACCTAGAGACTGTTGACTGGCCTACAGAATTCTCCAAGGCCAATGGTATTGATGATTGGACAGACATTTTTCTTAACAAATTACTTAGACTGTACAACAAACATTGTCCTATAAGAATTAAATAGATCACAAATAAATGGCTCGGTTGCCCATGGCTAACCAGCAGCATTCTGAAATCCATTGATAAGAAACTCCAATATGAAAAGCAATATAAACAGGGCTTAATACACAAAGATATTCTTAAACACTATTCATCAGTTCTCACCAAAGTAAAAAAGAAAGCCAAATAACTGTACTGCTCCAGCAGATTCACTGACACAAGAGGAGATATAAAAAAACCTGGAAAACAGTTTCCCAGATTCTGGGGACACACAAACTGAAAAAAAAACAAGAATTTTGTCTTAAATAAACCTAATGAAACACCACTGCATCCCACTGATACAGCTAACAAGATAAACGACTTCTTCTCAACCATAGGATGTAATCTTCCCAGTAAAATCCCATGTACCAACACCCATGCCGGGGATCTAGATGGGAATTTCCCAAATTCCTTCTATCTTGTACCAACTGAGCCCACGGAAGTCACCAAGATTATAAAGTCACTTAAAAATAACTCAGGGAATCTGTCTTATGTCTCACCATTATTGTATAAGCGAGCGGCCCATGTCCTTTCGCATGCTATTATATTACTTTTTAACAAGTCACTAGAAACTAGCACTTTCCCGACACTACTCAAGACAGCAAGGGTTACACCAATACATAAAGGTGGTGACCCTACAGATGTAAACAACTATAGGCCAATATCAAACTTACCATTGCTATCAAAAATCTTCGAGAAATTCATGCACAGGAGACTATATTCATTTATAACAGCACAAAACATACTCAACCCCTGCCATTTTGGATTCAGGAGAGATAAAAGCACTAATCATGCAATTGCAAAAATGCTAGATCTGCTTTACACAGCACTGGAAAATAAGGGATATCCACTAGGAATTTTTATTGTCCTATGAAAAGCTTTTGACACAGTAGACCACGGCATCCTACTCCACAAACTTGACCATTATTGTATAAGAAGCCATGCACTTGCATATTTCAAATCCTACCTTACTAATAGGTATCAGTATGTCACCATTAAAGACACAGCATCATCAACATAGCCACTTGATACTGGAGTTCTGCAGGGAAGTGTCCTTGGTCCCCTGCTCTTCCTCATTTACATCAATGATCTTCCAAATGTATCCCAACACCTGAAACCCATTCTCTTTGCTGATGACACAACTTATGCCATCTCTCACTCTAATCTTGCCACCCTCAACACCATTGTTAACAGAGAGCTGCTCAAAATATCGACTTGGATTACAGCCAATAAACTTACACTTAACACTGACAAAACCTGCTATACAGTGGACCCCCGCTTATCGATCACCTCCCAATGCGACCAATTATGTAAGTGTATTTATGTAAGTGCGTTTGTACGTGTATGTTTGGGGGTCTGAAATGGACTAATCTACTTCACAATATTCCTTATGGGAACAAATTCGGTCAGTACTGGCACCTGAACATACTTCTGGAATGAAAAAATATCATTAACCGGGGGTCCACTCTATTATGTTTAGTAGCAGAGCAGGTGTTGTGCAACTTAACATTAAGATCGACAACACTCTAATTGCCAGACATAATGAGGGTAAATTTCTTGGCCTATACCTCAACAACAACCCGAATTTCAGCACCCATATCCAACACATAACAAAAAAAGTATCCAAAATGGTTGGGATCCTCTCCAAGATACAATACTACATGCCACAAACTGCCCTTCTCACACTATACCATTCACTCATTTATCCATACCTCACCTATGCTATTTGTGCTTGGGGATCAACTGCAGCAACACACCTAAAGCCAATAATAACCCAGCAAAAAGCCCAGTAAGAATAATCACTAAATCCCATCCTTGGCAACACCCCCCCCACTATTCATTGATCTAAACTTACTCCCTGTTCAGAACATCCACACTTACTACTGTGCAATCTACATCTACAGGACCTTAAATTCCAATGTTACCCTTGACTTAAAAACACTTTCTTGATAGCTGTGACAGAACCCACAGGCATAACACCAGACACAAACATCTCTATGACATTCCCCGTGTCCGACTAAACCTTTACAAAAATTCAATGTATGTCAAGGGCCCTAAAATCTGGAACACCCTACCTGAAAACTCTAGAACTGCAGACACATTCATCACCTTCAAAACTACCGTTAGAAAACATCTTCCTGATACACCCCGTCAACTAACTACATGAAAACCACCTGGCGGTTCACACTTTCACTCACTCTCCCTTTTGACTATAAACACAGAAATACGAATTTTAAAATTAAAATAATGAATCCTAACTAGTCATAAGTTTGCCTGTGATATTCCAGTATAGAAACTATGTATTGTGCCAAAACAAAAGCATTCACATTGCTAAACTCACAAACTATGATTTAGTCACTAAGCCATAATACCAACTTACTCCATAATTTATAATAATTTAGAGCTAAGAACTAATCTAAGTCTGCCCGAAATGCCTAGCAATGCTAGGTAATCAGTATTTTATCAAATGTAAATCACGCAATATCCAAAATCTGTAAACCCCGCATTGTAATCCTTGTAGAGAATAAACTTTATTGATTGATTTCAACTATCCAGTGAAGTGGTCAGAAATTAACAATTTTGCCAATTTCACACAAATTTCAAAAGATGCCAATTTCCAAATAGGGTCCAGAATAAACAAGAAAGACATTCCTGGCACTAAAATAACATTTCTTCTGTTCATTAGTCACATCCCCAGGCCTCTCTTACATTTCTTTTGCTTTTCACTTTGAATTTTTATTCTCACAAAAAATAGAAGATTTACTGTTATGTAGACTACTGCATTAGTGTAGAAATGGTATAAATAATATCAGCGCACTTGTGAAAGAATATTAGACTCACCAGTTGACGTGTACTGGACGATTAGCATGATTTGTTTACTTTTGAACTTTTGCAAAAATTGAACATTTCTGCAACTTTGAGCTCAATTTCAAAGTACTTTTCATTGTGAAACCAATCAAAATCATCTCAGTTTCTGTAATATGTCTTCCATTCTATAAAATGAGACCAAGAAAACTAGAATACAACCATAAATACAATACGAAAATACAGTGCAAAGTCGCTGTTTTAAACTAAAAACACGGTCAAAGTTTTTTTTCTCATGCACTGTGTGCTGCAGGTTTTTTTTATACTGTGCTCACTGACCACATAGACCTATTCTTTCATATGTAGGCCTTCCAGCTTTCTCTTGCTAAATTTGAGGGTGCTAGAATTTAGGCGTACTAGTACCTCAATAACTCTGGTGCATAAACGTTACTAGTACATCAGAAACCCTGAAAGGGATAAATGAAGAGTTAGAGATGTCAGGAAGATGGAGGGAATATTTTGAGGAATTGTTAGATGTTGATGAAGATAGGGAAGCTGTGATTTCGTGTATAGGTCAAGGAGGAATAACATCTTGTAGGAGTGAGGAAGAGCCAGTTGTGAGTGTGGGGGAAGTTCATGAGGCATTTGGTAGAATGTAATGGGATAAGGCAGCTGGGATTGATGGGGTAAAGATAGAAATATTAAAAGCAGTAGGGGATATAGTCTTGGAGTGGTTGGTGCTCTTATTTAATAAATGTATGGAAGAGGGTAAGGTACCTAGGGATTGGCAGAGAGCATGCATAGTTCTTTTGTATAAAGGCAAAGGGGACAAAAGAGAGTGCAAAAATTATAGGGAAATAAGTCTGTTGAGTATACCTGGTAAAGTGTATTGTAGAGTTATTATTGAAAGAATTAAGAGTAAGACGGAGAGTAGGATAGCTGATGAACAAGGAGGCTTTAGGAAAGGTAGGGGTTGTGTAGACCAAATGTGTACAGTGAAACATATAGGTGAACAGCATTTAGACAAGGGTAAAGAGGGTTTTGTGGCATTTATGGATTTAGAAAAGGCATATGACAGGGTGGATAGGGTGGCAGTGTGGCAGATGTTGCAGGCGTATGGTACAGGAGGTAGGTTACTGAAAGCAGTGAAGAGATTTTACAAGGATAGTGAGGCTTAGGTTAGAGTATGTAGGAGAGAGGGAGATTATTTCCCAGAAAAAGTAGGCCTTAGACAAGGATGTATGATGTCACCGTGGTTGTTCAATATATTTATAGATGGGGTTGTAAGAGAAGTGAATGCGAGGGTCTTGGCAAGAGGCGTGGAGTTAAAAGATAAAGAAATAAACACGAAGTGGGAATTGTCACAGTTGCTCTTTGCTGATGACACTGTGCTCTTGGGAGATTCTGAAGAGAAGTTGCAGAGATTGGTGGAGGAATTTGGTAAGATAGGTAAAAGATGAAAATTAAAAGTGAATATAAGAAAGAGTAAGGTTATGAGGATAACAAAAAGATTAGATGACGAAAGATTGGATATCAGATTGGAGGGAGAGAGTATGGAGGTGGTGAATGTATTCAGATATTTAGGAGTGGACGTGTCAGCCGATGGGTCTATGAAGGATGAGGTGAATCACAGAATTGATGAGTCTGTGGAGACAAAGAACTTTGCCTGTGGAAGCAGAAAGGGGAATGTATGAGAGTATAGTTTTACCAACGCTCTTATATGGGTGTGAAGCGTGGGTGATGAATGTTGCAGCGAGGAGAAGGCTGGAGGCAATGGAGATGTCATGTCTGAGGGCAATGTGTGGTGTGACTATAATGCAGAGAATTAGTAGTTTGGAAATTAGGAGGTGTGGGATTACCAAAACTACTATCCAGAGGGCTGAGGACGGGTTGTTGAGGTGGTTCGAACATGTAGAGAGAATGGAAGAAAACAGAATGATTTCGAAAGTGTATAAATCTGTAGTGGAGGGAAGGTGGGGTAGGGGTCGGCCTAGGAAGGGTTGGAGGGGTTGGGTAAAGGAGGTTTTGTGTGCGAGGAGCTTAGACTTCCAGCGTATTTGATAGGAGTGAATGGAAACAAATGGTTTTTAATACTTCATGTGCTGTTGGAGTGTGAGCAAAGTAGCCTTTATGAAGGGATTCAGGGAAACCAGCAGGCCGGATTTGAGTCCCGGAGAAGGGAAGTACAGAATCTACACTCTGAAGGACGGGTGTTACTGTTGCAGTTTTATAACTGTAGTGTGAAGCACCCCTCTGGCGAGACAGTCATGGAGTGAATGATGATGGAAGTTTTTCTTTTTTGGGCCACCCTGCCTTGGTGGAAATCGACCTAGACAGGTACTGCAATGAACTTGCAATCCCATTCATTGGTAACTGGGACCTATTTTATGGCAAACGTGATATGTATGCAAGGGATGGAGTTCATCTCTCTGGGGCTGGAGTGGTTGCATTAGCCAATTCGATTGAGAGGGTAATTGATGACTTGTCTAGGAATTTAAACTGATAGATTATAGAGGTTTGGGTGTTTGTGGGAAACAATCAGGCTGCAGCATTAGGGTTAACCCTTTCAGGGTTTTGGCTGTACTAGTACGGCTTACGCGCCAGTGTCCATGACGTACTAGTACGCATAAATTCTAGCGCCTTTAAATCTCGTGGGAAATGGCTGGTAGGCCTAGATGTGAGAGAATGGGTGTGTGTGGTCGGTGTGCACAGTAGAAAAAAATCTGGGACCCAGTGGCGCATTGTGGGAATGCCATTTTAGTAGACCTTGTTCACCATGCCTCGCTGTAAGAAGCTCCTCATTTTAGGTGAATTGGGACACTTTTGTTTCCCAGTGACAGTTCTCATACAGATGGAAGTGCCAGTGAAGACGAGTTTCAAGGTTTTGGTGAGGTTTCGACCGAAATTAATGACCATAATATTGGTAATAGTAAGGAAAACCCAGACGATCCACAGCCTTCCACCTCTGCTGCTGGGCCGTCCTGTTCACGTTCAGTTGTACCAAAATCAAAGAGGAAACTCCTGTTTTCCCAAATCCCAGACTCAGATGTGAACATTGGTAATGATAGTGAATATGAACTACAAGCTCTTGAAACTAGTTCCAGTAGTGATAGTGAAATGCAATATTCTCCAATGAAGTGTCAGTATATACGACGATATATGCGCTCTGTTAGTGTGCCATATGCTATTCCAAGGGGAAGGAGTACATCTCGGAGTACATCCCGTGGCTGTACAACAGGAACAGACAGTGAAAATGACGATGATAGTGTTGCAATTGGGATGGAAAATGTGCATGGTGGTGGTAGTGGTGGTGTCGGCCGTGAGGCACCAGCAGTGGGCCATGCTGCCACCCACACTGCTGCCTCAGCTGATATGCAACAAGGCCATCATCCCCCACCCACCCACCACACCAGCCTCCACAACCACAATCTCCACAACCACAACCACCTGTCACTGTCCAGTACCCACCAGCAGATCACACTTGGGATTGGCAGGAAGCTGTCAATTTTGTTCCAAATCCCCACCAGTTTGATGAAAGCCTAATATTAACCCTCCCCTCAAACATCTCCTTGCCAACCTCAACAGAACACATGACCATAACACAAGGCACAGATCACTCTTTGATGTTCCTCGTGTCCATCTCACACTATGCAAAAACTCAATGCACATAAAAGGCCCTAAAACCTGGAATTCATTACCTGTAAAAATAAAAGAAACACTACCTGTTTATAAATTCAAGTCTCTTCTCAAAGATCACTTACTTACCCAAAACCAAATAAATACTGAATAACTGAACCTTATAAATTGTATATCTTAAATGTTTCTCACAATTATATCACATAAATGTTAAACCTTAAACCGAATCTAACTTTATTATTTTTTAAATACACTACCTAACAAAATACTCCATACGACTGAATGTACAACAATGCATGCAACCATATGACCTGCCTTTGTAATACTCACTTGTGCTTTATAGTTATCTGTTTACATTAATGTTTTATCACTGATTTCATCATTGCTTAGTTAATCTTAAGTTAATTTTAAGCCAGCCCGTAATGCTATGCATAGTATAAGTGGCTTTGGCATGCTGCTCTTATCTGTATTTTTTGTACCTCTGTATGTGTGCTCAAATTGTTAATAAATAAATAAATAAATAAATAAGTGGAATACAGCCATGTTGTACACTGGGGAACAATGCCAGTGAACTGGAATGTTTCGAGTTATTTTTTGAGGAACCCCTGATGGAAATTATTGTCAGGGAAAGCAACACATACTACAAGTACGCCTTGGGAAACACAATACTTTCGCCAAGCTCACGGCTACATGTGGAAGGAGACAACTGTGGCTGAGATGTATCTTTTCTTTGCCACAATAATGTTTATGCCACATGTGTATAAGCACACTGTGAAATCATACTGGTCAACAGACTGCCTGATTGCAACCTCAGGTTTCAGTGATATATTGGGAGTGAATCGATTTGTGCTACTATTACGTATGCTTCACTTCTCAGACAAAACCAGACCTGACAGAAATGACAGGTTATATAAGATTAGGAATGTGTTTATGTTTCTGAAAGAGAAATTCAATATGTATTTTTATCCCTTCAGGAAGCTTGTAATTGACGAGTCTTTGATTCTGTTCAAAGGAAGACTCTCTTTCAAGCAGTACATACCAAGCAAGAGGAAACATTTTCGTATAGAGTTGTTTGTGCTTTGTGATTGTTACAGTGGTCTGGTATTGAATATTATTGTGTACACTGGAAGTTATACATTGCAAAATACCAGGAGGTTATTGGGCATCTCTGGTGATATGGTTAGAACAATGATAGAACCATACCTTGGTAAGGGGCATATATTATATACTGATAACTGGAACACAAGCCCTTTACTCAGTGATTTTTTGCAAGTGAACATGACAGGTGTGTGTGGCACAGCGCTTGCAAATTGTAAACATATGCCCAGGTTTGACATTGGCACTCGTAGAGGTGATGTGCAGGCGTTTGCTGCCAATGACATCATGGCATTTCGGTGGCATGACAAACGAGATGTCACACTGCTGTCATCAGTTCACCCTAATGAAATGACAAACATTGGCAGGCAGCATAGAGAGAGCAATCAACCAATTCTAAAACCTGCAGCTGTGATTGATTACACCCTCAATATGCGCTCAGTGGACAAATGTGACATTCAGATTGTGTTTGTTGATTGTGTTCGCAAAAGTTATAAGTGGTACATAAAACTCTTTTTCCATTTTCTGGACATTTCCATGCTTAATGCTTATAATATGTATAAGATGAGGACCAGAAACAAACCACAATATGGCGAATTTTGTTTGTCTGTCATCAGACAAATAGTATTCAAGTACCAAGGAGCAACACCTGCAATTGACCGCCCACCAAATTATCAACAACTACCTGCTCGTCTGAAGCATGGTGATCACTTCCTGGTAAAACTGCCTGTTACTGCTTTCAAGAAAAAGGCTCAGAAGAGGTGTTACGTCTGTGCACATACAGAAAAACGCACACAACAATGCAGTGACACTCGTTTTATGTGTGAGGAGTGTAAAACACCACTGTGCATGACACCATGTTTCAAAGAGTTCCACAGACTGCAGAACTTCTAGAAACATTCCCTGTGACTGTATATGTGTATATAAAATATAGAAAAATAGTAATAAACAACATTCTATATTGTTTGTGTGTGAAAATTTATTTATTTATTTATTTTATATATTTATTAATTTGAATATGATACAGAGAAGTACAAGGAATACAACTTTTAAAGTGCAACATGCCAAAGTCCCTTGTATGAAGAGCATTATGGGCAGCTTAAAATTAACTTAAGATTAACTAAGCAATGATATATTCAGTGGTACAAAAATTATTGTAAAACAGATAACAATTTAGTACAAATGAGTATTACAAAGACAGGTCATATGGTCATTACTGAGTTGCTGTGTAATCAGTAGAATGGAGTATTATGTTAGGTAATGAAGTTAAATAGTAACAAAATTTGATTGGGTCACAGGTTGACATTTATGAGATACAATAATGAGATACATATATGAGATACAATTTATGAGATACAATTATTCAGTATTTATTTAGTTGTTAGTGAGTATGTGATTTTTGAGAAGAGACTTGAATTTATAAACAGACAGTGTTTCTTTTATATTCACAGGTAATGAATTCCAGATTTTAGGGCCTTTTATGTGCATTGAGTTTTTGCATAGCGTGAGATGGACACGAGGAACATCAGAGAGTGATCTGTGCCTTGTGTTATGGTCATGTGTTCTGTTAAGGTTGGTAAGGAGATGTTTGAGGGGAGGGTTAATATCAGAGTTAAGTGTTCTGTGTATGTAGTAGGTGCAGTAATAAGTATGGATGTTTTGTATTGTGAGTAGGTTTAGAGTTTTGAATATTGGTGGAGTGTGTTGTCTGTAGTGGGAATTTGTTATCATTCTGACTGCAGCCTTTTGTTGGATAATTAGTGGTCTGAGATGATTTATTGTTGTTGAGCGCCATGCACAAATTCCATAGGTGAGATAGGGATAAATGAGTGATATAGGGCCAGGAGGGCTGACTGTGGAACATAGTACTGTATCTTCGATAGTATGCCTACGGTCTTGGAAATTTTTGGGGGAAATTTGTTGTATATGTGTTTGAAATTTGAGTCTATTATCAAGGTGGATTCCTAAGAGTTTTCCCTCTGTGAGTTTTGTGATAGGTGATCCATTTATCATTATGTTTAGAGACACATCTGTAGCTCTGTTACCAAACTGAATGTAGTAGGCTTTGTCAATGTTTAGGAGGGGTATCTGAGCTTGGGATTTTATTGGCAAGGTGTTTTCCTATAGTGGAGAAGAAATCATTGAGTCTGTTTGCTGTTTCAGTAGGTGGGAATTGGGGTTCATTTGGTTTTGTTAATTCAATTTCGCTATTTCGTGTTATCTTTTTTGTTCCTAGTATTTCTGATAGGGTTTTCCAGGTCTTTTTTATGTCACCTCGTAATTTGGATAATCTGTTCTCATAATACAATTTTTTAGCCATTCTTATTAGGCTGGTTAGGATTGACGAGTAACGTTTTGTTTGGTCTCTGGTTATGTGGCCCATTCTGTACTGTTTTTCGTATTGGTGCTTTGTATTTATGGATTTGAGAATGCTGGGTGTTAGCCAGGGACTGTTCAGTCTCTTAGCTGTCATCTGTTTAGTTTTTTTAGGGCAGTGCTTGTTATAGAGGTATTGGGTCTTTTTTAGAAAGTTATTAATACATTCGTCAATATCTGTATAGATTTCTAGCTCAGTGTGTCAGTCAATGTTTGTCACTGCTGCTGTGAAGTTATTGATAGCTGCCTCATTGTGAAGTCTGAAAGTGACTTTAGTAGTGTCTAGGGGTAATTTGCCAAGGTTTGTTATGAGGAAGGTAGGGTAATGGTCTGTAGTATTATCTGTGATTATGCCTGATTTTAAGGGGGATATGGTGTTGGTCCAGATGTGGTCTAGTAGGGGAACACTAGTCTCTAACTCTTGTAGGTTTTGTTACTGTTGGTAGCAGCATGCAGTTACTCATAGTGTTTGTAAATTCAGTAACGTGTGGGTCCTGGTCTTGTAGGAGATTTATATTGAAGTCACCTGAGAGTAGTAAGTGATCTTTGTTCATGCGTGCATCAGTTATCATACTTCCTAGGTTTTGACTAAATTGGCTAATGTTTGACTGTGGTACTCTGTAGATGTTTATCACTGTGAAAGGTTTTTGTAGGTATTTGGATTTGAACTTAGCTATTATATATTCCCCATGCTCATCCCTTGTGCAAGTATTAGTGATACATTCTAGTTGGTCTGAGTAGTATATAGCTGTGCCACCCCCTTGTTGGTCTGGCCTACAGTTGTGTATGGCTGTGTAACCAGGAATGGCATAGAGTAATGATGGACATACTGGCATGCAGGGAATTTAGTAATGCTATGAGGTCATCGTAATGTTTGCTTAAAGATCTGATATTGTAGTTAAAAACCGTTATGTTGTTGTTGGCTCTGAGATGTGCCTTTGATTGTTCTGCTGTGTAGTAATTACAGTTACTGTTTGATTCATTTAAGTCATTAGATAAGAGATTGGTATCAGGATCAATGCTAGTTATCATAAGATTTATAGCGAATCTATAGTTAGAATTAAGTATAAGACAAAGTAAATATTCTAAAGCTATAAAATAGTACCTGAATTATTTTAACAAATGTAAAAATATGAGATAAGGTAGCTCTTTAAAGCTAAAATAAGCAAGACAATATAAAAGGGACTAATGTAAGTTGTGGTGAACATTAAAGTGGTAATCAAATAAATGAGCTGCGGAATATAATGGCAAAATAGTGAACTTATTACACTTTAGCACCTGAGAATAGCACCTTGATTATTTTAACAATTGTGAATATATGAACTAAGGTTGTTATATAAAGCTAAAATAAAGGAGAAAATATATAAGGGACTAAATTAAGTAATGGTAAACAAAGTTAAATTGACAGATAGTCACTGTTATATAATATTGATTTGGGAGTAAGATCTGATTTGTTGTATATAATAAGTTGAGCAATATATTGTACTATAAAAAGTAAAAAAATAATATGAGGTAGTTGGTACTAGTTAGCAAAAGACAGTTCAGGGCCTTGAACAATGATATAATTGAAATATACACTAATTGCACACACAATATAGTCACTAAGATATGAAGATAATCTAAGAGTAGGATTTGCCTTATAGTGTAAAGTTTGAGCAATTAATATCACTATAGGAATATTTTTTGAGGCAGTTGGTACTAGTTAGTGAGGGATGGTAAAGGAATTGTACAGTAGTGTAGTAGGAACATGCACTAGTTAGTTATTTGTAGTTATGGAGAAAAGGGGAAAATTTGGTAAGATTATTAGAGAAATTAAACAGGGCTTAAGTAGGAAAGAAAAAGGTAATACAGATATTAATAAAGAATAGGTATCCTATTAACAAATAATAATTTGTGAATAGGAATCTTGGAAAATAACACAAAAGGGGTATTACAACCTAGGATTTCAAAGGCCTGTTATCCCAGGTGTAATGGGCGCAAAAGAAACAGCAGAAAAGTTTAGACTTATATTATCCTTCACCAATTTAGAACAGCAATATGTACACTATGTACAGTAATAAGTATAGTGCACGTCACGGTAAGCAAGGCAGAAATAGAAGCCACAAGATAGCAGACCGTGCTTCAACCAGCTCTAGAATGGGAATGACAAGGGCAGACAGGAGAGCGGTACCCACATAACCTCTGCGATTGCCAATCCCACCTTCTTATTGGCTAGAACCTGGTCACTAGTTGAACGATGGGGCCCCATCATCAACTCTTAGCAACCTGGTTCACTGGTTGGGGGAGATAACCTGTAAATGAGGGTGTGTACATGCGCCAAATAAAGGTTACGTACTCTTTGCATGCCACAACCCCACCCCCGAGAAGGCTCAGGATTAGGCTGCCACCTCCCAGTGGTAACCGTGCCGCCATGGCACAAAATAATGGGACCGCCTATCCTCTCCACCATCCAACTCTTAGATAGAGCTCAGCTTTCCTAGTGACCAAAAGCCAAACCCTAAACTTAGAGTGAGACAGCAGTCAGACAGGCTAGCATAGGTCCAAGATACAGGCGGACGGTAGCCCGCATCCCTTCACTAAAAAAAAAAAAAACCCCACATCAGGGGATAAAAAAAAGAGCTTGAAAGGGGTTACCACAAATACATCCTAACCTAAATAAAATATTAAACTAGACTCTTGACAAAGAGTCTGCCAACACATTTTCTATGCCGGCAATATATTTAATTTTTATGTTGTAGGGCTGCAGCCTGAGCGTCCAACGCATAAGCCTTGTGTTGTGATTCTTCATGGCTTGGAGATAGACTAACGGGTTGTGATCACTGTAGACTGTGACCACCTGCGGTGTCTGGCCCACATAAACATCGAAATGCTCCAAAGCCAGTACCAGCGCGAGGGCTTCTTTTTCAATGGTAGAGTAAGCTCTCTGATGTGGCTGGAACTTGGCTGAAAAGTATGCGATTGGCTGCAGCTCCTTGTTCCCGATTTGTAATAGTACCGCCCCAACCCCAGACTCACAAGCATCAACCTGTAATGAAAAAGGTTTGGAGAAGTCTGGAGACAGGAGAATGGGTGCAGAGCACAATAATCTTTTTGCTTTATTAAAAGCAGTGTTACAATCTGAAGTCCAATTAAAGGGAACTTTATGACTGGTAAGAGAGGTAAGAGGGGCTACAATATCTGAGAAATTCTTACAGAATCTTCTGTAAAATCCTATCATGCCTAGGAAACGTTGAAGAGATTTCCTATCATGAGGAACTGGATAATCTTTAATCGAAAGAACTTTAGCAAGTTTAGGTGCAACATTACCACTACCTACTTCATGGCCTAGAAAAGTGACAGTGGCCTGGCCAAAGGAAGATTTAGATAAATTAACTGTTAAATGGGAACTCTTAAAGGTCTCAAACAGAGCCTTAAGTCTAAGTAGGTGTTGATCCCAAGTATCAGACACCACAACAATATCATCTAGGTATGCTGCCGTGCCTTCAAGTCCTTTAATAGCCTGATGGATAAGTTTCTGGAATGAAGAGGGGGAATTTTTCATTCCGAAGGGGGTAACTGTGTATTGATAATGACCTCCTGGAATTACGAAGGCAGAGATTTCCTTCGCCTTATCTGTCAAAGGTACCTGATAGTAACCTTTAAGGAGATCTAATTTGGACACAAAGTCAATTACGTCATCCAGACGAGGAAGAGGGTAAGCATCTGTAATTGTGACCTCGTTCACTTTACGGTAGTCTGTGCACATACGAAACCCTCCATCAGCCTTTTTTACTAGGATGCACGGTGAAGCCCATGGACTAGATGACTCCTCCACTAAACCATGTTCTAACAAGAAGTCTACTTCCTGCTGAAGTAGCCTTTGCTTTTCAGGATTAGCTCTGTAGGGGGAGAGTTTAATTGGTTTAGATTTTCCCACATCTACATCATGGTAACCTAACGTACATTTTTTCGGCACATCCGAAAAAATATTAGGATATGACTGTAGAAGCTCAGTTAAATTGGTTGCTTGTATTTCAGATAATCCATCCATTAACGGGCTAGGATCCTTGAGGAGGACAGAATTTGAAAGTTTAGTATTAATTTCAGAGATAGAGTGCAAAGAGTCAAAGTCGTCCTCAGAGGTAGAGGACAGAGTCATTACTGGGACTTTATCTGGTGTATGAAAGGCCTTGATTTGATTAATGTGGTAAGTTTTTGTTTTTGAGGTCTTATCAATGGGAGCTACCACATAATTTAAATCAGATAATCTACTTACTATCTGCATAGGTCCCGTAAATCTAGCTTTCAAGGTGTGGCCAGGTATAGGTTCCTGCACCAACACCTTGTCTCCTGGATGGAAGGAGCGGAATTGTGCACTTCTGTCATACCTCTGTTTCATCTTACTTTGAGCTGTCTTTAGGTTAGCCTTGGCTAACTCACGTGCCACCTGCAACCTTGAAGACGGGTTGTAGAGTGCTGAGCTTACGTCTTCTCCCATCCATCCTTCTTTGAGCACCCGAAGAGGACCTCGTACATTGTGCCCAAAGATCAGCTCAAACGGACTATACCCTGTAGACTCTTGCACCGTCTCTCGTACTGAGAACAGCAACAACGGTAGAGATTCATCCCAATCTGTCGGAAAGTGCATGCAAAAATTTCTCATCATTGTTTTTAATGTTTGGTGGAATCTTTCCAAGGCGCCTTGGGACTGAGGGTGATAGGCAGTGGATAAGTTGTGAATTATCCCTAACCTAGTTAATACTTCCCTAAATGCTTTGGCAGTGAAGTTAGTACCTTGATCACTTTGTATAGTTTTAGTAATGCCAAAACAAGAAATGAATTTTGTTAAAGCTTTGAGAATAGCTTTAGTATTGATACTACGCATAGGGATTGCTTCAGGATATCTGGTTACTTTATCCATAATTGTAAATACTGGTTTCCAGACTTTGACTTAGGTAGTGGACCTACACAATCTATAATTAAATCTGCAAAAGGTTCTCCATCAGCAGGTATGGGTTGGAGAGGTGCAGGTTTAATGGAATGTCCAGGTTTTCCAACTTGCTGACATTCTCGGCAACACCTAATATGATTCACATCTTTCTTTAATTTTGGCCAATAAAATTCTTTTGTGATTCTATACAAGGTTTTTGTAATTCCTAAGTGACCTCCTAATGACGTATTATGAGCTATATTTAATATCTGAGGTCTATACTTGGTTGGAACCACTAACCTGTCGTATAATTGCCGGCCCTCTATCTCCTTACCAGTCTCAGTGCAGACCAAATAATCATTTTTAACTTCATACTTGACTGGATGACCCAAAGAGGATTTACCCATGGCTGCCTCAAAAGCGAATTTTAAAGAAGGGTCCTTTCGTTGTTCCTCCCGGAAGGACAGTCCCTCGGGCATGGAAACAGAGAGGTGACTTGGTTGGATGACGTAGACGCTCTCCCTCCGGCTGGCACTTCATACTCCAATGTTGTCGATCTCTGCTCACGCCAGACTGTTGAAAAGAGAGACGGGACCGCTCGGACAAGGAGCGGTTCGTTTCGAAGGTATCAGCCCACCTGGCTGCCTCCAATGCAGTGGTTAAGTCACGATCCTGCAGAAAGACACGAACCTCGGGTCCCACAGACTCCAACAGGTTATCAATCAGAATAAGCTGGACCAGCTCCTCAAAGTTAGAGACACCACTCGCTTTATACCAGCTGGTAAAAGCTTTGGTTTGCTGTCTCACAAAGTCCACCAGGGATTGACCAAGCTGCCGCCTGTTCAATTTGAAGGTCTTACGATATTTAGCTGGGATACATGTATATGCTCCCAACACTGTGGTCTTCACTATTTGATAATCAGAGAATTCAGCGTCAGTTAATACCGACGTAAATTCCTGTGCCTTACCCAATAATGCTGTATGAACCAACGCTGCCCAGTGCTGTTCCGGCCACTTCAAGGCTCGAGCCTGATTTTCGAAGCTTTCGAAAAATTGCTCTGGTTCGGCCTCATTGAAGTGGGGAACAAGCTGTACTGCTTTTTGTAAACTGAAATCGTTTACAGAATGCGAAAACTGCCTCCTTTCTCTTTCCCTATCAAATTCTTCCCTTGCGAATGCTCTCTGTTCCCTAGTTTGCTCCAGCGTGATTTTTGCCAGCTCAAGTGCCAAGGACGCTGATTCACCTCGAGACAACCCAGCTGCACTATACTGACCATCTTGCTCCGTAGGTGTATCATCTTCCTCATGCGAGAACATAGGAGTTTTTTCCCTAGCTCCCGTAGAGGGGGGAGTTTGATGTGCCATCTCTTCTTCAATAAGTTTGTCAGCAATAAGTGAACGCAGTTGCGCAGCTGTAAAAGTGCGTTTATAGGGAATGCCAATGGAACGAGCAATTTGCCAACAACGCTGTAGGGACAATTTAGGTAGGTTATGCAAAGTATATGCCGACACCAGGCGTCTGACTCGTCTAGGTGGCATAAGTTATTCGCTATGCACAGTACGAATACCCCAACGTAACACGTTAATTTGCAGAACACTCTTAGCTATGCACAGTACGATTCCACAATACGCATACAAGCAAAGCCGACTGCACACAAGATTGACCGTAGCGAAGCGAGCACACTGAACAAGCTAGTAGCGAGCTGTTGAACGATCACACAATAGCAAGGCTGATCATAAGCAACTGACACGCAAAATTTGTAAAGCGAAGCGAGACAGCAAGCTACACAATGTTCCTGCTACAAGCTTCACCCTAAGCTCAACCGTTTCTCTAAGTCCAGCTCCAGCTCTCGGACAGGCTACCCATATTACAACCTAGGATTTCAAAGGCCTGTTATCCCAGGTGTAATGGGCGCAAAAGAAACACAGCAGAAAAGTTTAGACTTATATTATCCTTCACCAATTTAGAACAGCAATATGTACACTATGTACAGTAATAAGTATAGTGCACGTCACGGTAAGCAAGGCAGAAATAGAAGCCACAAGATAGCAGACCGTGCTCAGCCAGCTCTAGAATGGGAATGACAAGGGCAGACAGGAGAGCGGTATCCACATAACCTCTGCGATTGCCAATCCCACCTTCTTATTGGCTAGAACCTGGTCACTAGTTGAACGATGGGGCCCCATCACCAACTCTTAGCAACCTGGTTCGCTGGTTGGGGGAGATAGCCTATAAATGAGGGTGTGTCCATGCGCCGAATAAAGGTTACGTACTCTTTGCATGCCACAAGGGGTCACACAAATAACTGTGTGGGACACAGGATAATGAGGTAGTAAAATACTATCTTGGAGGTGATAGTACAGGGATTAGTTCAATAATTACATAGTAACATACACTAACATAGTAAGAAATTGGTCACTAATATCAGTCAGACTCTGTAATGTTTGCATCATGAAGGAAGCTTGCTAGTTCATTTTCATTTGTAATATTAGGGAAGTTATTTGGTCTGAGTGACTGGTTGTGACTGATTGGAGGGTCTTGCCAAAATCAGTTGTGCCAGATGATGTTAGCTGTTGTTCAAGGTTGTGGCTATTGTTCTCAAGGTGAAGTAGTTTAGATTCGTGGTTTGATATTGTTGCACGGAGAGACATATATTCAGCACGAAGATTCAGGTTATCCGTAGTTAGGGTGGTGATGTAGCTCTTTAGAATGTCAGGATCATTAGTCATACCTGGGAGCATATCAGATGGGTTAAATCCTATGAAGGTAGTAGAGGTAGAGAGTGAGTCAGTCACGGTCGGTGTTGTTGTTGTAGCGTCAGCTTGGCTGGGTGTTGAGGGTGAGTCGGCCATGTTTGTTGTTGGTGATGCATCGCTCTGGGTTGTAAGGGAGGTGGATGATGCACCGGCATCCTGCTGGGTTGTCCTATGGAATAGTCAATTTCTAGGTGCTGTTTGTCGAGTTACTGTGTAGTAAATAAAGAGAAAAAAATTCTAAAATAACACTAATATTGGTCTCACAGGCCATGAAAGTTACCTGGAAAAAAAAATAAAAAATAATAGAAAATAGTACCTGAAAAACAAAAACAAATAATACTGGGTTACGGCAGTCGGCGATATTACCATATAAGGGGCATTTTCTGTCACCTTCACACCTCCATTTCTCGGTAAGTATTGATGGGGAAATTTTTTTGTTTAGCCTATAATGTGTAGCTAAAAAACTCTATCTTTTCATAAGAAAAAATAATTTTTTTTTGTTTTGAAATTTGGTGAACCCTGAGAACAAGTCTCGGAGAGGGCCTGTAGACCCTGAAAGGGTTAAAAACAGAAGTTATTACCGGGATACCTCAGGGATATGTTTAAACGACAATATTCAAAATAAAGTTGATATTAATGGCAAATCAATTGACCAACAAACAAGGAGAGATAGTAGAGGGCAACAAGTGACTAGCTTCCTTAAGGTTTGCTATACAAATAGTATGAGTCTATGAAATAAGATAGATGAGTTAAGATTACTTGCAAGTGTGGGTAATATAGATATTATTGGTATAATAGAGACCTGGCTCAACATGAAAGATAGAGAAATGCCTTCTGAAGGCAACATACAGGGTTATAAACTATTCCACACTGATAGAGTCAACAGGAAGGGTGCTGGGGTAGCAATGTATGTCAGAGAAAATTTAAATTGTTGTCTTAGATATAAGATTAGAAACATCAAACACAGAATCTGTTTGGCTACAGTTTCTCGAGGGACGTGACAAATTAATTTTGGGTGTGATATATAGGCCCCGAAACCTTGATAAGGAGTGCAGTAAGCTGTTATGGGATGAAATTCATAAGGCATCTAGATATGAAAATGTTGTGATAATTGGAGATTTTAACTTTAGACAAATTGATTAGAACAATATGACAGGAAATCTTGAGTCTAGTGACTTTCTTGATACGGTTCAGGATTGCTTTTTTGAACAGGTTGTGACAGAACCAACTAGAGGAAACAATCTGCCTGACTTGGTTCTTGCCAACAAAGATTCACTAATTAATAATCTTGAGGTTAATGATGAGCTTGGGGAAAGTGATCACAAATCACTTAGTTTCAATATATCATGGAATTACCCAGATAACTGCAATCAAATCTCTGTCCCAGATTTTCGCTTGGCCGACTTCATGGAACTGAAAAATTACCTGAGTGGGCTAAATTGGGATGTCCTGACTATGGATCAGGTAGGTGATCTTGAATGCTAATATGACGTTTTTCAGAGCAAAGTTCTAGCTGAATATCAAAATGGTATGCAATACCAACAGGTTGGTAGGTAAGACACATAGGCATCAGTCAGGCAATTTTTTTCCAAAAAGTTTTGCCTACACAGTAGGCTTCTTCAGCCAAATACAGAAAGTAGGCAGGAACAGTAGAGATGTGAAGATGGGACTGACAACCTCAAATCTACAACTTCAAGGGTGATGGACTGATTACATCGTCTTCACATCTCTACTGTTCCTGCCTACTTTGTGTATTCGACTGAAGAAGCCTACTGTGTAGGCAAAACGTTTCGGAATAGTTTTAGCTGCCCAGACAACTTTTGTTCCGAGTAGGGAAATTAGATCTAACAAAAATGATCCCATTCGTCTAAAAAAAATTATCTCATTGGTCAAAAGAGAGGCATATCAAAAGAGGGGATTGACAGTTAAGAAATCAATATATTCAATTAAAAGAGAGAAATAAAGAAAATAATAAGAAAAGCAAAATGGGATTATGAGACTAAGGTCACAAGGGATTCAAGGACTAAACCAAAAGGGTTCTTTCTGGCATACAGAAGTAAGATTAGGGACAAGATCAGCCCACTTAAGAGTAACTCTGTTCAGATCACTGAGAGTGATAAGGGTATGTGTGAAATTCTCAATACCTACTTCCTCTCAGTTTTCACCCAGGAAAATACTAGCAATATTCCTGAAATAATAGATTATGTAGAACAGGATGATAATAAACTATGCACGATTGTGGTAACTAGTGACCTGGTCCTCAGACAAATAGAGAAACTAAAACCTAACAAATTACCAGGTCCTGATGAACTGTTTGCAAGGGTGTTAAAGGAATGTAAAGAGAAACTTACATACAATCTTTCTAACATATCACTACAAACTGGCAAAGTGCCTGATAAATGGAAAATGGCAAATGAAATACCTATTTACAAGGCAGGTGACAGGTCCTTGGCTTTGAACTATAGACCAATAAGCCTTACCTCCAGAGTGGGAAAATATATGGAATCAATAATTGCCGAAACAATTTGTAGCCATCTTGATAGGCACAGATTGATTAAAGAATCTCAACACGGTTTTACAAAGGGGCATTCCTGTCTTACGAATTTACTAATTTTTTCACTAAGGTGTTAGAGGAGGTAGATCATGGTAATGAATATGATATTGTGTATATGGACTTCAGTAAGGCTTTTGATAGAGTTCCACACCAGAGGCTATTGAGGAAACTTAAGGCACACAGAATAGGAGGAGAAATTTTTTTCCTGGGTAGAGGCATGGCTGACAAATAGGCAGCAGAGAGTTTGCATAAATGGGGAGAAATCAGAATGGGGGCACATCACAAGCGGTGTTCCTCAGGGGTCAGTGTTGGGACCATTTTTGTTCACAATTTACATAAACGACATAGATGAGGGAATAAATAGCGACATAAGCAAATTTGCTGATGACACCAAAATAGGCCATCCAATTCATTCTAATGAGGACACTAGAGCACTTCAGAATGATTTGAATAGACTGATGCAATGGTCGGAGAAGTTGCAGATGCAGTTTAATATTGACAAATGCAAAGTTCTAAATATTGTACAGTTAAATAACCATGCCACATATAAGCTAAATAATGTAGATCTTAATGCTACTGATTGCGAAAAGGATTTAGGTGTTCTGGTTACCAGTAATCTAAAACCAAGACAACAGTGCATTAGTGTTTGCAATAAAGCTAACAGAATTCTTGGCTTCATATCTAGAAGTATAAATAATAGAAGTCCTCAGGTTGTTCTTTAACTCTATATATCCTTGGTTATGCCTCATTTAGACTATGCTGCTCAGTTCTGGTCACCGTATTTCAGAATGGATATAAATTCTCTGGAAAACGTACAGAGGAGGATGACAAAGGTGATCCCATGTATCAGAAATCTTCCCTATGAGGATAGACTGAGGGCCCTGAATCTGCACTCTCTCGAAAGGCATAGAATTAGGGGGGATATGATTAAGGTGTATAAATGTTAAACAGGAATAAATAAAGGGGATGTAAATAGCGTGCTGAAAATTTCCAGCCAAGACAGGACTCACAGCAATGGATTCAAGTTGGAAAAATTCAGATTCAGGAAGGATACAGGAAAGCACTGGTTTGGTAATAGAGTTGTGGATGAGTGGAACAAACTCCCAAGTACAGTTATTCAGGTTAAAACGTTGTGTAGTTTTAAAAATAGGTTAGATAAATACATGAGTGGGTGTGGGTGGGTGTGAGTTGGACCTGACTAGCTTGTGCTGCTGGGTCTGGTGCTGTGCCCCTTCCTTGAGTGGAGGTGACCAGACTGGGTGGGTCATTGGGCTTATCCTGGGGGGATGGGTCATTGGGCTAATCTGGGAGGGTCACATGGACCTGCTCTGCTTGGGTCAGTAGGCCTGGTGCAGTGTTCCTTCTTTCTTATGTTCTCATGTTCTGATGTGTTAATAAATGATAAAAGGGAAATGGTTAATCCAGTTATTGGGGAAATTGCAGAGACACTGCTTTCAGAGATCACAAGGTTCATCAACAATTCCTTGGCTGGTCTGGTTCCTGATGAAATTAGACCTTTCTTTTTTGGTGCAACACTTTGTGCACTTAAAAAGAAAGATGGAGGAATTCAGCCAATTGCAGTAGGCAACACGTTACGCCGCCTCATATCCAAAGCTGCTGTGTGAAGTATTCGTGCACAGGCAGCCATGATGCTTCAACCAAACCAGCTTGGCTTTGGGGTCTCTCAAGGAAGTGAAGCAGCGGTTCATGCAACAAGGGCGTATATCAACAATCTGCCTGAAAGAATGATACTTAACAGACTGTACTACAGAATCAGACATCAACTTTCCCCCTCATTCGTCTCTCGACCTCCGGGGAGAGAGGACGCACGCCTAGTAGCTACACCTGCCCTCTGGTGGTGACCTTTAGCAACTAGAAGACAAAATGGCGTACCGAGTGGGACAGCGGATTAACACTGTTTGTATACAGCTGATACGTGGCACACTTACTGGAACAAAGATGCATACATTGCTGCCTGCTATCATCAGGGACGCCTATGGTGTCCCCAACGAGGAAGTTTATGGTGTTGCCTTAAATGGGATGACCAGAGTATTCCTGAAACTGAATCATACCGGCGTCTACGACAGACTTGTTGAAGAGTACCAGGAGAGGAAGGTGACAGTGAACTCGGCAGTGGAGGTTGTTCTGCATGACGTATCCAGGTACTACACGTGGGTGAAGGTGAGAAATGTCCCTTTCGAGGCGACGGCGTATAGTATACAGGAGGTATTCCATAACTACGGAAAAGTCCATTCGGCAACGATGGGAGTATGGACAGAGGGGCCATATAAGGGAAGACCTGAGGGCTCTTATACCCTCAAAATGACGTTGGCTAGGCCTATACCGTCCTATGTCATGCTGGTGGAGTCCAGGACGCAAGTCTTTGTACACTATGCCGGCCAGAGAAAGACCTGTCGACTATGTAGCTCATATGAACATATGGCAGCACAGTGTCCTAGAAGGCAGCCTACCAGGGCTCCTGGTACGTTGGCAGTGGAGCAGAGACCATGTGAGTTGATGCCTGAGTTGGGAGAGGAGGAAGCAGTGACGAGTGGTAGATGGAGTGAAGAAGTAGAACGGGAAGTATCGACGGTCGGTACCTGTGTTACCCTCCCGGAGGTGACAGGGGAGGGGCCCCCATCGCCTGAGGGACGGGTGGACGTGGAAGAGTCTACCCAGGAGAAGTTGCTGGAAGCGGTTCTGCAGGAGTTTTTCGACGAGAAGGTGGCCGGGGAGGATGGTCCTGAGAAGTCAAGTGAGATACAGCTGATGGTTGAGCAGCAGGGACAGGTGAAGGGTCCGAGGAATGACAGAGAGGACATGGAAGTGGTGGTGGAAGTCCATCAGGAGGACGTGCAGGACGTAGATTTGTGTGTGAGTGAGAGCTCACGAAAAAGAACTGCGGGTGCTTTTGACCTCGATGAGGTTTTAACACCTGGGCAGAGACCCGGGAAGAAGTCATGGGTAGTTGTAGGGGAAAAGGCAAGCAGGGGAGGGGGTGTACCGGGGAAGATCAGTGGGGGGGGGCAAGGAGGGGCTGGTGGACAGGTTAGAAAAAAGGATAAAAATGGTACAGGTACTGAGAAAGGTGAAGTGAGTAAGATACAGAGGCATAGGGGTAAGCCCCCTCTTCTGGCAAATTCAAGTGTGTCACAATAAATGTCAATGGGCTTAAATCTGAGGTAAAAAGGGTTTGGTTAGAGTGGTTTTTACGAAGGTTTGATGTGGATGTATGTTTTTTGCAGGAGCATAACCATAGGTTAGGGAGTGAATTGAGTTTGAGGGGTTATAAAATGTTTGTCAGTAATGCTTTGCAATTAAAAGGAGGGGTAGCAGTAGCTGTAAAGGAGACCAGCCCATTGCGTGTCATGGGTTGGGAGGAGGGGGGAGGGGGGAGGGTTGTAAGGGTAGATGGGCACTGGGGGGTGGGGAGAGTATGTTTCATTGGTGTATATATGCCGGCATGTAACAATGTTAGAGTCAAAGTTGATTTTGTACGTGATGTTTTGATGTATTATTTGCGAGGTTTACCTTCTATAACTGTACTTGGAGGTGACTGGAACTGTGTGATTAGGTATGGTGATGTGTCGCCGAGGGGGGCAGGATGTGTTTTAGGTGTGCTAAGGGATGTGTTAAGGGATGTAGGAGTTGTAGATGTGGTGGGTAGGGGGGAGTATGGGGTGGAGCACACGTTCATTCGTGGGAATTATGGGGCGAGGTTAGATAGGATATATGTGATGCAGGGGATTGGTGTGGAGAGAGTGAGGGCTTTTGATGTCGGTTTATCGGATCACAGGGCGGTGATAGCTGATTTGCGGGTGGATGGTATAGTACGCATATATGCTGGGTATTGGAAATTGAATGTGAGGCTTCTGCAGGAGGGGGATGAAGGCTCATCCTTTGAGGAATGGTGGAGACATTGCTGGGAGGGTAGGGATGGTGGGATGGATTTGCTTGACTGGTGGGAGATGCGGGCAAAGACAGCAATAGCAGAGTTTTTTAGGATACGTGGAAAGGAACAGGCAAGGTGGAGATATGGTTTGCAAAACTACCTGGAGGGACAGCTGAATGCTGTTTACGACGGGGGGGGAAGGGAAGATGTGCGAGGTGAGGTGGATGGCTTAAGGAGTAGGATTGAAGGATTACATAATGAAAGGTTTAACGCGATTAGAGTTAGGGCAGGATTAGAGGAGGTGTTAAAGGGTGATCGACCATCAGGTTATGTCCTGAGAAAATTTAGGGAAAGGCAGATGGTGACTACCATAGCGCATCTAGTGGTCGCTGATGGGGGGGGAGGATATGTGGTGGGTCAAGGTCTTACTGATACAGATGATATTAGTGGTTATGCTGATTATTGGTTTAGGGAGAAATGGAGGAGGAACAAGGAAGTTGTCAGTGAGGAGGTATTTGGGGTTATGCAGAATACTATTGTATTGGGACAAGAGGAACGGGAAATGCTGGAGGGTAGTATTAGTGAGGAGGAGGTGGGGGAGGCGGTTTACGGGATGAGTCAGGGTAAGACGCCGGGCATTGATGGAATACCGAATGATTTTTATAGAGTTTATTGGGAATGCATTAGGTATGGGTTAGTGGAAGTCTTGAATCATATGTGGAGCAGAGGGAGGATGGGGAAGACCCAGAAAACAGGGATCGTTGTGTTGGTGCCGAAGAAGAAGGATGGGAAAGTATTGAATGATTATAGAGCAATATCCTTAATGTGTGCAGATTATAAAATTTATGCTAAAATTCTGGGCAATAGACTGAAGAAGGTTCTAGGATCAGTGGTACATGGGGGACAGTTTGGCATTCCGGGAAGAAGTATGAGGGATGGGCATAGTCACATAAGGGATTTTATTGAGGACTGCACCGGAGGGGGAATACTTGGATTAGATTGGGCTAATGCGTATGATTGTGTGAATAGGGATTTCTTAAAAGTTTGTTTGGAACAGTTGGGTTTGGGGGAGAAGGTGGTGAGATGGGTGCAAACCTTGTATGAGGGAGCAGTTATTAGGGTACAGGTTAATGGTAAGTTGGGGGACCCAGTACTGATGGAGAGAGGTTTGAGGCAGGGCTGTCCACTCTCTCAGTTATTGTTTGCCTGCGTACAGAATCCATTTTATGGGCTGGTGGATGAGGTGATGAAGGAACATGGGATTAGGGGGGGTGGGCGGGGGGGGGATTGTGGGGTACGTAGATGATACTACTGTGCTGGTAAGGCATGAGGAAGATCTAAGGAAAGTTGGTGGAATCATTCAGATTTTTGGGGACGCCACGGGTATGAGAGTTAATTTAATGAAGTCGAGACTATTAGAGGTGGGGGATTGGGTGGGAGGGGGCTTGGGGGAGGGTTTGGGATGGTCAGTAGTGGACAGAATTAAGGTTTGTGGAATATGGTACATGGCGGAAGTGCAGGAGAGTAGGAAGATAAATTCGGAATTAGTTACGAGCAGGGTTTTGGGTAGGCTAGGTGGCTTAAGGGCTAGGGACGTAACATTACAGCAGAGAGTTTTAGTGGTCAACTCTCTGGTTTACAGTAAGGTGTGGGGAGTGGCTGAGGTGTTCCCTTTAAGAGCAGAGGATATTGCAGAGATCCAGAGGAAGGTTCTAAGGTATGTGTGGGGGTTTGGGAGGGCATGGTTGAGCAAGGACGTGGTGATGACGGAGGGGAGACGTGGGGGTCTTGGCCTGATGTCATTGGGTCATAGAGTAATGGCTTTATATATTAAACAAAGATATATCCGGACTGGGGGGAACAGAGGAGTCAGGGTAGGTAGGGTAATGGAGGATGCACGAAGATGGTGGTGTGGAAGGGATTTGCGGTATTGTGAGGATATGTTGAGGGTTTTATTACATGTTAAACAGGTGTCCACGTTAAAGGTCAAACGAATGGTGGGTGCTGTGGTAGGCAAGGGTGTCTTACAGGGACTTGCTGTATATCCAACATATGACTGGATAAGCATATGGAGGAAGTTTGGCTTGCTTAGAATAACAGCGAGGGTACGAGAGTTAGTATATCGTTTTCTGATGGGAATATTGGCCTCTAGGGATGTGTTATATAAAATGGGTCTTGTGAGAGAGGACTCATGCTTGCATTGTGGGGACATCGAAACGGCTTTTCATGCGGTATATTTTTGTCCCTCTTTGGAGGGGGTGAGGTTATGGATGGTGAGAGTTATCAGACTTTTTGGGGGGGGGGGCAATGGCCATTCCTACGGGCCTTAATGTTGGATGTAACTGGGGTGACGGGTGATGTGGGTAGAGCCTTAATGTATGTTATGACGGATTATTTACATGTATCTTGGGGGATGAGGGAGGTTAGGGGAGAGTTGAGGATAAAAGCGTTAGCAGCGAGATTTTATAGAACTATGTGTAGGAATAGGCAAGTCTATGGTGGGAGGTGGGTAGTTAGCTTTTCGGAGGGTTACCGGAATCTCACTGTGGGGGGCCTTCTCCTCATGAACCCAGGGGGCAGGCAAAGGGTTGGTCTCCTATCGGGGGATACATGAAGGTGGGTTGGTTTAGGCTTCTTTGTAGTGTGGATGGTGGGAGGGTTATGAATAGAGTGGAAGGGAGATGAATGAGGATTTGGAATCTATGGTTATGTTCACTGCATACAGGATAACCTTAAAAACCATGATGACTAAACCTTGGGATCTCGGGTTTAGAGCAGAATGATGTTAAGATAAGCACACAAGTTAACTTGATCGTTGTATAACTTATGTTTGTGAAGTGCTGTGACCCTGCACAGTTGCTTTGTGGGAAAAATTTTCTGCTATGTTTATATATGAAATCATGATCTTTGGCTTAGTCAATTTTATAATCACATATAATGACACCTTTTTCTATGTACCTAATCATGTATATGTAATGAAATATGAATTATAATGAATAGTGAGGTATTAGGTTAGGAGTGGACAATTTTATTGTGCGATGCCCTTAATGGGGTTTCTGTGAGATTGTTAATTGGTTTTTATATGCTAATTATTTGTTTATATATTATCTTTTCGACTGTTTATATAAATAAAAAAAAAAAAATGTACTAGTGTTTCAAATAGGGAGATAAGGTTTTTATGTCCTGTAACTAGATAGTTTTGATACCTTATGTTAGGAATTTGTTAGTTGTATGGGTTGTACTTGCATATATAATGTTATGTCTTTTACTCGAGGGTGTTTCCTGCCCAGTGTTTATGTGGGGAGTTTCATTGTGATATGTACCAATGTAATGTTTATTGTAGGCTATGGTTTGCCTAATGTTTAAATTAATGTTCTGCATAATTTTAATTTTTGTATGTTAAATAATATTTACTGTGCACTTTGTGCAAGGGGTCTAATTGTACAGAGTTGTGGGGGATTTATGTGGGCACAGACATAAAATTTTGAGTTTTTGGTTTTTGCTAATTTTTTTGTTCGGTGCTGGAGCTCTCTCGCTCTTTATTATGTTAAGAGTTTCCTGCTATTTGCGGGAAGTATTATGTGGTATGTCTTTGCAATTTTATTGTAGGGTTAGGTTAGCCTTTGTTTAATTATTGTAATGTATAATTTTATCCTTCGTATGCTGCATCATATCATCTGTGTACTTTGTGCAAGGAGGTCTTACTGTACTGTATAACAGGCATGAATTGTAGGTTTAGAATTTGTTAATGTTTTTTCTGAGCAGGTGTTATCCTGTTCTTTTCATTGTTCGGTGATGGTATATCCTTTAATACAATATGAATGTAACACTTGTGGTATGCTGTGGGGTTGATGGTAGGTTATTGTATTTGCAAACGGTTAATTATTGTGTTCTTTTATTTATTTATATCTTGTACTGTGTCCCTTTAAATAAAAATATAAAAAAAAAAAAAAAAAAAAAAAAAAATCTGCATTTGATATTGCGAACAGAACCGTTATACTACATGAACTAGCCAAAATTAGAGTGTTGTCGATCTTAATGTTAAGTTGCTCATCACCTGCTCTGCTATCAAACATAATATAGTAGGTTTTGTTGGTGTTAAGTGTAAGTTTATTGGCTGTCATCCAAGTCGATATTTTGAGCAGCTCCTCATTAACAATGGTGTTGAGGGTGGCAAAATTTGGGTGAGAGACGACATAAGTCGTGTCGTCAGCAAAGAGAATGGGTTTCGGGTGTTGGGATACGTTTGGAAGATCATTGATGTAAATGAGGAAGAGCAGGGGACCAAGGACACTTCCCTGCGGCACTCCAGTATCAAGTGGCCGTGTTGATGAGGTTGTGTCTTTAATGGTGACATACTGATACCTATTTGTAAGGTAGGATTTGAAATATGCATGCGCATGGCCTCTTATACCATAATGGTCAAATTTGTGAAGTAGGATGCCGTGGTCTACTGAGTCAAAAAGCTTCTCTTAGGTCAATAAAAATTCCTAGTGGATATTCCTTATTTTCCAATGCTGTGTAAAGCAGATCTAGTATTTTTACAATTTCATCATTAGTGCTTTTATTTTTCCTGAAACCAAATTGGCAGGGGTTGAGTATGTTTTGTGCCGTTATAACTGAATATAGTCTCCTGTGCACGAGTTTCTCGAACATTTTGGATAGCAATGGTAAGTTTGATATTGGCCTATAGTTGTTTACATCTGTAGGGTCACCACCTTTATGTACTGGTGTAACCCTTGCTGTATTGAGTAGTGTCGGTAAAGTGCTAGTTTCTAGTGACTTGTTAAAAAGTAATGTAATAGCCTGCGAAAGGACATTGGCCGCTCGCTTGTACAATAATGCTGGGACGTGAGACAGATTCCCTGAGTTATTTTCAAGTGACTATATAATCTCGGTGACTTCCGTGGGCTCATTTGGTACAAGATAGAAGGAATTTGGGAAATTCACATCTATGTAGTACCCGGCACTGGCTTGGTACGTGGGATTTTACTGTCGAGATTAGATCCTATGGTTGAGAAGTTAGTTTAATATGTTTATTATGGACCCCATGCCCATCCTGTGGGTGGCAGTCAAAAGATTATAGAGGTACATAATTGGTTCAGGGACTGGACTCCAAAGTTTTGATAGCTGAGCAAGTTACGTAGGTAATGAACTAGATCTGGTCACAATCGTGACAAGTACAAAGATAATGAACTCCAGGTAGAGCTGGTCACACCCATGGCTAATTACAATGGTAATGAACTAGATTTGGTTACAATAATGAGAACTGACAAAGGTAATGAGCTTCAGGTAGAGCTGGTCACAATCTTGAACACATGATTACAATCATGAACAATTTTCAGAGTAATGATCAGTTAACAAACATTGTAGGGAATTCATCCATTGCCAACAGACGTTGCTAGGTGCCTGTTCCTCCTCAGCAGGACAGCCAGACAGCCATTGCAAACAGAAGCAAGTTGCACCGGGATCTGTTGTTTGCAGGAGAGGCCAGCAACTCCACTAGCAGCCCATGGGAGAGCCACCCTGGGGACATATCAACGTCCTGGTGGACACCAAGTTGTTAGAAGATCCCAGGCTCTCTGTAAAGGGGAAGGCGCGGCAGCTATCATCTATGTCTGCTGGGAGGGTCTGTTGATTGATGCCACCTGGAGCTTTCTGGGTGCCCAGACACCCACTGTGTGCACAGATGTTGAATTCAAATTCAATTCAAATTCAAAGTTTATTCTCTATAAGGATTACAATGCTGAGTTTACAGAAATTTGGTTATTGTTTGGTTTACATGTAGTAAAATTGTGATTACAGAGTGTACCACTAGAACGCTTAGCATGGCTAGGCATTTCGGGCAGACTTAGTTTTATTCTTAATTGTAAAATATTACAAATTATGAGGTAAGTTGGTATTATGGCTAAGAGACTAAATACTAGTTTGTGAGTTTAGCAATGTGAATGCTTTTGTTTTGGCACAGTACATAGTTTCAGTATTGGAGTATCACAGGATTCATTATTTTAAGACTGAGATTAATATTTCTGTTTATGGTCAAATGAGTGAGCGAGTGTAAGTGTGAACCACCAGGTGGTATTCGTGAAGTTAGTTGACGGGGTGTATCAGGGAGATAGATGTTTTCTAATGGTAGTTTTGAAGGTGATGAATGTGTCTGCAGTTCAAGAGTTCTCAGGTAGGGTATTCCAGATTTTAGGGCCTTCGACATACATTGAATTTTTGTAAAGGTTTGAGAAACTGAGCTTGAGAAACTGAGTGCACACTGCCTGTGGCGCACCTGACAGCTGCCTTGCGGTTGAACTCCACGGCGCTGTCCCTACAGTGCCATCGCTGACGTGGTGGTGGCGCTGGGAGGTGGGTGGGTGAGTCGGGTGGAGTTGAATGGTTGAGGCTCGAGTTAGTTTACCATGCACCCCACACCCATCCCGTGGGCGGCAGTCAAAAGATTACAGAGGGTCATTGTTTACTACACACTGGGCAAGGCCCGGGGAGTGGGGTTGAGGGGCACTTCCCTACACACTGATCGTGCATTGTTGTTCACACCGTCCTGCCTGCAACAAACACAACATTCATTCGTTTCCCATGCACATCATGAACGATATGGGCATGTGACTCTCTAAAACCAAAAATGTTCACTTCATCCCCACCCACACACTCAGCCTCCGGCAGCGTGGGGGGAGACACTGCCTGGTAAAAACCTGGGCACTCTCACCACACCAAACTCTCACAAACTGCACAACACTTCCACGATTCACGCTGAAACGTTGCACTAGGATGTCCTCTCACTGCTTTGGAATTTTCTCAAGGCATTCACACGGCGTCCTGCTCAGTTGTGACCTGGTTAGTCCCTGGTCAGAGAAATAGCAAGCATCGAACTTAAGCTAAAGGAATCTTATAGGAGTCACGAATTGCGGGAAGAACTAAAAGCCATAAATGAAATCGAAAGAAACCCAAAGTATTTCTTCTCCTATGCCAAATCAAAGTTGAGAACAACGTCCAGTATTGGGCCCCTACTTGAACAAGATGGGTCCTACACAGATGACAGCAAGGAAATGAGTGAGCTACTCAACTCCCAATATGACTCAGTTTTTAGCAAGCCGCTAACCAGACTGAGAGTCGAAGATCAAAATTAATTTTTTATGAGAGAGCCACAAAATTTGGTTAACACAAGCCTATCCGATGTTATCCTGATGCCAAATGACTTCGAACAGGCGATAAATGACATGCCCATGCACTCTGCCCCAGGGCCAGACTCATGGAACTCCGTGTTCATCAAGAACTGCAAGAAGCCCCTATCATGAGCCTTTACCATCCTATGGAGAGGGAGCATGGACACGGGGGTCGTCCCACAGTTACTAAAAACAACAGACATAGCCCCACTCCACAAAGGGGGCAGTAAAGCAACAGCAAAGAACTACAGACCGATAGCACTAACATCCCATATCATAAAAATCTTTGAAAGGGTCCTAAGAAGCAAGATCACCACCCATCTAGAAACACATCAGTTACACAACCCAGGGCAACATGGGTTTAGAACAGGTCGCTCCTGTCTGTCTCAACAATTGGATCACTACGACAAGGTCCTAGATGCACTAGAAGACAAAAAGAATGCAGATGTAATATATACAGACTTTGCAAAAGCCTTCGACAAGTGTGACCATGGCATAATAGCGCAAAAAATGTGTGCTAAAGGAATAACAGGAAAAGTCGGTCGATGGATCTATAATTTCCTCACTAACAGAACACAGAGAGTAGTCGTCAACAGAGTAAAGTCCGAGGCAGCCACGGTGAAAAGCTCTGTTCCACAAGGCACTCGTTCCCACCTTGTTCCTCATCCTCATATCTGACATAGACAAGGATGTCAGCCACAGCACCGTGTCTTCCTTTGCAGATGGCACCTGAATCTGCATGACAGTGTCTTCCATTGCAGAAACTGCAAGGCTCCAGGCGGACATCAACCAAATCTTTCAGTGGGCTGCAGAAAACAATATGAAGTTCAACGATGAGAAATTTCAATTACTCAGATATGATAAACACGAGGAAATTAATCTTCATCTGAGTACAAAACAAATTCTGGCCACAAAATAGAGCGTAACACAAACGTCAAAGACCTTGGAGTGATCATGTCGGAGGATCTCACCTTCAAGGACCATAACATTGTATCAATCGCATCTGCTAGAAAAATGACAGGATGGATAATGAGAACTTTCAAAACTAGGGAGGCCAAGCCCATGATGACACTCTTCAGGTCATTTGTTCTATCTTGGCTGGAATATTGCTGCACACTAACAGCACCTTTCAAGGCAGGTGAAATTGCTGACCTAGAAAATGTACAGAGAACCTTCACGGCGTGCATAACGGAGATAAAACACCTTAATTACTGGGAGCGCTTGAGGTTCCTAAACCTGTATTCCCTGGAACGCAGGCGGGAGAGATACATGATTATATACACCTGGAAAATCCTAGAGGGACTAGTACCGAACTTGCACACGAAAATCACTCACTACAAAAGCAAAAGACTTGGCAGACGATGCAACATCCCCTCAATGAAAAGCAGGGTTGTCGCTAGCACGTTAAAAGACCATACAATAAGTGTCAGGGGCCCGAGACTGTTCAACTGCCTCCCAGCATACATAAGGGGGATTACCAACAGACCCCTGGCAGTCTTCAAGCTGGCATTGGACAAGCACCTAAAGTCGGTTCCTGGTCAGCCGGGCTGTGACTCGTACGTTGGTTTGCGTGCAGCCAGCTGTAACAGCCTGGTTGATCAGGCTCTGATCCATCAGGAGGCCTGGTCACAGACCGGGCCGCGGGGGCGTTGACCCTCGGAACTCTCTCCAGGTAAACTCTCCAGGTTACAGCCTGGCCAGAACTTTCAGCAGTTACAGGTAACACTCTTTCGTTTGTTCGACTTTTGGATAGAGAGTTCAGGAATTGATCGCAGTTATGAATCTCTTAGAGACTTCATGGTTGCTGACTAGTTCCTGACAGCTCTTCCCCATCAGATACGAACATTCATCAGAGAACGTAACCTGATTAAAGCTGAGGAAGTTGCTGAGGCTGCTGACCTGTATGCTGAGGCTCACAATTCCTATAAAGACCTAAAGGGATCGAACCCTAAGGGCAAGGGTTCATCAGACCTTAAGAAATCAAAGCCTCTAGTGGAAAGTAAAATGACTTCTTTTATTCCTGTTTGTCATTTGTGTGGTGTTAAGGGCCATAAACGTCCAGATTGTCCTTCTAAGAAGGTCCAAAAAGTTGGAAGATGTTTTAAAGACTGTAATGACCAAGCACCCTTCTGTTCAGGAACAGTTAATGGACTTAATGTATCTACCACTTTACGAGACACTGGATGCACATGTATAGTCATTTCTGATAAGCTGTTCCCTAATCTTAAAGAAACTCATTCCTCTGCTATACTTTCAGACTACTTGGGCCGTACAGACACTTTTCCTACCATCCGTTGTTACATTAGGTCTAAATGGTTCACAGGTTGGTCTGAAGCCGTACTAGCTCCCATCACTTCTTGCTCCGTACTAATAGGTAATGTAAAAGGTGCCATTCTTCCTTCTGAGGTTGACCTTTCATCACCAAAGGTGGACATAAGCTTTTCAGATCCTCTTCCTGTAGAGTCAGAGAAGCCCCTCGAAAGTTCAGATGAGACAGTGTCTCGTGAGATTCATGTGGGATTAAAAACCAGCGATGCTACTCTCGAAAGCGAGGTAGTAGGATCACCGGTTCACTTGTTAGATGTAAAGGAAAAGGACACAAGTGCAACTAATGTGACATTTATTGTGGCAACGTTTCGCTCTCCAGGAGCTTCATCAAGCCATTACAAACAATACACGGACACAGAGGGTATATAAAGGCTCAGAGTGAGGTTCAATACTAGTGAGGTACCATTTCGATGTTCACTAGTGGTAGTGGTAGTAGTAGTGGTAGTGACAAAAGTAATACAATATGGTAGAGCAATTAATTCGTACATGAGTAAAAGGATATAAAAGCTATTACTTGGGTAACATAAAAATAGGTTGGACAAATATAGAGTGGAAAGAGGCAGCTTGTTTCAGTGTTCACTCTCTGTAATGTGCTTTGTGTAGTATAACAGGAGAGACTATGTAATGGCAGGGTTTACTGTTTTCAGGAGGATTCTTGCTAAGACTTCGGAGATGGTGAAGCTGCCGTTGTTTTGTTTAATTGTATTTGAAACAGCGATCAGTGCTGATTCGAGGCACTTGCGTCTGCGGAAATTAGTTTCTTTGATCACTAATTGGGCGTCTCTGAATTTCATGAGATGATTGGTGGAATTTCGGTGTTGTACACAGGCGTTGTTCAAGTTATCGTTCCTACATGCGTAAATGTGTTCATTGAGGCGGGTGTTGAGGTTTCTTGCTGTTTCACCTACGTAGATCTTGTCACAGCCTCCACAGGGTATAGTGTAAACTCCTGCATTGACTGGTTCGTGGTGCTTGGATTTTGTCCTGGTTAGATCCTTTATTGAAGTGCTAGAAGCGATGGCGTCTCTGGTGTTAGCTTGTGAAAGTACTTTAGAGACGTTCAGTGCAACCTGGCTGTTGGGAAGAATTATAAGTTTGTTGGGAGTGGTGTTGATGCGTGGAGAATTTATGATCTGAAGAGCTCTTTTCTTGCAGTCTTTGATGAAAAAAGAAGGAAAATGTAACTCAGTGAATGTTTGGTGAATGTAAGTGCATTCCTCGTCAAGAAACTCAGGACTAAGAGCATACCGAATTTGTAGTTATCTGGATTTCTGGAGAGAGTTTCGGGGGTCAACGCCCCCGCGGCCCGGTCTGTGACCAGGCCTCCTGGTGGATCAGCGCCTGATCAACCAGGCTGTTGCTGCTGGCTGCACGCAAACCAACGTACGAGCCACAGCCCGGCTGATCAGGAACTGACTTTAGGTGCTTGTCCAGTCCTGAGTTTCTTGACGAGGAATGTACATACATTCACCAAACATTCACTGAGTTACATTTTCCTTCTTTTTTCACCAAAGACTGCAAGAAAAGAGCTCTTCAGATCATAAATTCTCCACGCATCAACACCACTCCCAACAAACTTATAATTCTTCCCAACAGCCAGGTTGCACTGAACGTCTCTAAAGTACTTTCACAAGCTAACACCAGAGACTCCATCGCTTCTAGCACTTCAATAAAGGATCTAACCAGGACAAAATCCAAGCACCACGAACCAGTCAATGCAGGAGTTTACACTATACCCTGTGGAGGCTGTGACAAGATCTACGTAGGTGAAACAGCAAGAAACCTCGACACCCGCCTCAATGAACACATTTACGCATGTAGGAACGATAACATGAACAACGCCTGTGTACAACACCGAAATTCCACCAATCATCTCATGAAATTCAGAGACGCCCAATTAGTGATCAAAGAAACTAATTTCCGCAGACGCAAGTGCCTTGAATCAGCACTGATCGCTGTTTCGAATACAATTAAACAAAACAACGGCAGCTTCACCATCTCCGAAGTCTTAGCAAGAATCCTCCTGAAAACAGTAAACCCTGCCATCACATAGTCTCTCCTGTTATACTACACAAAGCACAGAGAGTGAACACTGAAACAAGCTGCCTCTTTCCACTCTATATTTGTCCAACCTATTTTTATGTTACCCAAGTAATAGCTTTTATATCCTTTTACTCATGTACGAATTAATTGCTCTGCCATATTGTATTACTTTTGTCACTACCACTACTACTACTACTACTACTACTACCACTACCACTAGTGAACATCGAAATGGTACCTCACTAATATTGCACCTCACTCTGAGCCTTTATATACCCTCTGTGTCCATGTATTGTTTGTAATGGCTTGATAAAGCTCCTGGAGAGCGAAACGTTGCCACAATAAATGTCACATTAGTTGCACTTGTGTCCTTTTACTTTACATATTGTCGGTAATTCTACCAACTTTATTACACTTGTTAGATGAAAGTGAAGATATCGCCTCCGATACCATAAATGTCTTGACTTGGGTTCAGACCAAAGCCCAGGCTTCTCCTACTCTTCATCCTTTGATTTTCCCTGACTTTAAGCCTTTAGACATATTGAAGGACTGGAGTTTACCTGGAGAGAGTTCCGGGGGTCAACGCCCCCGCGGCCCGGTCTGTGACCAGGCCTCCTGGTGGGTCAGAGCCTGATCAACCAGGCTGTTACTGCTGGCTGCACGCAAACCAACGTACGAACCACAGCCCGGCTGATCAGGAACCGACTTTAGGTGCTTGTCCAGTGCCAGCTGGAAGACTGCCAGGGGTCTGTTGGTAATCCCCCTTATGTATGCTGGGAGGCAGTTGAACAGTCTTGGGCCCCTGACACTTATTGTATGGTCTTTTAACGTGCTAGTGACACCCCTGCTTTTCATTGGGGGGATGTTGCATCGTCTGCCAAGTCTTTTGCTTTCGTAGTGAGTGATTTTCGTGTGCAAGTTCTGTACTAGTCCCTCTAGGATTTTCCAAGTGTATATAATCATGTATCTCTCCCGCTTGTGTTCCAGGGAATACAGGTTCAGGAACCTCAAGCGCTCCCAGTAATTAAGGTGTTTTATCTCCGTTATGCGCGCCGTGAAGGTTCTCTGTACATTTTCTAGGTCATCAATTTCACCTGCCTTGAAAGGTGCTGTAAGTGTGCAGCAATATTCCAGCCTAGATAGAACAAGTGACCTGAAGAGTGTCATCATGGGCTTGCCATTCCTCGTTTTGAAGGTTCTCATTATCCATCCTGTCATTTTTCTAGCAGATGCGATTGATACAATGTTATGGTCCTTGAAGGCGAGATCCTCGGATTTGATCACTCCCAGGTCTTTGACGTTGGTGTTTCGCTCTATTTTGTGGCCACAATTTGTTTTGTACTCTGATGAAGATTTAATTTCCTCGTGTTTACCATATCTGAGTAATTGAAATTTCTCATCGTTGAACTTCATATTGTTTTCTGCAGCCCACTGAAAGATTTGGTTGATGTCCGCCATGAGCCTTGCAGTGTCTGCAATAGTCATGCAGATTCGGGTGTCATCTGCAAAGGGAGACACGGTGCTGTGGCTGACATCCTTGTCTATGTCAGATATGAGGATGAGGAACAAGATGGGAGCGAGTACTGTGCCTTGTGGAACAGAGCTTTTCGCCGTGGCTGCCTCGGACTTTACTCTGTTGACGACTACTCTCTGTGTTCTGTTACTGAGGAAATTATAGATCCATCGACCGACTTTTCCTGTTATTCCTTTAGCACGCATTTTGTGTGCTATTACGCCATGGCCACACTTGTCGAAGGCTTTTGCAAAGTCTGTATATATTACATCTGCATTCTTTTTGTATTCTAGTCCATTTAGGACCATGTCGTAGTGATCCAATAGTTGAGACAGACAGGAGCGACCTGTTCTAAACCCATGTTGCCCTGGGTTGTGTAACTGATGGGTTTCTAGATGGGTGATGATCTTGCTTCTTAGGACCCTTTCAAAGATTTTTATGATATGGGATGTTAGTGCTATCGGTCTGTAGTTCCTTGCTGTTGCTTTACTGCCCCCTTTGTGGAGTGGGGCTATGTCTGTTGTTTTTAGTAACTGTGGGACGACCCCCGTGTCCATGCTTCCTCTCCATAGGATGGAAAATGCTCGTGATAGGGGCTTCTTGCAGTTCTTGATGAACACGGAGTTCCATGAGTCTGGCCCTGGGGCAGAGTGCATGGGCATGTCATTTATTGCCTGTTCGAAGTCATTTGGCGTCAGGATAACATCAGATAGGCTTGTGTTAACCAAATTCTGTTGCTCTCTCATAAAAAATTCATTTTGATCTTCGACTCTCAGTCTGGTTAGTGGCTTGCTATAAACTGAGTCATATTGGGACTTGAGTAGCTCACTCATTTCCTTGCTGTCATCTGTGTAGGACCCATCTTGTTTAAATAAGGGCCCAATACTGGACGTTGTTCTCGACTTTGATTTGGCATAGGAGAAGAAATACTTTGGGTTTCTTTCTATTTCTTTTATGGCTTTAAGTTCTTCCCGCGATTCCTGACTCCTATAAGATTCCTTTAGCTTAAGTTCGATGTTTGCTATTTCTCTGACCAGTGTCTCCCTACGTATTTCAGATATATTGACCTCTTTTAGCCGCTCTGTTATTCTTTTCCGTCGCCTGTAAAGGGAGCGCTTGTCTCTTTCTATTTTACATCTACTCCTCCTTTTTCTTAGAGGAATAAGCCTTGTGCATACATCAAGTGCCACCAAGTTAATCTGTTCTAGGTATAAGTTGGGGTCTGTGTTGCTTAGCATATCTTCCCAGCTTATATCGGCTAGGACTTGGTTTACTTGGTCCCACTTTATGTTTTTGTTATTGAAGTTGAATTTGGTGAATGCTCACTCGTGACTAATCTCATTTTGTCGGTCTGGGGCTCCACACATACATGTCTGAACCTCAATTATGTTGTGATCTGAGTATATTGTTTTTGATATGGTGACATTTCTTATCAGATCATCATTGTTAGTGAAGATGAGGTCTAGTGTATTCTCCATTCCAGTAGGCTCTATTATTTGCTGGTTTAAATTGAATTTTGTGCAGAGATTTAAAAGCTCGTGTGAGCGTGAGTTTTCATCAGAGCTGCATCCTGGTGTTATTACTGCAACAGTATTATTTGCTATATTCCTCCATTTTAGGTGCCTTAAGTTGAAATCCCCCGGAGCAAGATGTTGGGTGCAGGAGCTGGAAGATTTTCCAGACAGTGGTCAATTTTTAATAGCTGTTCCTGGAATTGCTGGGATGTTGCATCAGGAGGCTTGTAGACTACCACAATGACTAGGTTTTGGTTCTCGATCTTTACTGCTAAAGCTTCCACTACATCATTTGAGGCATTTAGCAGTTCTGTGCAAACACGTGACTCTGCAATGTACAGGCCAACCCCCCAATTTTTTGCCTGTTCACTGTCACATCTGTATAGGTTGTAACCTGGGATCCATATTTCGTTGTCCAAGTGATCCTTTATGTGGGTCTCAGTGAAAGCCGCAATCATTGCCTTTGCCTCTGCAAGCAGTCCACGGATGAAAGGTATTTTGTGTTTGTTGCTGGCTTTAGACCCTGTATATTTGCAAAGAAGAATGTCCACGGACTGGTGGTATTGTTGGTACTGGGGAGGGGGGATTTTTTTCTGGCATTAGTATCTGTATCTGTTGGTTTGGAGTGGAGGCCATCGACTGTGGTTCTACTCCAGGAATGACTGGATTTGGTGTACAATTTCTGCCATTTCCTGCCAGTTTCTTTTCCTTCCTGGCACTAAAAAAACCTCTCCCTCTTGAGTGGCTGTGGCTACCCAGGTTTTCCCATGGCCTGGATTATTTTGTATCTTTTTGTCCCATTTAGATGGTGTGCCTGGCAATTTAAGTTATAGCACAGTCTTTCCTGTACTGAAGAGGTACACATTTCAGGGTGAAAAAGCTTACAGGAAGGGAGTTTGCATTTTCCTGTTGTCATATGGGCATGGCATTTTCTAGGGTGGTCATAGTTGCACGTCCCATCTGTTTTTCCAGATTTCCCATGTCTGCAGATACCAAGTGCATAGTATGTGCACAGGCTTGGTTTCCATTTGCCTTGGGTTTCTGTGACTGTATTCCCTGTTGGTACATGTTTACCTGTCTTATTCCTATCCTCCCTAGCACCAACAATGGAGCTCCCACCAGTTGTTTTTGGTAATATATCCTCACTATTGCTAATGGAGTCCTCTTGTTTGCTATTTCCTGTTGTATTTCTAGTTTGCAATATTGGTTTTATCTTATCTTTGACTACACTTGTTTCCCCTCTACGGCTCCTGTACCCTATGAGCTCATTTATATGCATTCGTTCCTGCGTATAATTCCCGACTACCTGGACAAAATCTCCAGCTTCACCATTACTGTCTCCCAGGACAGCACCTCCAGCTTCACCATTACTGTCTCCCAGGACAGCATATCAGCCCCACATTTCTGACTACCAGGACATCACCTCCAGCCTTACAGTTTCTGACTACATGGCCAGTATCAAGGGCAGTACCAGTCAGCCCAGACTTTTTATGTTCCCATCTGTTGTAGAAAGCTTCCAGGTTGTCTATGAAAGCAGCTTTGATGTTATCCTTTTTTAATACCCTTGTGATTTTAGTCCAGATTTATCTCCTTTGGGCATACCCAAAAACATTTCCCTGTTTTAATACTGCTTGTAGCTAGTTCTTGGATATCTGCACCAGGGGCGTGACACCAATTTGCACAAAAATGACAAATTATCGATGTGGAAGCCCATTTGTTTCAAATTTCAAATTCAAATTCAAAGTTTATTCTCTATAAGGATTACAATGCTGAGTTTACAGAAATTTGGTTATTGTTTGGTTTACATGTAGTAAAATTGTGATTACAGAGTGTACCACTAGAACGCTTAGCATGGCTAGGCATTTCGGGCATACTTAGTTTTATTCTTAATTGTAAAATATTACAAATTATGAGGTAAGTTGGTATTATGGCTAAGTGACTAAATACTAGTTTGTGAGTTTAGCAATGTGAATGCTTTTGTTTTGGCACAGTATATAGTTTCAGTATTGGAGTATCACAGGATTCATTATTTTAAGACTGAGATTAATATTTCTGTTTATGGTCAAATGAGTGAGCGAGTGTAAGTGTGAACCACCAGGTGGTATTCGTGTAGTTAGTTGACGAGGTGTATCAGGGAGATAAGATGTTTTCTAATGGTAGTTTTGAAGGTGATGAAGGTGTCTGCAGTTCTAGAGTTCTCAGGTAGGGTATTCCAGATTTTAGGGCCTTTGACATACATTGAATTTTTGTAAAGGTTTAGTCGGACACGGGGAATGTCGTAGAGATGTTTGTTTCTGGTGTTATGCCTGTGGGTTCTGTCACAACTATCAAGAAAGCGTTTTAGGTCAAGGTTGATATTAGAGTTTAAGGCCCTGTAGATATAGATTGCACAGTAGTAAGTTTGGATGTACTGAACTGGGAGTAAGTTTAGATCTTTGAAGAGTGGGGGGGTGTGCTGCCAGGGATGGGATTTAGTGATTATTCTTACTGCAGCTTTTTGTTGGGTTATTATTGGCTTTAGGTGTGTTGCTGCAGTTGATCCCCAAGCACAAATAGCATAGGTGAGGTATGGATAAATAAGTGAGTTTGATTGATTGCAGACTACACACAGCTTCATAATGAATTGAATGGTTGATTTACTGTAATTCTACTAGCAACCTCTTGAATACTCTATTAATAACCTCCTTAAATAAAGCTCTAGCTATCTGTATATCTATTTCTAACTGTACTTGTATATCAGGACAGCTTACCGGAGTACGCTCCTGGAGTTTACCTGTTTTATATTTATTGTTTGTGTTTACAAGGGCGCCTACAACCCCATCCGTTTACAGTCTGCTTTATTGTCCAACGAATCCGTTAGAAACCGGTCAAGGGTTCGGACCAGTCGAGGGTTCGGTCCAGTCGAGGGTTCGGAGCCAGTCTGATCTGATCAGTGGGTCACTTATTTAAAACATACTGGTCGGTGATTTGGGCTAACACATGAAGGATCTACTGGAAATTATCTATCCGAGTAATATGTGATTTGATTGATACAAATGTATAACTTGCGTGTTGAAGAACCGGTGACTGCCGGCGGCTCCTACAGTGATGAACGGTCGAGCCTCAACCCTTGTTTATCAATCACTGTATCTAGCTTTTCTAGTTTTTCTTTTTCGTCTCCACCAAAATAAATGCTATATTATCACTATAGTTGACTGGTGGAAATTTTGGAGGAAGGACGCTTTTTCTGTAGTAATAATTGCTTCTCGTTGAGTATATTGCGACCGCTGGTAACTACAGGTTATATGAAATTCACAGTATATGTTTACCTGGAGTTTACCTGGAGAGAGTTTCGGGGGTCAACGCCCCCGCGGCCCGGTCTGTGACCAGGCCTCCTGGTGGATCAGCGCCTGATCATCCAGGCTGTTGCTGCTGGCTGCACGCAAACCAACGTACGAGCCACAGCCTGGCTGATCAGGAACTGACTTTAGGTGCTTGTCCAGTGCCAGCTTGAAGACTGCCAGGGGTCTGTTGGTAATCCCCCTTATGTGTGCTGGGAGGCAGTTGAACAGTCTCGGGCCCCTGACACTTATTGTATGGTCTCTTAACGTGCTAGTGACAACCCTGCTTTTCATTGGGATGATGGTGCATCGTCTGCCAAGTCTTTTGCTTTCGTAATGAGTGATTTTCGTGTGCAAGTTCGGTACTAGTCCCTCTAGGATTTTCCAGGTGTATATAATCATGTATCTCTCCCTCCTGCATTCCAGGGAATACAGGTTTAGAAACCTCAAGCGCTCCCAGTAATTGAGGTGTTTTATCTCCGTTATGCGCGCCGTGAAAGTTCTCTGTACATTTTCTAGGTCGGCAATTTCACCTGCCTTGAAAGGTGCTGTTAGAGTGCAGCAATATTCCAGCCTAGATAGAACAAGTGACCTGAAGAGTCTCATCATGGGCTTGGCCTCCCTAGTTTTGAAGGTTCTCATTATCCATCCTGTCATTTTTCTAGCAGATGCGATTGATACAATGTTATGGTCCTTGAAGGTGAGATCCTCCGACATAATCACTCCCAGGTCTTTGACGTTGGTGTTTCGCTCTATTTTGTGGCCAGAATTTGTTTTGTACTCTGATGAAGATTTAATTTCCTCATGTTTACCATATCTGAGTAATTGAAATTTCTCATCGTTGAACTTCATATTGTTTTCTGCAGCCCACTGAAAGATTTGGTTGATGTCCGCCTGGAGCCTTGCAGTGTCTGCAATGGAAGACACTGTCATGCAGATTCGGGTGTCATCTGAAAAAGGAAGACACGGTGCTGTGGCTGACATCCTTGTCTATGTCGGATATGAGGATGAGGAACAAGATGGGAGCTAGTACTGTGCCTTGTGGAACAGAGCTTTTCACCGTAGCTGCCTCGGACTTTACTCTGTTGACGACTACTCTCTGTGTTCTGTTAGTGAGGAAATTATAGATCCATCGACCGACTTTTCCTGTTATTCCTTTAGCACGCATTTTGTGCGCTATTACGCCATGGTCACACTTGTCGAAGGCTTTTGCAAAGTCTGTCTATATTACATCTGCATTCTTTTTGTCTTCTAGTGCATTTAGGACCTTGTCGTAGTGATCCAATAGTTGAGACAGACAGGAGCGACCTGTTCTAAACCCATGTTGCCCTGGGTTGTGTAACTGATGGGTTTCTAGATGGGTGGTGATCTTGCTTCTTAGGACCCTTTCAAAGATTTTTATGATATGGGATGTTAGTGCTATTGGTCTGTAGTTCTTTGCTGTTGCTTTACTGCCCCCTTTGTGGAGTGGGGCTATGTCTGTTGTTTTTAGTAACTGAGGGACGACCCCCGTGTCCATGCTCCCTCTCCATAGGATGGAAAAGGCTCGTGATAGGGGCTTCTTGCAGTTCTTGATGAACACAGAGTTCCATGAGTCTGGCCCTGGGGCAGAGTGCATGGGCATGTCATTTATCGCCTGTTCGAAGTCATTTGGCGTCAGGATAACATCGGATAGGCTTGTGTTAATCAAATTTTGTGGCTCTCTCATAAAAAATTCATTTTGATCTTCGACTCTCAGTCTGGTTAGCGGCTTGCTAAAAACTGAGTCATATTGGGACTTGAGTAGCTCACTCACTTCCTTGCTGTCATCTGTGTAGGACCCATCTTGTTTAAGTAGGGGCCCAATACTGGACGTTGTTCTCGATTTTGATTTGGCATAGGAGAAGAAATACTTTGGGTTTCTTTCGATTTCATTTATGGCTTTTAGTTCTTCCCGCGATTCCTGACTCCTAAAGGATTCTTTTAGCTTAAGTTCGATGCTTGCTATTTCTCTGACCAGTGTCTCCCTACGCATTTCAGATATATTGACCTCTTTTAGCCGCTCTGTTATTCTTTTCCGTCGCCTGTAAAGGGGGCGCCTGTCTCTTTCTATTTTACATCTACTCCTCCTTTTTCTTAGAGGAATAAGCCTTGTGCATACATCGAGTGCCACCGAGTTAATCTGTTCTAGGCATAAGTTGTGGTCTGTGTTGCTTAGTATATCTTCCCAGCTTATATCGGTTAGGACTTGGTTTACTTGGTCCCACTTTATGTTTTTGTTATTGAAGTTGAATGTGGTTATATGCGAGTACACTAGCAAGCCAGGAAGATTATTAAAACAGCTGACCTCTGTGGTAAGTTTCTGGCGACTTCTGGCACCTGCCTCTATAGGCTTTTCACATCATTTACAAATTCACCTGTTTTCAAATGATACTTTAGCCTTTATCATGTATATACTAGGGAGCCACTGTAGTATACACTATACACTATGTATACACAATGTTATCAGTGAGACTTTCTTTCCTCTGACAAAGAAAAGTTCAATTATTATTATTATTTTTCACACGGGACACAGGCCTATGATTCTCCTCTGGCAGTAAACTCTGCTAGGTGGTGCACACTAATTTTCCCTTTTTGACTCAGTATATAATGTTTTCCACCCAAGATTGGTTCCAGGCGCTAGAGGGATGTATCGTATAGGATTGATGGCACAAATTAAAGTTCTAGCACGTAAGAGCGACAGTGAAAACACGAGAAAACCCGGAGCACAACGAGGCACTCCTTTGTCAATTTACAACGTAATTGCCCTTCTCCTCAGAATTGCCATAATGCCGCTAAACAAACTCAAGTTATCCAAAGGAAAAACTTTTCATATAAATTTGAATATATAAAAGGTATCTTGTACAAGTCAGTATTCAAATTAAATTCAGATGAGACAGACTATTCCATCTTAGTTGTTCCAAGTCAATGCAGAGAGACTGTTCTTAAAATGGCTCATGACCTGCCAGTGGCTGGACATTTCTCGCATCGTAAAACCTTAAATAAAATTAGGGAAACCTATTTTTGGCCAAAAATGTCCTCAGATGTCACTACCTATTGTAGATCGTGTAAAGTTTGCCAACTGTCATCCTCCCGATGTACCAGGCGAGTACCTATGGTCAAAATGCCAGTCTTTACGGTACCTTTTAAAAGAGTAGCTATTGACATCGTTGGTCCTTTATCTCCACTTTCATCTGGGGGACATAGATATATATTAACATTAGTTGATTATGCTTCGAGCTTCCCTGAAGCAGTTCACTTAAAAACCATAACTACTACAGAGGTGGGTGAAGTCCTTTTGTCCATCTTTTCCAGAGTGGACATCCCTAGAGAAATTTTGTCTGACCGTGGGACACAACTCACATCTGACTTAATGCAACATATATACCAACTTCTGGGAGTGAAGCCTCTCTTCACCACACCCTATCATCCCAGCTGTAATGGGAGGATTGAGCTCCAGCATTCGATTCTCAAGTCCATTTTAGGAAACTTTGCTCCCTTAAACCTAAGGAGTGGCATCGTTACCTACCCTGTGCTTTGTTTGCCATGAGGGAAGTTCCCAGTGACTCTTTGGGGTTTTCACCTTTTGAACTTCTCTATGGTAGACAGGCCAGAGGTCCATTGTCCATCCTTCATGACTTATGGACTAATGAGGACGTAAAGGCTGAGGTTCAGTCTTCTTATCAGTTTCTCCTTGACCTTAGATCCAAACTTGAGGAAACCTCTGACATAGTTTCGAAAAACTTAAGCTTGTCAATGGACCAGTACAAAACCTATTTTGATTCCAAAAGTCAGAGGAGAAGTTTTAAAGTAGATGATGAAGTTCTGGTACTTTTGCCTATCAAGTCAAATAAATTATTAGTAGCATGGAAAGGTCCATATAAAGTATTAAAAAGTTGTGGGAAAGTTGACTACCTCATAGAAGTCAAGGGGAAACCTAAGCTTTATCATATCAACATCCTTAAGAAATATTACCAAAGAAATTCGGTTAACTGCCTTAATAACTTTGACTTAGTTTTTCCACACGAACTTGATGCGACAACTGAAGAATGTAAGGTGTGTGTAATTGACACCTCTAACTTAGACTATGATGAAGAACTACATGACTTGGTGACTCTTGACCACTCGGACGAGACCAACATTAATATTAATGAATCTTTGGATGACCATAAGAGACATGAATTACTTCAATGTGTGAGTAACTTTTCAGAGGTCTTTACTGATATTCCAGGTGTTACCTCCAGGGTAGTCCATAAGATTGACTTAGTGACGGACAATCCAATCAAACGAAAATTATACCCAGTTCCAGTTCACCTTAGGGATGCATTTGACCGAGAGGTAGACAAATTATTAAAACTAAAGATCATTGAACCTTCAGTATCTGCATATTGTTCACCAGTAGTCATGGTTAAGAAGGAGGATAATTCATATAGACTTGCTATTGACTTCAGAGGCCTTAATGCTATAACTCGGTGGGATGCTGAGTCTATGCCCTTAATGGATAGCGATCTACACAAATTTTATGACTCTTCCATGGGGCGACTATATCCAAACATTAACATCAGTTTTGCGTAGGTTACGCTCACATGGCCTCACTGCCAAGCCGAAGAAATGCTTCCTTGGGTATAACAAGATTAGATATCTTGGACTGATACTTTCTAATAACTCTCTGCAGCCTCTCCCCAGTAAGATCAAAGCTTTATTAGAATTTAAATTCCCAAAAACCAAGAAGCTCATGCGTAGCTTTCTTGGTTCTGAAATTTTTATGCACGGTTTATCCCGAACCTTACTGATCTTACAGGCATCTTCCTTAAAAAGTCTGTGAAGGAACCTCTTGAACTTTCCGACGTAGCTTGAGAAAAGTTTAATGAGATTAAAAGTATCTTTTCGAAAGACCCTATACTTAAGATTCCAGATATTAATAAAACATTTTGTTTAAGAACTGATGCCTCCAATACTGGCTTAGGTGCGGTGTTACTACAATACCATGATGGTACTCCCTTCCCTGTATGCTTCCTAAGCCGGAAACTCCTTCCCGCAGAAACGAGATACTCCACAATAGAAAAGGAATGTTTAGCCCTTGTGTGGGGTATCTCCAAACTTAAATTTTATTTGCTGGGAAAAGAATTCATTTTAGAAACGGACCACAAACCTTTGATATACCTAGAAACTTTTAAGATAACCAACAGTCGCCTCTTGAGGTGAACATTGGCACTCCAAGCTTTTAAGTTCCATATTGTGTATATCAATGGTTCATCCAATTATTTCTCTGACTGGTTAAGTCGTGACAGTCAGTAGAAGATTTCTTGCCTTACGCGACTTCCATATGTTAGAACTTTTCCCTCGCCTATTCTTCTTATACTCCTTGACTATAAGTCTTGGTATGGGGGAGTGTGAGGGAAAAGTTCAATAGATAGGAGTAGCGAGGGAGTATATAGTAACAATAGTTTCATTGCCGGCTACTTGTTAAGGTAGGGTAAGTCAAGCTCCTGCTATTCCCACCTTTTTTCCCCCTCCCCGAAAGTGATAGTTTGCCGGCTGCTTGTTAAGGTAGGGTCAGTCTAGCTCCCGCTATCCCTTCCCCTCCTTCTCCCCCCCCCCCGAAAGGTGACGTGTGGGGCTCCGGTCCAAACAGTAATCACTAGACTCACAGCTCCCAGCACTACTGTAAGTACATGCCTGCCTTGTATTCTAGTGGATTTATTGGTTGAAAGCTTCACTTTTGACCAATAATAAACTTAGTCCTTTCAGTCTTGCTCTAAGTTGACTGTTGTGATAATCACCACATCTTTTAGGTATTGTACTTATCATGGAGAGTGATTTCTTAAGCAGTGGGTAACCTGTCTATCTTTCCAGCTTGGATGACAGAGAGGGTCACCTGCCAATCAACGAGTAGAATTGATGGAGATGGACTAACGTCCTCAGACTTCCCCTTTTTGGATTTAATTACCTGTGCACCTGTATGAAATTGCATGACGTAACCCCTCATCATTGCAGCGGTAAAGAACCTGCTTTCCTGTCATCGGGATAGAATACTCACGGCTATACTGTGAAGAATGAACCGGTGGGTTGTAACCAACACCTGCGACCCCCCCATCATCAGCAACTGCTACGATTTCAACAACAGTGTCACCAACACCAGACACCCCGATATATATTAGCGTTGAGTTCAAATGTTATTTTATTCATTTCATTTTTCATTTTTCTTTCAAATAGGATATACCTTTCATGTTTTATTGTTTTATGTTTGCTTTAATAAATAATAAAGTGTTTATCTTTGTGAATTATTATTTCTTTTTCTATTCATTAATTTTCCTGAGGAGGAGCCATCCTTGGTAATACTGTCTGAAGTTGTTACAGGGCTGAGTAAGCCTTCACAGCTGTGTATCCTGGTAGTGGGTAGATATCTATTGTGTCCTGCTTAAGCCAATCTCAGAATAATGCAGGAGAAGGGTGTCTTTAGCGACTCAAGGAGTGCCAGGAGGTCATCATAGTGTTTGCTTAAGGACCTGATGTTTTAGTCATGAACTGATAGACTTTTAGCAGTGGTTAGGATAGTGCTGGCTTGTGATGCTGTGTAATAAAGGCAGTTACTTTCCAATAGGTTTTGATTGAGTGTTAGATTATGGAGATTTAGATCAGGGGCGACGTGATCATTCATTTTTTAGGTTTAAATAGTGCCTGTGGTGGGTACTACAGTGGTTGTGTGGTGTGTTGTGGAGTAGCAGTAAGTAATAAAGTGTTTGTGATGGGTACTACAGTGGCTGTGTGGAGTACTTTGTGTTGTAGTTACTACTGTGGTGTAGTGAGTAATGAAGTGTTTGTGATGGGTACTACAGTGGCTGTGTGGAGCACTTTGTGTTGTAGTTACTAAAGTGGTGTAGTAAGTAATAAAGTGTTTGTGATGGGTACTACAGTGCCTGTGGAGCACTTTGTATTGTAGTTACTACAGTGGTGTAGTGAGTAATAAGTGTTTGTGATGGGTACTACAGTGGCTGTGTGGAGTACTTTGTGTTGTAGTTACTACAGTGGTGTAGTGAGTAATAAAGTATTTGTTGTGGGTGCTACATTGGTTGTTAGGAGAACTGTGTAAATGTATTAACGAGAGACTATGTTAATAATTGTCAGCCAGGTCACTTAGAGTGTGCCAGCCTCTACACAAGCTTTATCATGGAAATGCTGGCCAACTTCTCAACAGGTAGCTGTCAAAAAATATTCCCATGTATACAATTACTAGTATGATGTCCTTGTTGACACCTGGTTAATAGTAAGTGTATGATGCTCAGACAGACAGGAGAGGAATATCCTGTTCTTGGGAATAACACAAAATCTTCTTACTTTCCCCTAGGTCGTCCTTTGTCTACATGGGGACTTGGTGTCTCAGATGTGTAATGATGTCTGGTACTTTAATGATTGATAAATTAGACACATGTGCAACTCTTGGGTATCTTTATTAAGGAAACGTTTCGCCATGCAGTGGCTTCATCAGTCCATACACAGGAGAAGCTAGAAGAATAGGAGGAGAATGAGGTAATCAGTCCCTCAACCTTGAGTCGATGTGGTCAGTCCATCAATCTTGAGTAGAATACGGCTTATGAGCGGAGAAGGAGCTTATAAACCACCTATGACTGCTGCACCTCTCCTACCTACGGTTTATAAGCTCCTTCTCCGCTCATAAGCCGTATTAATGATTACCTGGAGTTTATCTGGAGAGAGTTCCGGGGGTCAACGCCCCCGCGGCCCGGTCTGTAACCAGGCCTCCTGGTGGGTCAGAGTCTGATCAACCAGGTTGAGGGGCTGATTACCTCATTCTCCTCCTGTTCCTCAA
>NC_091366.1:20843611-21094237 GCF_038502225.1 Cherax quadricarinatus
AGTAGGCTCAGAATGAGCACAAGTTGGGAGCTCCAAGAAATTAAATTTATCAGCAGGAGCATACAAGTTAAATATGTTGAGAGCAGAGTTCCCTATATAAATCCTAACACCGTGATATTGTAGCCCCTCTGTTTTCTTGTGTGCAAGAAGTTGATGGGGAAGTGATTTTTTAATATATAGAACACAAGAGTTAGTAGATTTGAGGTTGTATGCAACAAATGATGGTAATTTAGGGGGTTGGGATTTTTCAGGGACTCTGCACTCTTGTAGACACGCAACATCAATGGGTTCGGTGGTTACTTTATGATGAAGTTCAGGAAGTCTTTTTCTAAGTGATGCAATGTTCCAGCTTAATATAGAAAGTTTATACGAGTTTTGATCCATTATAGTAGTCCTGGGATCTTGCCGAGTTTCTCAGCATAATGAAAGAATTGTTCATATAAATAGCAGACCTTATCAATGTCAACAGTGCTACCCTTGTCCATGAGTTGGATAAGTGCACCTCCAGTTGTAAGGCCTCGTGGGAGTCTTCGTAAACCCAGAGCAAGACGCTGTTTATGTGTGAATGTATGATAGGTGACACCACCACTCACATTCCCTCCTCCACTAACATTACACGCAACACTACAACTGTCATCACCAGAGCCGCTACCAACATTGTGTTCATTACATTTGTCAACAGTATTGTATTCAACATTAATGTCTGTGTGACTAACCTCATCACACTCTGCACCACCACTTATACTATGCTCATCACTATTACTAACATTATAGACACCACCGCTCTCATCACACTTTTCACCACCACTTAAATTACGCTCATCACTATTACTAACATTATAGACACCACCGCTCTCATCACACTCTTCACCACCACTTAAATTACGCTCATCACTATTACTAACATTATAAACACCATTGCCCTCATCACACTCTTCACCACCACTTATATTACAGTCATCACTATTACTAACATCATTGACACCATAGCCTTCGTTATGATGCTCAATACAGTTATCAACACAAGTATTATATTCGTCATTACTGTGATTAAGAACACCACCACCACCTTGTTCAGCAGCCTTATACTTGCTTTCACAAATTGTGACAATCTTGTTATTGGTACACTCTACACATCTTTCCTTGTGTTGTTCAAGTTGTTGTTTCAGGAGAAATTGATGTGTTTCCAGTATTTTTATGCGCGACATCAGGTTGTATACCACAGGAGCAAGACTTGGAACATCTGGAGACGTGAAGTCCCGGTCAGCTGAGCTATTTGGCTGACTGTCAGCTGACTCAGCTAGGCTGGTATTGACGGCCGACGTGATGGAGGTCTGTTGACGTGCTCCCCAGGTGAGGTGCTCAACCCCATTGTCTGAGGGCAGGCATGAGCCAGTATTCAGACCCGAGGTACCTGGTAGTCCTGGGGGGCCATTATGAGGGGTACAGGGTGAAGTGCGGCTGGCTGAGATGCGATCAGCCCTCACACTGCAGTCAGCATGAGCTGCTGTGACTCCTGAGGTCTTACAATTGATACATTGTTTAGCAACAGTCTGTTGCTGTTTGATCATAGCATAACACCGTTCAGAAGGATGAGCATTGGCACACACTGCACACCAGTGTGACTTAGATGGGCATTTCCTGGCGATGTGGCCCCAGCGTTGACACTTATAACATCGACGTTGAGGAGGTCTGTACAATGCAATGTAATAGCGTCTGTTGAGGGCTGCACGGGAGTGAATATAGCGTGGCAGAGTCCCCTGGCCAGTCCACTCAGCTAATATCAGACCGTTGGAAAGTCGACGAGGGCTTGTAACTTGCTCTGACGCCAGATATTGAGGATTCAAGTGCTTGTTGACGTTGTAGATGACAATAAGCACCTTAGGTGCCCTTGGTGGGGCAGCTCGGAGTTTGATGTTGGCATATTCGTGAGTGAGAAGTTTGTCTATAAATGCTGAATCATCAGGCACAAAGACGTAGTTATCCTCATCACGGACAAACTTGATCGTTTTCTCGTGATTGTTTACACTAGCTTCGAAAAACCAGTTAAACTTGGTCTCTTGATCAGTGTTGTTAGGGAAATCTAACCTGACAGCTTTGGGAGGGTGTGCGCCCACTGTATTGCTTTCAGCAAGCTTTCTCTGAATGCCTCGTTCTTTTTTCCTAGCCTGTTTACTAAAATATGTTTCAAATCTGCCTTCACCATCATCTACGTCAACACCATCAGCTATACTCATAGCTGACAGGAGTTTCACACTGGCAATGGGCTAAAGGATACCGGTGAATAGAAGGGAAAAGGAAGGGATATTCACCTTGCTAGACACAGGCAATGTGGGTGTAGTGGCCTGCGGGTCGCAGTGCGATTTTCAAGGTCATTCACGGGGCCACAGTCGTCTCGAGAGTTAGCAATATTGCACTACTCGTTAATTACTCCAAACCCGCAGCACTTAACACAGCTAGCACACGTGTCTAGGAATGACAGACAAATTTTCACTCTGTGGACAAATAAATCAGCACAAACTTAATATGTTTATAGATGAACCTCTGGCTTGTTACAGTTAAAAAGCCGTCTCCGAAGGAGTTACCAGGTACTAGCCTTTCAAAACGGAAAACTAATTCCAGTGTTTCACTAGGTATGTCACAACTCACACACAAGAGTTCTAACAACACCGAAGGTACGGCCGGAACACAAAGGCATTCTGGGATTCAGAAGAGATGTAACTGCAGTGTAACTTGACCTTGGCAAGCTGGCTTGGAGTGCTGTTTAGCCTACCATGTATACATTATATACAGTACATAAATAATTAAAATATAACAATAGAAGTAAATTATGGTAAAAAGAATGAAATAATGATTTTACATTTCATTACAGAACTATGTAGGTAGTTTAGGTAGGAAATGTTTGACATTTTGCCCTACCCAGTATGTCGGCAATTTTCAAAGGTTCGACATACGTCCATTTTGACTTACGACCGGTTGGTGGGAACCATGCTTGGTCGTAAGTCGGATGGTAGGTGTATCTGAATACTTTCACCTCCTCCATACTCTATCCCTCCAATCTGATATCCAATCTTTCATCACCTAATCTTTTTGTTATCCTCATAATCTTACTCTTTCCTGTATTCACTTTTAATTTTCTTCTTTTACATACCCTACCAAATTCATCCACCAACCTCTGCAACTTCTCTTCAGAATCTCCCAAGAGCACAGTGTCATCAGCAAAAAGCAACTGTGACAACTCCCACTTTATGGGAGATTCTTTATCTTTTAACTCCACACCTCTTGCCATGACCCTCGCATTTACTTCTCTTACAACCCCATCTATAAATGTATTAAACAACCACGGTGACATCACACATCCTTGTCTAAGGCCTACTTTTACTGGGAAATAATCTCCATCTTTCCTACATATTCTAACTTGAGCCTCACTATCCTCGTAAAAACTCTTCACTGCTTTCAGTAACCTACCTCCTATACAATATACCTGCAACATCTGCCACACTGCCCCCCTAACCACCCTGTCATATGCCTTTTCCAAATACATAAATGCCACTAAAACCTCTTTACCCTTATCTAAATAATGCTCACTTATATGTCTCACTGTAAACACTTGGTCTACACACCCCCTACCTTTCCTAAAGCCTCCTTGTTTATCTGCTATCCTATTCTCCGTCTTACTCTTAACTCTTTCAATAATAACTCTACCATACACTTTACCAGGTATACTCAACAGACTTATCCCCCTATAATTTTTGCACTCCCTTTTGTCCCCTTTGCCTTTATACAAAGGAACTATGCATGCTCTCTGCCAATCCCTAGGTACCTTACACTCTTCCACACATTTATTAAATAATAGCACCAACCACTCCAAAACTACATCCTCACCTGCTTTCAACATTTCTATCTTTATCCCATCAATCCCAGCTGCCTTACACCCTTTCATTTTACTTACTGCCTCACGAACTTCCCCCACTCCATTATGTGGTCTATAATGGTTACACTTGTCTCAGTGAGCCTGGTTGGTTTAGCTATTGTCGTTATGAGAAGTGTGTTGTTCATACTGTTGATGAAATCAGTTACAGGATGATCATCTACTAGGGCAAGGTTGATATTGAAGTCTCCTGCTAAGAGAAGGTGGTGCTTGTCATTTGTCTGTTTGTTATTAGTGCCTTTAATTTCTCACTGAAATTTGGGCTGTTTGTGTGGGGTATCCGGTAAATTTCACTGATTGTTATAGGTGTCTTAAGGTTTTTTACAGTAAAATTAACAAAAATGTATTCCCCATATTCATCACTAAAGCAAGTGGTGTTAATACAAGATAGTTGGTTAGAGTAACAGATTGCAATACCACCCCCAACTTGGTATGGTCTGCAGTTGTGGATTGCTGTGTATCCTGGTAGAGGGTAGATATCTATTGCGTCCTGATTAAGCCAGGTCTCAGTAAGAATAATGCAGAAGAAGGGTGTCTTTAGTGACTCAAGGAGTGCTAGGAGGTCATCATAGTGTTTGCTTAAGGACCTGATGTTGTAGTTAAGAACTGATAGACTTTTATCATTGTTTAGGATAGTGCTGGCTTGTGATGCTGTGTAATAAAGTCAGTTACTTTCCAATAGGTTTTGATTGGGTGCTAGATTATGGAGGTTTAGATCAGGGTCGACGTGATCATTCATCTTTTAGGTTTAAAGTGTGCTCATTTATATCCTGAATTGTGTGTTGAGTTCTAGTACTGATATCTGTAGTAGTGGAAAGTTTGGACAAGTATATAATAGCTAAAGCACTTTGGTCGTACAGAGTATAGTCACTAATAAACATAATGAAGTTGATGTTGTCTATGTGTTGTGCTAGAATGAGCTAAAGTACAACTAGGTATAAACTAATAATATAAAAATACAAATTAAAAATAGCACCAGACTCTCACTTGTGATTGCACTAAGGTCTAATATAATGAATTTGATGTTGTCTATGTATTGAGCTAGAATGAGCTAAAGTACAACTAGGTTTAATCTAATAGTATAAAAAAATACTAGTTAAAATGGCACAATACTCTCACTTGTAATTGCACTAAGGTCTAATATAAGTTGTTAACAAGAACTAGAGTATAACTAGATTTAATCCTTAACCTCTTGACTGTCACGGTCGTATATATATGTCATGCGAGATACCGTGTTTGACGTATCTACACGCATAAATTCTAGCAGCTTCAAATCAAGTGGGAGAGGGCTGGTAGGCCTACGTGAGAGAGAATGGGTCTTAGTATTGGGTGTGCACCTTGTGAAAAAAATCTGGGACTCAGCGGTGCATTGTGGGAATGCCATCTTGGTAGTCCATTTTCACCATGCCTCACGGTAAGAAATTCCTCACTCCTCAGCGGATTGGAGGTCTTTTGTTCCCAAGTGATAGCTCTAACAGCAATGAAAGTGTCAGTGAAAGTGAATTCCCTGGTTTTGAAGTGGGTGTGACCGAAAATGGTGCCCAGGATAACGTAATTAGTGATGAAAACCCAGATGACCCACAACCATCCACCTCTGGTGCTGGGCCGGCTCGTTCATGTTCACCTGTACCAGGATGAAACAGGAAACTATTTGCCCATGTATGAGACTCGGATATGAGCAGTGCAAGTGATAGTGATTTCAAAGTTATTGAAAACAGTTCTGGTTGTGAGAGTGAGGGTGAATATTCCCCAGTGAAGTGGCAGTATATACGACGTCGCTTGCGGTCTGGTAGTGTGCCATATACTCTTCCAAGAGGAAGGAGTAAATCTCGGAGCACATCCCGTGGCCATACACCACGACCTGATAGTGAAGATGACGATATTGTTACGATGGGTATGGATGATGCGAGTGAGGCAGCAGATGGTGGTGGTGATGGTGGTGATGGTGGCATGAGTCATGTGGCACCACCAGTGGGCCATGCTACTACCGATGCTGCTGACTCTGCACAACTACAACCAGCCTCACCCAACCCCACACTCCCACAACAACCACAACCTACACAACCAACCACAACCACATTTCAATATCCAGAACCCACCAGCTGACTGCGTCTGGGATTGGCAGCAAGGTGACGAGTTTGTTCCCAGTCCCCATGATTTTGATGAAAGAGAAAGTGGAATACGGCCATCATGTACACTTGGGAACAATGCCACTGAACTGGAATACTTTCAGTTGTTCTTTGATAAACCCCTGATGGACATTATTGTCAGGGAAAGCAATACATACTTTGAGTACACCATGGCAACACTATTCTGTCACCAAGATCACGCCTACACTAGTGGAAGGACACAACTGTGGCAGAGATGTATCTGTTCTTTGCCACAATAATGCTTATTCCACATGTGTATAAGCATACTGTCAACACATACTGAACGACAGACTGCCTGATTTCAACCCCAGCTTTCAGTGACATTATACCTGGAGTTTACCTGGAGAGAGTTCCGGGGGTCAACGCCCCCGCGGCCCGGTCTGAGACCAGGCCTCCTGGTGGATCAGAGCCTGATCAACCAGGCTGTTGCTGCTGGCTGCACGCAAACCAACATACGAGCCACAGCCCGGCTGATCCGGAACTGACTTTAGGTGCTTGTCCAGTGCCAGCTTGAAGACTGCCAGGGGTCTGTTGGTAATCCCCCTTATGTGTGCTGGGAGGCAGTTGAACAGTCTCGGGCCCCTGACACTTATTGTATGGTCTCTTAACGTGCTAGTGACACCCCTGCTTTTCATTGGGGGGATGGTGCATCGTCTGCCAAGTCTTTTGCTTTCGTAGTGGGTGATTTTCGTGTGCAAGTTCGGTACTAGTCCCTCTAGGATTTTCCAGGTGTATATAATCATGTATCTCTCCCTCCTGCGTTCCAGGGAATACAGGTTTAGGAACCTCAAGCGCTCCCAATAATTGAGGTGTTTTATCTCCGTTATGCGCGCCGTGAAAGTTCTCTGTACATTTTCTAGGTCGGCAATTTCACCTGCCTTGAAAGGTGCTGTTAGTGTGCAGCAATATTCCAGCCTAGATAGAACAAGTGACCTGAAGAGTGAATAGATTTGTGTTACTGTTACATATGTTACACTTTTTAGGCAAAACCAGGCATGACAGAAGTGGCAAGTTATATAAGATCAGAAATGTGTTTATGTACCTGAAACAAAAGTGCTGTATGTATTTTTATCCCTTCAGGAAGCCTGTTATTGACGAGTCTTTGATTTTGTTCAAAGGAAGACTGTCATTCAAGCAGTATATACCAAGCAAGAGGAAATGCTTTGGTATAAAGTTATTTGTTCTGTGTGATTGCAAAACTGGTCTGGTTTTGGATATAATTGTGTACACTGGCGGTAAAACAATGGAAAATACCAGGAAGTTACTGGGTATCTCTGGTGATGTGGTTAGAACAATGATGGAGCCATATCTTGGTAAGGGGCATATTTTATATACAGTGGACTCCCACATAACGATATTAATCCATTCCTGAGAGCTCATTGCTATGCGAAATTATCGTTATGCAAATGAAATTTCCCCATAAGAAATAATGGAAATCAAATTAATCCGTGCAAGACACCCCAAAGTATGAAAAAAAAATTTTTACCACATGAAATATTAATTTTAATACACACGAACTGAAAAAGACATGCACAGTTACATGACACTTACCTTTATTGAAGATCTGGTGATGATTGATGGGATGGGAGGAGGAGAGAGTCTTAGTGTTTAGAAGGGGAATCCCCTTCCATTAAGACTTGAGGCGTCAAGTCCTTTTCCGGGGTTACTTCCCTTCTTCTTTTAATGCCACTAGGGCCAGCATCAGAGGCACAACATATCTGTCCATAGAGGCCTGTACCTCCCGTTCCTTTATGACTTTCCTAAAGTGGTTCGCAACATTGTCAGTGTAATAGTCACCAGCACGGCTTGCAATAGCTGTATTAGGGTGATTGTCATCAAAAAAGGTTTGCACTTTAAGCCACATTGCACACATTTCCTTAATCTTTGAAGTAGGCAACTTCTTCAATTTCTCTCTCCCCTCCTCCGAAGCAGTTTCCTCAGGTGTGGCCTCATGCTGATGAAGATGATCTAGCAGCTCATCAGTGGTTAGTTCTTCATTGTCCTCCTCCACCAACTCTTCCACAACATCCCCACTAACCTCCAACCCCAAGGACTTTCCCAATGCCACAATGGATTCCTCAACTGGCACAGGATTCCCAGGGTTAGCCTCAAACCCTTCAAAATCCCTTTGGTCTACACATTCTGGCCACAGTTTCTTCCAAGCAGAGTTCAAGGTCCTCTTAGTCACTCCCTCCCAAGCCTTACCTATAAGGTTTACACAATTGAGGATATTAAAGTGCTCTCTTAATGACCCTCGTATTGTAGATAGTCTTAATGACCCTCGGGTAGTAGATAGTCTTTTTAGTATGATAATAAGATGTTATCTTCATTATAGAATAATAAGAAAATATTATAACCTTTATATTATAATAATAAGGTAAAAGGACCCCAATGGAAATAAGTCACTCTGTCTGACTTTTTTGGGTTATCCTAGGTTCTCTACACATATGCTGCTATGTATGATAATTCTATGTAACTGTATTGTGTATACCTGAATAAATTTACTTACTTACTTACTTACTTACTTACTCTCCAAAACTCTCTTAGAGTCAATTGAGTTTCTGAGGTCACTACAAAGCACCTTTCAAACAGAGCTTTTGTGTACAGTTTTTTGAAGTTTGCAATAACCTGCTGGTCCATGGGCTGCAGGAGAGGAGTGGTATTAGGAGGCATAAACTTCACCTTAATGAAGCTCATGTCCCCACAAAGTCGCTCTGCCATGTGTGTAGGATGACCAGGGGCATTGTCTAACACCAGGAGGCACTTAAGGTCTAATTTCTTTTCAGTTAGGTAATTTTTCACATTGGGGGCAAATGCATGGTGTAACCAGTCATAGAAAAAGTCCCTAGTGACCCATGCCTTACTGTTTGCCCTCCACAGCGCACACAAATTAGCCTTAAGGATATTCTTTTGCCTGAATGCTCTGGGAGTTTCAGAGTGATACACTAATAAAGGCTTCACTTTGCAATCACCACTAGCATTGGAACACATGAGAAGAGTAAGCCTGTCTTGCATAGGCTTAAGTCCTGGGAGTGCCTTTTCCTCCTGAGTAATGTAGGTCCTGCTTGGCATTTTCTTACAAAAACAGGCCTGTTTCATCACAATTAAACACTTGTTCAGGTTTCAGTCCTTCACTGTCTATGTACTCCTTGAATTCCTGCATATATTTTCAGCTGCTTTGTGGTCCGAACTGGCAGCCTCACCATGCCTTATCACACTATGTATGCCACTACGCTTCTTAAATCTCTCAAACCAACCTTTGCTGGCCTTAAATTCACTCACATCATCTCTAGTTGCAGGCATTTTTTTAATTAAATCCTGATGCAGCTTCCTAGCCTTTTCACTTATGATCACTTGAGAGATGCTATCTCCTGCTATCTGTTTTTCGTTTATCCACACCAATAAGAGTCTCTCAACATTTTCTATCACTTGCGATCTCTGTTTCGAAAACACAGTTGAACCTTTGGCAAGAACAGCTTCGTTGATTGCCGTTTTCTTGGACACAATAGTAGCGATGGTTGATTGGGGTTTACTATACAACCTGGCCAGCTCGGAGAGACGCACTCCACTTTCATACTTAGCAATGATCTCTTTCTTCATCTCTATAGTAATTCTCACCCTTATTCCTGTAGGGTTGGCACTAGAAGCTTTCTTGAGGCCCATGGTCACTTATTTTGCAGATAAAAATCACCAAAAACACTAATAATACGAAATGTTCCGATTTTATGCTTGTACGAAAATCACTCACTACGAAAGCAAAAGACTTGGCAGACGATGCACCATCCCCCCAATGAAAAGCAGGGGTGTCACTAGCACGTTAAGAGACCATACAATAAGTGTCAGGGGCCCGAGACTGTTCAACTGCCTCCCAGCACACATAAGGGGGATTACCAACAGACCCCTGGCAGTCTTCAAGCTGGCACTGGACAAGCACCTAAAGTCAGTTCCTGATCAGCCGGGCTGTGGCTCGTACGTTGGTTTGCGTGCAGCCAGCAGCAACAGCCTGGTTGATCAGGCGCTGATCCACCAGGAGGCCTGGTCACAGACCGGGCCGCGGGGGCGTTGACCCCCAAAACTCTCTCCAGGTAAACTCCAGGTAAACTCCAGGTATGTTACAGCGGAGGCTGGCTGGTAAACAATGCCACCGGCAGAACATGTGAGGCTGGCTCAGGTCGCACATTAGATGCGTCTCGGACTAATAGCGTAGAGCGGGTTTTTTAGCGGTATGCGAGGCAAAATCTTAGCAATAAAATGTATCGGTATGCGGATTTAAAGTTATGTGATGCCAACGGTATGCGGGGGTCCACTGTACTGACAACTGGTACACAAGCCCTTTACTCAGTGGTTTCTTGTGAGTGAACATGACAGATGTGTGTGGCACAGTGTGTGGAAATAGTAAGCATATGTCTAGGTTCGACGCTGGCAGTCATAGAGGTGAGGTGCAGGTGTTTGCTGCCAATGGCATCATGGCATTTCGGTGGCATGACAAACGTGATGTCACACTTCTGACATCAGTTCACCGACACGAAATGGTAGACAGTGGCACACAGAATAGAGAGACCAATGAACCCATTGTAAAACCTGCAGCTGTGATGGATTACAACCTCAATATGTACTTAGTGGACAAATGTGATATGCAGATTTGGTTTGCTGACTGTGTTCGCCAGGTCTGATGGTCCCCTGGAAGTAGTGAAAAAGCTTAGCGACGTAAATTATTTGGTACCTACTCCTGGGAAAAAGAAATCTAATCATGTGTACCATGTTAACCATCTTAAGACATACTACGCTAGTCCTCTAACTACTACTTCTATTCTTCCTAGGACAGAGGAAGAAAACGTCAGTCTACCTGACATCTCTAGAGGTATAGAGGTTCGTTTAGAAAATTCAGTGACTCTACAATCACTAGACGATTTTCTTAGTAATCTTGGAATTGATAAAGCTGGTGATATTAAAAACATGATTTTGCATTTCCCTGAATTGTTCAGTGATGTTCATGAATGTTGTACTCTAGGTGTACATGACGTTGATGTACAGGGAGCATCACCCATTAAGCAATCACCATATAGGATGAGTCCAACAAAGCATAAAGCATTGAGAGAAGAGGTTGATTTTCTGTTGTCTCACGGACTTATTGAGCGAAGTAAAAGTCCATGGGCATCTCCCTGTATTTTAGTGCCTAAACCTGACGTTAGTTTCAGGATGTGCACTGATTACAGGAAAGTGAACTCTGTCACCTTGCCTGATGGTTATCCTCTACCTCGCATTGACGACCTTATTGACCGTGTGTCAGGAGCCCAGTTTGTCAGCCGTTTAGATCTCTTACGAGGCTATTATCAAGTCCCGCTTACTGAACGTGCTCAAGAAATATCTGCTTTTACTGTTTAAGATGGATTGTTTAACTACCTCGTCACCCCCTTCGGCCTGTGTAACGAGGCTTCTTCATTCCAACGTATAATGAACGAGTTGACCCACAACTTAGAAGGAGTAGAAGCCTACCTTGACGACTTAGTGGTGTACAGTGACGAGTGGGAACAGCACTTGACGCGTCTCAGAGCATTGTTTGAGAGACTGGCGCACTACAACTTAACTGTTAACTTAGCTAAATGTAGTTTTGGTCAAGCCAAGATTACCTATCTAGGCTTTTGTATCGGCCAAGGTGAGGTTGCTCCTATTGAGGCTAAGGTTCGTGCAATTTCTGAATTTCCAGTGCCACAGGATAGGAAGGGAGTACAGAGATTCCTGGGTATGGCAGGATATTATCGCAGGTTCTGTCCAAACTTTTCTCAGATTGCAGCTCCTCTCACTGAGCTTACTAGTAGTAAAGTTCAGTTCACCTGGACTAGAGATTGTTAAGACTCGTTTAAAAGGTTGAAACGTTTGCTCTCCTCTGCTCCTGTGTTGAAAAGTCCTAATTTCAATCTTCCCTTCTTTTTACATATAGATGCGAGTGGTTATGCAGTGGGCACTGTGCTGCTCCAACAGTCAACATCCACTGATATTCTCCATCCTATATGTTACTATTCATCTAAGCTTAAACGACACCAGAAAAATTATGCCACTATTGAGAAAGAGGCTCTAGCTCTTGTGGTGTCCTTGGAACATTTTGACGTGTATTTGGGCACTTCCCCATTTAAAATTAACGTTTTTTTCAGACCACAATCCACTCACTTATATTAACACTATGAAGAGTAAGAATGCTAGGATCATGAGGTGGGCCCTCAGAATCCAACCTTATTCTATTAGTATAAAACACATAAGTGGTCATCGTAATGTAATTGCTGACGCTCTGTCACGTCCTTAATAATTATCAGTTACATTAAATTAACATAATTTTATGCCCAAATACCTTTTGTTACTTGCTATGTCAACTTCAGTAAAGTAACTTAATCCCTCCAGCCCATATTAACTATATATACTCATGTCTAATTATTATATTTATATATTCACAGTATTGTTGTGTGTGTAAGGAGACATAAGCTGAGTGTTGAGTGGGTAGTGTGGTGTGGGTGATGTACTGCGTGTGGTGCAACACTGTCCTGCCGCAGACCCTCCCCCTCACTACCGTCTGTCGTGTTGGGGGGTGTTGCAACCCCTGAATGGGTTGCAATGATTATTATGTATATATATAATGTATATTACCTTTTCACATAATTTTATATTGCTTATATTTGCGATAATAGCTAAATCGTAAATGTATGACTTTATATTATTATTTGACTTATGTTGTTAGATAGGATGTAACATATTATGTGCTCAGTTCAAGTCTTGATTGTCTATTATTATTATAATCAAGGAGGAAGCACTAAACCCGGAGGGTTATACAGCGCCTGGAGGGGGGATGTGGAAGGCATTCAGGCTTAATTCGGGGAACTGGAGCACAGATCTAATTCCCTAAATCAAGAGCCCCTCACCAACATCAAGGAACCTTCCTTGAGGGGTCTTGATTGTCTAACTACTGTAATTATCGTTCTTTGCTCGTTATTCTGCCGGCTTCTGTTTCTTGCTGGGCGACTGCTGTCCACGGAGCTATCACGTGATCGAGGAGGGGGTGTCCTCACCTCGCCTGAAGTATTCAGTCTGGTCTAGACTCTCTTGGTGGTTGGACAGATTGTCTGTCTCATTATTCTTGTTAGTTCTGTAGAACTCTGTTCACAGAACATTGTATAGACTTAGTGATTTTCGATGTTGTACTGAGGTTGTGTGTCTCATAGACACTGAGTAACTCACGTCCTGAGCTGGTATCTGTGTATTATCACAGTCAAGGATTTTCTTATGCTGAACTTAGATTCAGTAGTATGGGAGTTTTGTGACTTTTGTGGAGGATCTGCAGATGAAAAGCAGGGGTGTCACTAGCACGTTAAGAGACCATACAATAAGTGTCAGGGGCCTGAGACTGTTCAACTGCCTCCCAGCACACATAAGGGGGATTACCAACAGACCCCTGGCAGTCTTCAAGCTGGCACTGGACAAGCACCTAAAGTCAGTTCCTGATCAGCCGGGCTGTGGCTCGTACGTTGGTTTGCGTGCAGCCAGCAGCAACAGCCTGGTTGATCAGGCGCTGATCCACCAGGAGGCCTGGTCACAGACCGGGCCGCGGGGGCGTTGACCCCCGAAACTCTCTCCAGGTAAACTCCAGGTAAACTCCAGGTCCTAAGGGTCATAAGAAGCAAGATCACTACCCATCTAGAAACCCATCAGTTACACAACCCAGGGCAACATGGGTTTAGAACAGGTCGCTCCTGTCTGTCTCAACTATTGGATCACTACGACAAGGTCCTAAATGCACTAGAAGATAAAAAGAATGCAGATGTAATATATACAGACTTTGCAAAAGCCTTCGACAAGTGTGACCATGGCGTAATAGCGCACAAAATGCGTGCTAAAGGAATAACAGGAAAAGTCGGTCGATGGATCTATAATTTCCTCACTAACAGGACACAGAGAGTAGTCGTCAACAGAGTAAAGTCCGAGGCAACTTCGGTGAAAAGCTCTGTTCCACAAGGCACAGTACTCGCTCCCATCTTGTTCCTCATCCTCATATCCAACATAGACAAGGATGTCAGCCACAGCACCGTGTCTTCCTTTGCAGATGACACCCGAATCTGCATGACAGTGTCTTCCATTGCGGACACTGCAAGGCTCCAGGCGGACATCAACCGAATCTTTCAGTGGGCTGCAGAAAACAATATGAAGTTCAACGATGAAAAATTTCAATTACTCAGATATGGTAAACACGAGGAAATTAAATCTTCATCAGAGTACAAATCAAATTCTGGCCACAAAATAGAGCGAAACACCAACGTCAAAGACCTGGGAGTGATCATGTCGGAGGATCTCACCTTCAAGGACCATAACATTGTATCAATCGCATCTGCTAAAAAAATGACAGGATGGATAATGAGAACCTTCAAAACTAGGGAGGCCAAGCCCATGATGACACTCTTCAGGTCACTTGTTCTATCTAGGCTGGAATATTGCTGCACACTAACAGCACCTTTCAAGGCAGGCGAAATTGCTGACCTAGAAAATGTACAGAGAACCTTCACGGCGCGCATAACGGAGATAAAACACCTTAATTACTGGGAGCGCTTGAGGTTCCTGAACCTGTATTCCCTGGAACACAGGCGGGAGAGATACATGATTATATACACCTGGAAAATCCTAGAGGGACTAGTACCGAACTTGCACACGAAAATCAGTCACTACGAAAGCAAAAGACTTGGCAGACGATGCAACATCCCCCCAATGAAAAGCAGGGATGTCACTAGCACGTTAAGAGACCATACAATAAGTGTCAGGGGCCCGAGACTGTTCAACTGCCTCCCAGCACACATAAGGAGGATTACCAACAGACCCCTGGCAGTCTTCAAGCTGGCACTGGACAAGCACCTAAAGTCGGTTCCTGACCAGCCGGGCTGTGGCTCGTACGTTGGTTTGCGTGCAGCCAGCAGCAACAGCCTGGTTGATCAGGCTCTGATCCACCAGGAGGCCTGGTCACAGACCGGGCCACGGGGGCGTTGACCCCCGGAACTCTCTCCAAGTAAACTTCAGGGTCCCTACTTAGTGTCGTTACATTATCTCCATGTTCCTGATTCTGTGTTGCAGTTGCTTGTTATATTGCTAATGGGCTTAGCATACTTTTTGTTGTTCAAGCAGACTGTTCTGATTGCCAGTTGGTCAAGAACTTAGTTTATTTGAGGACTTTGTCAGTCACTTGTTTAAGTCTAGTCGAGTCTTGAGACATATCGAACTACTTAGAGCACTTACACACATACATACACACTTGTACATATTTGTAATATCTTATTAAATGTTAATGTACCAGACGGTACTTAAGAATTATAAATGTGATATGTGTTTTCAGCACAATATATTGAACTCGAGAGATGTGATATTATTTTGATTACTGTGATTAATTTAATTTAATTTAATTTGATAATATACCTCTAGACTTAATAAATTTATTAAATTTTAATTTCTCTAGTTAGTAGCCTACCAGTTGTAATCCTGAAGCACTATTAATTCATACTGAATTCTAATGGATAATTGGACAAGGATACTGACTACTTGTTACGAAAACCCAGTAACAGGCTGGATGCTAGAAGGACAGTCCTTTCTAGTATTCACTGGAGATCTCTAAGCTTTTAGAATCGCGTTTTTTGTAACAGTGTGCGTGTGTGTCTGTGTGTGTGTGTGTGTGTGTGTGTGTGTGTGTGTGTGTGTGTGTGTACTCACCTATTTGTGGTTGCAGGGGTCGAGTCACAGCTCCTGGCCCCGCCTTTTCGCTGATTGGTACTAGGTCCTCTCTCTCCCTGCCCCATGAGCTCTATCATACCTCGCCTTAAAACTATGTATGGTTCCCGCCTCCACTACGTCACTTTCTAGGCTATTCCACGGCCTGACTACTCTATGACTGAAGAAATACTTCCTAACATCCTTTTGATTCATCTGAGTCTTCAACTTCCAATTGTGACCTCTTGTGTCTGTGTCCCTTCTCTGGAACATCCTGTCTTTGTCCACCTTGTCTATTCTGCTCAGTATTTTATATGTCGTTATCATGTCTCCCCTGACCCTCCTGTCCTCCAGTGTTGTCAGGCCGATTTCCGTCAACCTTTCTTCGTAGGACAATCCCCGTAGCTCTGGGACTAGTCTTGTTGCAAACCTTTGCACTTTCTCTAATTTCTTGACGTGCTTGACTAGGTGTGGATTCCAAACTGGTGCTGCATACTCCAGTATGGGCCTGACATAAATGGTATACAGAGTCTTAAACGAATCCTTACTGAGGTATCGGAACGCTATCCGTAGGTTTGCCAGGCGCCCGTATGCTGCAGCAGTTATCTGATTGATGTGTGCCTCAGGAGATATGCTCGGTGTTATACTCACCCCCAGGTCTTTTTCCTTGAGTGAGGTTTGCAGTCTTTGGCCATCTAAACTATATTGTGTCTGCGGTCTTCTTTGCCCTTCCCCAATCTTCATGACTTTGCATTTGGCAGGGTTAAATTCAAGGAGCCAGTTGTTGGACCAGGCTTGTAGCCTGTCCAGGTCTCTTTGTAGTCCTGCCTGATCCTCATCCGATTTGATTCTTCTCATTAACTTCGCATCATCTGCAAACAAGGACACTTCTGAGTCTATCCCTTCAGTTATGTCGTTCACATATACCAAGAACAGCACAGGTCCTAGGACTGACCCCTGTGGAACCCCGCTTGTCACAGGTGCCCACTCTGACACCTCGTCGCATACCATGACTCGTTGTTGCCTCCCTGACAGGTATTCTCTGATCCATTGCAGTGCCTTTCCTGTTATGTGTGCCTGATCCTCTAGCTTTTGCAGTAACCTCTTGTGAGGAACTGTGTCGAAGGCCTTCTTGCAGTCCAAAAATATGCAGTCAATCCACCCCTCTCTCTCTTGTCTTACTTCTGTCACCTTGTCATAAAACTCTAGTAGGTTTGTGACACAGGATTTTCCTTCCCTGAAACCGTGCTGGTTGTCAATTATACACTTGTTTCTTTCCAGGTGCCCCCCCACTCTCCTCCTGATGATCTTCTCCATGACCTTGCATACTATACACGTTAGTGATACAGGTCTGTAGTTTAGTGCCTCATGTCTGTCTCCCTTTTTAAAAATTGGGACTACATTTGCCATTTTCCATACCTCAGGGAGTTGCCCAGTTTCAAGTGATGTGTTGAAGATCTTTGTTAATGGCTCACACAATATCTCTGCTCCCTCTTTAAGGACCCATGGAGAGATGTTGTCTGGTCCCACCGCCTTTGAGGTGTCAAGTTCGCATAGCAGCTTCTTCACCTCCTCCTTGGTTATATGTACCTCATCCAGCACTTGCGGGTGTGCCCCCCTGTTCTGATTTCCTGGAGTCCTACTGGGTTCCACTGTAAATACCTCTTTAAATCTTGTGTTGAGCTCCTGACATACCTCTTGGTCGTTTCTTGTGAATTCCCCATCCCCCTTCCTCAGTCTGATTACCTGGTCCTTGACTGTTGTTTTCCTCCTGATGTGGCTGTACAACAGCTTCGGGTCAGTCTTTACTTTTGATGCTATGTCATTTTCATATTGTCTCTGAGCCTCCCTTCTTATCTGTGCATATTCGTTTCTGGCTCTTTGGCTGATTTCTTTATTTTCCTGAGTTCTCTGTCTTCTGTACCTTTTCCATTCTCTAGTACACCTAGTTTTTGCCTCCCTGCACCTTTGGGTGAACCAAGGACTCGTTCTGTTCTTCCCATTATTTCTGTTTCCCTTGGGAACAAACCTCTCATCTGCCTCCTTGCATTTTGTTGCTACATAGTCCATCATTTCTTGTACTGGTTTTCCTGTCAGTTCCCTCTCCCACTGAATGTCTTGAAGGAAGTTCCTCATGCCTGAGTAATTCCCCCTTTTGTAGTTTGGTTTTTCCCAGCCTATTCCTGCTACTCTCTCCACTTGGAGCTCAACTATGTAGTCGAAGCACAGATTATTATTATTATAATCAAAAAGAAGCGCTAAGCCACAAGGGCTATACAGCGCTGCAGGGTAGGGAAGGAAGCAAGGGAATTGGATGGCAGGAGGGAGGGGGGATGATCAGCAGGTTACAGAAAACAGCGGGGCAGGGGATAGTACGGGGGTAGAGGGTAGCAAGAGATACAAGTAGAAAGGGCTGAAAGTATCAGAATTTGTGAAGTAAGTCAGTCGTTGTCAAAAAGTCAATAAGAGAGTCCGGATGAAAGGTGGGTCCATCAGCGAGAAGGGAAGGTAAAGAGAGAGCAGCGGGGCGAAGACGACGACAGAGGTAAATTCTGCGTGCTCGTTGATAAAGTGGGCAGTCCAACAGAATGTGGCTGACTGATAATGGAGCTTGGCAATTCTCACAGAGAGGAGCAAGACGCCTCTCCATGAGATATCCATGAGTAAGACGAGTATGGCCAATGCGAAGACGGGAGAGAGTAGTCTCCCAACCTCGACACTGGTGATAAGAAGACGGCCAGTAACCTATACTCGGTTTAATAGACTGAAGTTTGTTGCCGAGCATAGTAGACCAACGTTGTTGCCAACGGGTGTGAAGGTGGGAAGATATTACAGCAAAATAGTCCGTACATGGAATACCTCTGTAAGAAACTGGTAGGTCATGTACTGCTGACCGCGCAGCAGTGTCTGCCTGTTCATTGCCCTGTACGTCAACATGACCAGGGACCCAACAAAAAACAATATCTTTATGCTTAGTAAAGATGCGGCGTAGCCAAAGTTGGATACGGAGGACTAAGGGGTGAGGTGTATCAAATTTTTGTATAGCCTGTAAAGCACTAAGGGAGTCTGAGACAACCACAAATGATGACACAGGCATAGATGCAATACGGATAAGTGCTGTAAGGATGGCATATAATTCAGCAGTAAAAATACTAGCTGAAGACAGTAAATGCCCTTGTACGACGCTGTCCGGAAACACTGCTGTGAATCCTACGCCGTCAGAAGACTTAGAGCCATCTGTGTACACAGCAATGGCATGAGAATGAGAGTGAAAGTGGTCAAGAAAAAGAGAGCGGGAAGCGACCGTAGACAGTTGGGCTTTCGAGCAAGGGAGGGAGAAAGAACAGACTCGAACAGCTGGGACCTCCCAGGGGGGTAGGGAAAAGTGAGATGCCACATGTACATAGAAAGGTGGTAGTTGAAGAGAAGACAAGAGCGAATGAAGGCGAAGAGAGAAGGGACGGAGTAAGCAGGGGCGGCGAACAAATAAAGAATGTCTACTAATATCAGTGACCATTCTATAAATGGAAGGATTGCGGAGATCATGAGAGCGTACATAGTAGCGCAGGCAATGGGCATCACGGCGATCGGATAAGGATGGAACGTTCGCTTCTGCATAGAGGCTTTCGACAGGGGAAGAGCGAAAAGCACCAAGGCATAAACGTAATCCTTGGTGATGAATGGGGTTAAGGCTAGAGAGAGTAGCAGGAGATGCCGCTGAATAGATCTGGTCACCATAATCAAGTTTCGATAAAATAAGGGTGGAATGTAGGTGAAGGAGGGTTCGACGATCAGCTCCCCACGAAAGATGAGCAAGGGTTTTAAGAAGGTTCAGCCGGCTGTGACAAGTTGCCTTCAGAGAGGTAATGTGAGGTTTCCAGGATAACCTACGATCAAAGAGGAGGCCCAGAAACTTGACTGTATCACGTTCAGGGATACGTGAGCCATAGAGGTACAAAGGATGATCAGAGATGACAGAGCGTCTAGTGAAAGTGATTTGGTGGGTTTTAGTGCTGGAAAATTTAAACCCATGTGTGGTGGCCCAATTGGAAACACGGTCGACTGCATGCTGGAGAGAAACTGTAAGGAGGTGACAGTCAGCGCCTGCACAGGCAATAGCGAAATCATCAACATAGAGTGATGACCAAATATTTGATGGAAGACTAGAGGCCAAATCATTAATAGCAAGGAGAAAAAGTGTTGTGCTCAGAACACATCCCTGGGGGACACCTTCAGCTTGGACAAAGTCCGGGGAGAGCACATTATTAACCCGAACACGGAAATGCCTGTCAGTTAAAAAGTTCTTAAGGAAGGATGGTAGATTGCCTCGAAGGCCTAAGGAGTGGGCTTGGGCTAAAATATTATACCTCCAAGTTGTGTCATATGCCTTCTCAAGGTCAAAAAATATGGCAATAACTGAGTGGTTATTCGCAAAGGCATTACGAACATACGTATCCAAGCGCAGTAAGGGGTCTATGGTAGAACGTCCCTTACGAAAGCCATATTGACGAGTGGAGAGACTGTTGTGTGTCTCTAAATACCACACTAAACGTCTATTTACTAGACGTTCCATTACTTTGCAAACTGCACTGGTAAGAGCAATGGGACGATAGTGGGAGGTTTCATGTCCCGTAGTGCCTGGTTTGCGGGAAGGGAGAACAATGGCGGATTTCCACAGCTGTGGAAGAACTCCTTGTGACCAAATAAGATTGTAAAGGTGTAATAGGACTGCAAGGGCTGACTGATGTAAATGTTGTAGCATACGAATATGAATGTCGTCGGGCCCAGCTGCCGATGATCGACAAGCTGAGAGTGTTGCCTCCAGTTCTTGAAGTGTAAAAGGCACATTATACTGTTCTTCTCTGAGAGAAGAAAAGTCCAAGGGTGCTAACTCTCTGGCAGACTTTGAGGAAAGAAATGAGGGGCATAGATGGAGTCCCTGAGAAATACGGACCAGATGATTGCCAATTTCATTGGCAACATCTAGTGGGTTTGCTATATCAACACCGGCAACCCGCAGAACAGGAGCCGGGTCAGGAGAATATTTACCACTCAGTTTTCGTACTTTTTTCCAGACTGCACTCATAGAGGAAGCAGAGGTGATGGTGGAGACATAATCTCGCCAGCAAGTGCGTTTAGCGTCACGGATGACACGGCGAGCGATCGCACGCTTCTGTTTAAAATCAAGGAGTCGCTCTGTGGTTCTATTGTACCGGTACCTGCCCCATGCAGCGCGTTTCAAACGTACTGCACGAGCACAAGCAGGAGACCACCATGGCACGCATTTCTGAGAATGCCTGCCCGAAGTTTGGGGTATAGAATGAGAAGCTGCGGTGAAAACGGAGGACGAGAAGAGGTGTAAAAGCTCATCGATGGAGGACGAAGAAGGAACCTCTTTAAAAACAGTCAGGTGTGAGTAAAGGTTCCAATTTGCCCGATTAAATTGCCAGCGTGGGGTGCGAAGAGGTGGCGAATATGAAGGGGAAGTAAGAATGATTGGGAAATGATCACTGTCATGTAAGTCCGGGAGAACAGACCAAGTAAAGTCTAATGCGGCGGAGGAAGAGCAAACTGAGAGATCGATGCAAGAGAGAGTATGAGTCCGAGGATCAAAATGGGTGTGAGTACCTGTATTTAAAACATGGAGGGGGTGGGTGGCAAGAAAAGCCTCTAACTGAATTCCACGGGAATCACAGTGAGACCCTCCCCAGAGGAAATGGTGGGCATTAAAATCACCAAGTAACAGAATCGGTGGCGGTAATGACGAAACAAGGAAGGCAAAATCCGGAATAGATAATGCCCGAGAAGGAGAGAGATATAAAGAACAGAGCGTATACCACCTATGTAAGTGGATACGGGCTGCTGTGTAATGCAGCGAAGCATGAACAAATAGCTGATGGTACGGAATATCAGTGCGGAGAAGAAGGGCACTTTCATTAAAGGTCCCATCAGGAAAAGGATCTGAAGAATACAATAAATTATAGCCTGAGATGTGAGAAATAACAGCAGAGTGTAATTTTGGTTCCTGTAAGCAAACACCAACAGGGGCAAACTGGGAGAGTAACATCTGAAGCTCACCCCGATTACCCCTGAGGCCATGTATATTCCACTGTAAAAAGGCCATGATTGGCAATGATAAAGATACTTGAAATCCGCAGGTAAGGGTTCCTACGGACTAGAAGGGTTAGAAAAGTCCACATGCGGAGGCAGTGGAAAATGTTCAAGCAGCGAAGGAACGGTGCGCTGTGAAGAAAGGAGTTGCGCAGATGGAGCAGAGGAGAGAGGAAGAGCGGAAGGTGGATCAGTGTCCATTGATGGTTTGGTCTCTGCAATATATTCAGAGATTGCTTCAAGTGTTTTGGAATTCAGAGATGTCGTATGGGAGACAATATTGGGAATGGTAGGGGGAGGATGAGTAAAGATTGGAACTGTATTGGACTGTACCAAGGTAGGGGGGGGCGAAAGGGTGGAGGGAACTGGAGAAGCGTGGCAGGGGACAGAAGAGACAGGAACCTGGGAGGTGGCAGAAGAGGAAGAAACTTGGGAGGGAACAGGGGAGGAAGGTACATTACGAGGAGGAGGGTGAACCTCTGCACTTGTAACTGAGCCAGTGAGAGGGGAAGAACTAGGGACAGAGACAGGGAGGGTAAAATGAGGAGGTGGAAGATGGGTAGGAGGTGTTACCGGACCTTTTTTTGACTTTTGAGAAGTAGAGGGACGATTGGGAAGAGGTGTCGTACGAGGTCTCGTCGATACTGAGGCTTGTAAGAGAGAACTCGAAGAAGCGAGATTAGACTGAGGCGTTGAAGTAGGGACGTCTGAGCCGAGGACAGCAAAAGGATTAGATACAGGAGTGATTATGGGAGAGGTAACCACAGAGGTGGGTGTAGAAGATGGGATACCAGAAGTGGGGGGACGTTTTGAAACACGGGAATAAGAAACACGTGGGAGTCTCCCTTGGAGGCGGAGATGAGAAACTGCCATGGCATAAGGGAGACCTTCTGTCTCTTTGAGGTAACGGATTTCCCGCTCGTTTAAATAGACCTGACAACGGCGAGAGTACGAAGGGTGAGCCTCATGACAGTTAAGGCAAGAGGGAGATCGATTGCAAGACGTATTAGAATGGTCATCGGCACCACAGACTGGGCATTCGGCGATAGATCTGCAATATTTCGCTGGATGGCCAAATCGCCAGCAATTTCTACACTGTTGTGGTGTAGGGATCACCTTTCGAACTTGTAACCGATGTCCTGCTATATAAACGGAGGATGGGAGTTCTCGGCTGTCAAAAGTTAAACGAGCCACATTGCTAGGGTATCGTCTCCGCCCACGGGCAGGAAGAATGTAAGTGTCTACCTTGAGGATTGGGAGATCTTGGAGTTCCAGCTGTTCTAGAATGTCGGTGCCACATGTCTGGAAATTTTGTTGAACTATGGTATGGGGCAGAATAACGGTACCACTACAAGAATTGAGGGAATGATGTTTTTCAAGGGTGACAGGAACAGTATCTATATGGGTAAGACGAGAGAGCTCACGAGCCTGGGTAGCATTCTGTACGGTAATGATGCGCGTACCGCTCTTAAGAGCATGAAAAGAAATATCTTTACCAACATGGCGTAGGAGTGCCTTGCCAATACTATGGTCAGAAAGATAGGCAGTAGAGGAAGTTGGTCGTAAAGTGAAGAATTTAGTCCACTGTTCAGTCTGAAACTGAGCGTGGAAAGGTAGTGAAGGACGTGTCAATCGTTTCTGAGAAGAACGAGAAGGTGAAGGTGGAGAAGTATCATCAGCAGGTAATTGTCGTTGACGTTTAGGCGTGGGACCAGAGTTGGTCCGACGTGGAACGGGTCGGCGATTTGAAAATTGCCGCACCGTAGAGGGAGAGGCCGGAAGCATAGTCAGAGGAGAGCGAAGGTCTGATAAATCGAAGGAGTCAGTCGAGGCCTCAGTACCTGAAGCGGGTGAGGAAACAGCACCGGCAATAGGTACAGAGGCATGAGGAATGTCTGAAGAGTGGTCCAAAGACGAGGCGGGGTCAGAACGGGGTGCGGTATCAAGAAGGGGCCCGGGGGTACCAGGTTCATGGACTAGGGCTGCCATGGTTAGGTTACTTCTTTCTTTTTGTTTTTAAGAAAAAAAAAGAAAGAAGAAAAGAAAATAAAAATAAAAAAAAGAAAAAAAAAGGGGGGACCGGGGAGGGATAGTTCCTAGGAGGGATGAAAGGGCCAGAAATCTCCCTCCGCGCCCAAGAGGACTCGACACCGCTAGTAGCGCAGATGCAGCATGGAACCCGTGCCATACCCTACCCTTCATGCCAGTAAACCAGCAATCTGGGATAGCAACCTCACATCTGCCGAGCTACCTCGGTGGACAAAAGAGAGGGCGGCCGGATATCCGCCACAAAGCATACCTCCTTCAGCCACCACCCCCGGAATCCGAAAGGTGGCTTCCAGAGCTACACCCGTCGCCCAAAAGACACCCAAAGCTACTCCGGGATACCGGAGAGGGATCGGGACATCCCTAGGCAATCCAGATTCCACGGCAAACTACGCCACCGCCAAGAAACCTCAACGGAATGGGATGGACCCCGGTGTCCTTTCTCCTACCTAGGAACTAGCGCGCCTGTGGGAGAAATCCCAAAGGACAAAAAGAGGAAGGGCAAAAGGGAGGAGTGGGGAGGAGGAGGAGGAAAGGAAAAAGGGGAGGATGGGGAGGATGGGATAGGGGAGGGGAGATTGGGGGGTAATTAGGTTCGGTCTGAGGAAGAAGACCGATAGGTCTAATTCCTCAGACCAAGAGCCTCTTCACCACGCCAAGGAGCCCCCCTTGAAGAGGTCGAAGCACAGAACCACATGATCACTAGCTTCCAGAGGCCTTTCATACATGATACCCTCGATGTCCGAACTACTCATGGTGAATACAAGGTCCAGTCTTGCTGGTTCATCCTCTCCTCTCTCTCTGGTAGTGTCTTTAACATGTTGATGCATGAGGTTTTCCAGTACCACATCCATCATCTTGGCTCTCCATGTTTCGGGACCCCCATGGGGCTCCAGGTTTTCCCAGTCAATCTCCTTGTGATTGAAATCACCCATAACTAGTAACTTTGCTCCTCCCATGTGTGCTCTCCTGGCCACCTCGGCTAGTGTGTCGATCATTGCTCTGTTGCTCTCATCATATTCTTCTCTTGGCCTCCTGCAGTTCTGTGGTGGGTTGTACATTACTGCAATTATCACCTTATGTCCCTCAGACTGGATTGTTCCTACTAAGTAGTCCCTTTCGCCCATGCCATCCATTCCTTCCATTTTCTCAAAATCCCACTGGTTTTTAATGAGCAGTGCAACTCCTCCTCCCCCTCTCCTCCCTCTGTCTTTCCTGAGGATTTGGTATCCGGATGGAAAGATTGAATCTGTTATTATTCTGGTGAGTTTTGTTTCTGTGAGTGCTATTATGTCTGGGGATGTCTCTTTGATTCTTTCATGCCACTCCTCATACTTGTTTGTTATTCCATCTGCATTTGTATACCACACCTTCAACTTCTTTTCTAAGACTGTGGTCTGGGAGGTATATTGGGGTTGGGGAAGTGGGAGACCTGGTAAGGAACTATGGGTTGTTGCTGTAGGGGTGGAGTTTGTAATGTAGTGGGTGGGGGCATTGGATGTGGCATGGGTGTTTTGATTTAGAGTGTTTGGTTGCACTGGGGTTGACCTGGTTGGGAGGCTTCTATAGGAAGTTGTGAGGGAGGCTGTATTTGATCTTCTTCCTGGGTCTGGGATCTCCTGTCTGTCTTCTCCATCCCCTCTCTTTCCTCCTTTCGCCTTTGTAACATCTCTCTCAGTTTCTGCCTTTCTTCTTGTGATCTGTCGCGGTCGAGATACACCTTCCTGTATGCCGGCATGTCCCTTAATCGTGCTTTCTCCTGCAGGATTCTGGTCCGAGTCGCTTCTGCCTTGAAGGTCACTTTCACTGGCCGGGTTCTTTTTTTTACAAACCCCCCTATTCTCCGAAAATTTTCCAGCTGGGTCATGTCGTCTTCTCCTATTGCTTTCATGATGCTTTCAATTGCTTTTTTTTCCCCTTGTTTTCTTGCTTCATATGTTTCCCCTTCAGCTTCCTGGAGCCCATACACGAAGACTGACCTCACCCTTTCATTCTCCCACTGCTTATCCCTGTGTATCCCCTCATTTAATTTCGTTTCCTGCACTGCAGCTTTCCTTTCTTCAGTTTCACTGGCTAATGTACTTGGGCTCAGTGGCCTGTCATTTTCCCTTCTCGGCTTTTCTTGGGCTCTGTTGTTGTCTGTTAGGGCCTCCACATAAAGCTTAGCTCTTTCATTTACTACAGTCTCCTCTGTGGGTGTGGGTGTGTATGGGCATATGGGTCAGACATAGAGGGATGGTTCAGTGTGGTTTTGTAGGTGTTAGGATGTAAGTGTGATGATAGCTGGATTAAAAGTGCGATCCAGTTTGGTTGTGGGGGTTTTCAGTTTATACTTTTGCATATGTGTCCCATGGGATGACAGCATTACTCTCTGTGTATATATAGACTTACATATGCTTGGTCACTTACCATCACACCTATGTTGGAAGGTGGCGGTATATATTTTTTAGAGGTAATGTACGCATGTATGCTGTAAGGATTCTTCAGTGAGGTTCGTAGTGATTGTGATACTGTTGCACTTTGACTGGTTATATGCTCATGAACGGCTAGAAGAATGTGACAGGGTCATATGTAATGACAAGAGAGTGGACGGTTGCTCAAATGAGGAGAAGAGGGGGGTAAGGAGTGTCAGAGAGATTGATTTTGCAACTTGATAGTGTCTCTTGTATACACCTTTGTTTTCCCCATTTACTTTTGTTCAGTGAATAGGTTGTAATAGAGTAGTTTTTATTTGTGTGTTTGCATTAGATTATGGAAGCTGTGCTGTGAAATTTACTTTGTTGACAGCATTTACTTTACATGATGATATATCAATGCATGTGTACAACAATATAATAATTCAGGAATTGTGGCCAGTGTATTTGACAGAGGTGTGTATGTACCTCAGGCAGATACACATACTTCTGCATGATTTACTCCCCCCCCCAAAAAAAAATTAGGATATTTCTTTCAGTAACATGATCTCTGATGCTTTGAATCCGAAAGGCAGCCTCCGGAGATACACCTGTCGCTCGAAAGACACCCAAAGCCACTCCTCGGGAGACTGGAGAGGCATTCGGACATCCCCAGACAATCCAGATTCCAAGACAAATTACACCACCACCAAGAATCTCAATGGAATGAAATGGACCCTGGTACCCTTCCACCTATCTAGGAACTAGCGTGCCTGTGGGAAGAATCCCAAAGACCAAAAAGAGGAAGGGAATAAGGGAGAGGTGGGGAGGAGGAGGAGGAAAGGAAAAAGGGAGGAGAGGGATAATGTGATAGGAAAGGGTGGATTGAGGGATAATCAGGTTCGGTCTGAGGAAGGAGACCAACAGGTTTAATTCCTCAGACCAAGAGCCTCTTCACAACGTCAAGAAGCCCCCCCCCCTGAAGAGGATGTGGGTAGAAACATTGGGCGTGTTTCTTTACACCAGCTGTCTATGTTCACCCATCAGTAAGATGGGTACCTAGGAGTTAGTGGACTGGTGTGGGTCGCATCCTGGGCCAAGGCCCAAATTTGCGAGAAATGCTCAGCATAACAAAGAATGGCTGAACGGCAGCGGCAGTGGCAGCGGCAACAGGAACCTTGTCCTCTATTTTTACTTCTACCTGAGGTTCCCAGCTGCCCAGTGATGACCTAATCATGACCCGCATAACACTAACATGTGTGGATACCCAGAATGATATAAAGCAACAGCAGAAATCACCCAAAAGTTCACAAATTACCAACTAATAGGACTTGTTCTAGCAACTCCTACCCCGCTGCCACTGAAGTGATACTCCACAACATTCACCCAACACCCATCGCCTACTATTCACCCGAAGCCACAGCCAATGGACAAGGGTCAGAACAATAAAAGAAGATCCAGTAACCAGCTAAGGACTCCTAACATCAAAGGTGAGAGGAGTAATAACACGAGGAAAACTTGTGGTACTGCCAGCCAGGACACAACCCTCATCACCCACCGACACCACCACAACACACGACAGACGACAACAAACATGGCCGCCGCTACAGTCCAAGATAACTCCTTCCCAGTATTTGATGTCAAGAAGATCACCGACCCAGAAATAGCTAAACTCCTTATGATTCAGAACCAAACGATCACCAAACTAACTCAAGAAATGCAGGAACTAAAGGCTAGCAATGCAGATTACCTCAACAAGATCACTGCTCTAGAACATAAACTAGACACTCTAGAACAACAAAGCAACACCCACACCCGGTCCCTAGACACCATCAACACTTTAAAAGACCAAGTCACCCTACTTACTACCAACATTACAGAGGAAAGATCAAGAGTGGACCAACAACTTGCAAATGTCATAATCAACTTCCAAGACCATAATGACCAACAGCAGCTATCTGATGCTGTTGTAGTTAACAGCAAACATCTCCCACCCACAGTCACCCAAGAGACCTGCATGGAGACCACCCTACAGCTTATCAAGGACCACCTTCGCCTTAACATATGTAGTGATGACATAAAGGATTGTAAACTGATGGGCTATCATGCAGGTAAAAAAACAGTGCTGTTAAAATTCCAAAATAGCTTACAAAGAAACAACCTACTAAAAACATCTATTTCTATGAAAACTGATGTTTACGTCAATGAGTGCCTTACCAAAATGAGACAAAACCTTCTTTATCGGCTAAGAAAACTGCGCTATGCCCAAAAAATCCACCAGTGCTTTGTGAGGGATGGAAAAATAGCAGTTAGGAAACAGCCCACTGGAAAGAGATACTTCATCTCCACAGAACATGACCTTAAAACATTCCTAAGTGAGGCTGGACTAACAGAATCAGAGTAAAGTGCAGATAATACCCATAGTCCACCGTTAGTGTTATATTGTCATATTGCCATAAACTTGTGCCCCCCTAAAATTCTAATACTCCAACTACTTTTAATTGTCATTGTTGTACTCAACGACCATTCTACCTCATAGCCTTAATTGTATTAAATATCTACTGAATCTATCTCCTTTATTACAACTTACCACATCACTGTTCCATCTTATTCTTTTATAAACTAACCATAACTTGTCTTCAATAATTCTACCTCACTTTAAAAAATACTCAATTGCCCAATTTTATTCTAAATCCCTATTATTGCCCAATTTTACTTTAAACTATATTGATCAAACTTATTGTAAACTCTTTTATTGACCATTTTTATTCCATACTTTTTTAACCTAGTATTTTCAACTACAACTTTTATATCATCCTGTCCACCATCTTACTAGCATATTATAACCAAGTCATTGCCATTTTTATTTTTATCAATTCTTTTGTTTTTATTATTATTTTGCTACCTTAATTTTATCCTGTCAATTTAAATCTAATTATACTCTAATTCTTGTAAACAACTTATATAAGACCTTAGTGCAATTACAATTGAGAGTCTTGTTCCTTCATTATATTATTAGATTAATCACAGTTTTACTCTAGCTCATTCTAGCTCAATACATAGTCAATACCAAATTCACTATACTAGACCATAGTGCAATTACTAGTGAGAGACTGGTGCTATTTGTAATTTGTATTTTTATATTATTAGACTAAAGTTGTTGTACTATAGCTCTTTCTACCTCAATACATAGTCAATACCAAATTCACTATATTAGACCATAGTGCAATTACTAGTGAGAGACTGGTGCTACTTTTAATTTGTATTTTTTAATTTGTATTTTTATATTATTAGATTAAATTCAGTTGTACCATAGCTCATTCTACCTCAAGACATAGTCAATACCAAATTCACTATATTAGACCACAGTGCAATTACTAGTGAGAGACTAGTGCTATTTTTAATTTGTACTTTTATATTATTAGATTAAACCTATTGTACTTTAGCTCACTCTAGCTCAAAACAGAGACTCCACAAAAGTCATTATTAGACCTTAGTGCAATTACAAGTGAGAGTCTTGTTCTATTTTTAATTTGTATTTTTATATTACTAGTTTATACCTAGTTGTACTTTAGTTCATTCCAGCACAACACACAGACAACATCAACTTCATTATGTGTAGTAGTGACTATACCCTACACGACCAAAATATTCTAGCTATATACTTGTCCAAACTTCCAACCACTACAGATATCAGTAGTAGAACTCAACACACAACTCAGGATATAAATAACCATAATTTTAAACCTAGAAGATGATTGATCACGTTGACCCTGATCTAAACCTCCATAATCTGACACCCAATCAAAACCTATTGGAAAGTAACTGCCTTTATTACACAGCATCACAAGCCACCACTATCCTAAACAATGCTAAAAGTCTATCAGTACTAAACTACATCATCAGGTCCTTAAGCAAACACTATGATGACCTCCTAGCACTCCTTGAATCACTAAAGACACCCTTCTCCTGCATTATTCTTACTGAGACCTGGCTTAAGCAGGACACAATAGATATCTACCCTCTACCAGGATACACAGCAATTCACAACTGCAGAACAAACCAAGTTGGGGGTGGTATTGCAATCTATTACTCTAACCAATTATCTTGTCTTAGCACCACTTGCTTTAGTGATGAATATGGGGAATACATTTTTGCTAATTTTACTGTAAAAAACCTTAAGACGCCTATAACAATTGGTGCCATTTACCGGATACCTCACACAAACATCCCAAATTTCAGTGAGAAATTAAAGTCACTAATAACAAACAGACAAATGAATAAGCACCACCTTCTCTTAGCTGGAGACTTCAACATCAACCTTGGCTTACTAGATGATCAGCCTGTAACTGATTTCATCAACAATATGAACAACACACTTCTCATACCAACAATAACTAAACCAACCAGGCTCACTGAGACAAGTGCAACCATAATAGACCACATATGGACCAATATACTAGCCCCCCTTAAATCAGGGATAATCACAGATAGCACTACAGACCACTACCCTACCTTCCTCCTGACAAACATTAGTAAACCACCACTTGAATACAACAAAGTCTCATTTAGACTCCATGACGAGGCCTCAGTAAGGAAGTTCACAGCTGACCTAGAGACTGTTGATTGGCCTACAGAATTCTCCAAGGCCAATGGTATTGATGACTGGACAGACATCTTTCTTAACAAATTACTTAGACTATACAACAAACATTGTCCTATAAAAACAAAACAGATCACAAACAAACAGCTTGGTTGCCCATGGCTAACCAGCACCATTCTGAAATCCATTGACAGGAAACACCAATATGAAAAGCAATATAGACAGGGCTTAATACACAAAGATATTCTTAAACACTATTCATCAGCTCTCACCAAAGTAATAAAAAAAGCAAAACAACTATACTACTCCAGTAGATTCACAGACACTAGAGGAGATATAAAAAAGACCTGGAAAACACTCTCTCAGATTCTAGGGACCCACAAACTGAGAAAAACCAAGAATATTGTCCTAACTAAACCTAATGAAACACCACTACATCCCACTGACACAGCTAACAAGATAAATGACTTCTTCTCAAACATAGGATCTAATCTCGCCAGTAAAATCCCACATACCAATGCCCATGCCGGGGACTACCTAGATGGAAATTTCCCTAATTCCTTCTATCTTGCACCAACTGAGCCCACGGAAGTCATTGAGATCATAAAGTCACTTAAAAATAACTCGGGGAATCTGTCTCATGTCCCACCATTACTGTACAAGCGAGCGGCCCATGTCCTTTCGCATGCGATTTCATTACTTTCTAACAAGTCAATAGAGACTAGCACCTTCCCGAAACTACTCAAGATGGCAAGGGTTACACCAGTACATAAAGGTGGTGACCCTACAGACTTAAACAACTATAGGCCAATATCTAACTTACCATTGCTATCCAAAATCTTTGAGAAACTCGTGCACAGGAGACTGTATTCATTTATAACAGCTCAAAACATACTCAACCCCTGCCAGTTTGGATTCAGGAAAAATAAAAGCACTAATGATGCAATCATAAAAATGCTAGATCTGCTTTACACAACATTGGAAAATAAGGAATATCCACTAGGAATTTTTATTGACCTAAGAAAAGCTTTTGACACAGTAAACCACGAAATCCTACTCCACAAACTTGACCACTACGGTATAAGAGGCCATGCGCTTGCTTATTTCAAATCTTACATTACTAATAGGTATCAGTACGTCACCATTAAAGACACAGCATCAGCAACACGGCCACTTGATACTGGAGTTCCGCAGGGAAGTGTCCTTGGTCCCCTGCTCTTCCTCATATACATCAATGACCTTCCAAACGTATCCCAACACCTGAAACCCATTCTCTTTGCTGATGACACGACTTATGTCATCTCTCACCCTAATCTTGCCACCCTTAACACCATTGTGAATGAGGAGCTGATTAAAATATCGACTTGGATGACAGCCAATAAACTTACGCTTAACACTGACAAAACTTACTATATTATGTTTGGTAGCAGAGCAGGAGATGCACAAATTAACATTAAGATTGACAACACTCTAATTACCAGAAATAATGGGGGAAAATTCTTAGGCTTATACCTTGACAATAACTTGAATTTCAGCACCCATATCCAGCATATAGCCAAAAAAGTATCCAAAACGGTTGGGATCCTCTCCAAGATACGATACTACGTGCTGCAAAATGCCCTTCTCACTATACCACTCACTTATTTATCCATACCTCACCTATGCTATTTGTGCTTGGGGATCAACTGCAGCAACACACCTAAAGCAAATAATAACCCAACAAAAAGCTGCAGTAAGAATAATCACTAAATCCCATCCCTGGCAGCACACCCCCCCACTCTTCAAAGATCTAAACTTACTCCCAGTTCAGTACATCCACACTTACTACTGTGCAATCTATATCTACAGGGCCTTAAACTCTAATATCAACCTTGACCTAAAACGCTTTCTTGATAGTTGTGACAGAACCCACAGGCATAACACCAGAAACAAACATCTCTACGACATTCCCCGTGTCCGACTAAACCTTTACAAAAATTCAATGTATGTCAAAGGCCCTAAAATCTGGAATACCCTACCTGAGAACTCTAAAACTGCAGACACATTCATCACCTTCAAAACTACCATTAGAAAACATCTTATCTCCCTGATACACCCCGTCAACTAACTTCACGAATACCACCTGGTGGTTCACACTTACACTCGCTTACTCATTTGACCATAAACAGAAATATTAATCTCAGTCTTAAAATAATGAATCCTGTGATACTCCAATACTGAAACTATATACTGTGCCAAAACAAAAGCATTCACATTGCTAAACTCACAAACTAGTATTTAGTCACTTAGCCATAATACCAACTTACCTCATAATTTGTAATATTTTACATTTAAGAATAAAACTAAGTATGCCCGAAATGCCTAGCCATGCTAAGTGTTCTAGTGGTACACTCTGTAATTTCAATTTTACTACATGTAAACCAAACAATAACCAAATTTCTGTAAACTCAGCATTGTAATCCTTATAGAGAATAAACTTTGAATTTGAATTTGAATTTGAATAGTAGAATGTCATTGATGCCAGCTAGGCCTATGTACCTTGTACATGTACTTGTAGTAAATAAAGATATTATTATTATTATTATTAGTAACATATTTCACTCTCAACACTGTTATGGTACATTCATTTTATATATTCTGATGAGTTTATAGCTAAAATACTCCTTTAGCATTCAACACTAACATGTTTTATCTCCTGCATGTACTTTCATATGTCTCACAAGATTGTGTCTCATACTAAAACATTTCAGACACTCTGAACATTGATATGGTTTATCTCCTGTATGTACTCTCATATGTTTCACAAGACTGTTTTTCTTATTAAAACATTTCAGACACTCTGAACATTGATATGGTTTATCTCCTGTATGTACTCTCATATGTGTCACAAGACTGCCTTTTTGACTATAACATTTCAGACACTCTGAACATTGATATGGTTTATCTCCTGTATGTACTCTCATATGTGTCACAAGACTGCCTTTTTGACCAAAACATTTCAGACACTCAGAACATTGATATGGTTTATCTCCTGTATGTACTCTCATATGTCTTACAAGATTACATTTTAAACTAAAATGTTTTAGACACTCTGAACATTGATATGGTTTATCTCCTATATGTACTTTCATATGTCTCACAAGATAGCCTTTTAGACTAAAACATTTCAGACACTCTGAACACTGATATGGTTTATCTCCTGTATGTACTCTCACATGTTTTACAAGATTGTTTTTTGCACTAAAACATTTAAGACACTCTGAACACTGATATGATTTATGTTCTTTATGTGTTTCCATATTTTTTAAACAATGGTATTTCATTTAAAATATTTTAGTCATTCAACATTGGTATAGTTAATCTTCCTTATGTACTCACATGTCTATTTCAAGATAGTTTTTTCAACTATTTTGGAGAGTGAAAACACAGTTTTCCTTATGAACATATTCCCATGTTAAGATTTATTTAAGCAAAACTTTCCCTACTTATAAGCACTAATAAAGTTTATATTGTGCATTAAAACACTATCATAATTTTTGTTTTGTGTGTTAAAAGAGTAATATATGTAGTGGAACACTGCAGATACACTCAACATCACTTTTATTATTATTTTATCTTGTTTTTATACAGATTTTTCTGAAAATTATTAATTACAGTATTACTAGCATGTATTTTTCTATTAACTACCATGCATATTTAGATAGAATTCCCAATATCAAAAGTAAAATTGTTCAATTAGGAATACTTAGGTAGTTAAAAATTCACAAGGATAACAGATGTTGCCTTTCTTGTAGTACTGAAGATATAATGTCTGGCAAGACACAACTTGGTAATCTTCCACAAAATATTTCTGCAATAGAAACATGAGTCAGTATAGTACAATATTCCACAATTACCAACAACACATACTCAACAAGAAAATATATTTTTCCTATTATTATGTTTCACTAAATAAAATTGTCGCTTTTAACCCATTCATTGTCAGTCCCATATTATTAAGGCTTAGAAACCAGTGTCAATCCCGTAGTACTATGCTAAAATCCTAGTAGCTTTCAATCTTGCAGGAGATAGCTGGTAGGCCTACATATGAGAGAATGGGTCTGAGTGGTCAGTATATATAGCATAAAAAAATCCTGCAGCACTCAGTGCATGAGAAAACTGGGACCGAGTTTTTGTTTAAAACAGCATATTTGTGGTGTATTTTTGTATGGTATTTATGGTTGTATTCTCATTTTCTTGATGTTATTTGACAGAATGGAAGACATATAACAGAAATAGAGATGATTTTTAACTCTTTCAGGGTTTTGGCCGTACTAGAACAGCTTACGCACCAGGGTTTTTCACGTAATAGTACACATAAATTCTAGTGCCCTCAAATCTAGTGAGAGAAAGCAGGTAGGCCTACATATGAAAGAATGGGTCTATGTGGTCAGTGTGTGCAGTATAAAAAAAATCCTGCAGCACACAGTGAATAATGAGAAAAAAAAAACTTTGACAGTGTTTTTGGATTAAAATAGCAACTTTGCACTGTACTTTCGTATGGTATTTATTGTTGTAATCTAGTTTTCCTAGTCTTATTTTATAGAATGGAAGACATATTACAGAAATTGAGATAATTTTGACTGGTTTTACAATGAAAAGTATCTTGAAATTGAGCTCAAAATAGCAGAAATGTTCGATTTCTACCGAAGTTCAAAAGTAAACAAATCATGCTATGCGTCCAACTGGTGAGTTTAATATTCTTTCACAAGTGCACTGATAATATTTATACCATTTCTACACTAATGCAGTAGTCTGCATAACAGTAAATCTTCTATTTTTTGTGAGAATAAAAATTCAAAGTGGAAAGCAAAAGAATGTAAGAGGGGCCTAAGAACGTGACTAATGAACAGAGGAAATGCTATTTTAGTGATAGGAATATCTTTCTTGTTTATTCTGGACCCTATTCGGAAATTGGCATTTTTTGAAATTTTTGTGAAATTGGCAAAATTGCTAAATTCTGACCACTGTATTGGATTGTTGAAATTGGTAAATGGGTGGTCTCTTGTACTCATTCGATAGAAAAAATAGAGTTCTAGTGAAATAGTTATGCTTTTTTGTCAACAAGTACACTGGAATCGGCCAAAAATAGGGCTCAAAGTGGGCAAAATCGCCGATGCATAAACATCGTTGAGACCGCTAACTTCGCAAGAGTATAATTCCATAAAATTTCCATCAAATTTCATACTTTTGGTGTCATTATGATTGGGAAAAGATTCTCTATCTTTTCATAAGAAAAAATAATTTTTTTTTTTTAAATTTGGGCGACCCTGAGAACAAATCTCGGAGTGGGCCTGGCGACCCTGAAAGCGTTAATGGTTAATAAACAAAAAATAGCTTGAAAGTGAACTCAAATTAGTACAAATGTTTGATTGTTGACAATGTTCAGGAGTAAACAAATTCCGTCATGCATCCAAGACACGTCAACTGGTGGGTTTAATATGCTTCCACAAATGAACTGATATTATTTATATCATTTTTACACTAATGCAGTAGTCTGCATAACAGTAAAGTAAATGTAATATAAAAGGGGCCTGGAGACATGACTAATGAAAAGACACAATGTTATTTTAGTTCTAGGTCTGAATGTATTGTTTATTCTGGAATGTATTTTGAAATTGGCCTTTCTTCAATTTTGTATGAAATTGGCCAAATTACCAATTTCTGATCACTTTATTGGGTGGAAGTAAAGGAGTTCTAGTGAAACTGCTATGAGTTTGGTCGACTGGAGCAATGGATTAATATTATAATCAAATAAAGCACTAAACTGACAAGAGTCATGCTGCAATGCGGGGCAGAAAATAGTGCTGGAGATATATAAACAGCTAGGTGGAGAGGAGATCAGAGGTGAGGGGAGAAAAGGGCTGGAAGGGATGCAAGGGGCTATTTGTCAAAGTTCCTATAGTAAAGCGGTTGCTGACAAAAAGCAAGATCGTGATAGTAAGTCAAAGGCAGCATCATCTGTAAGAAGGGAAAATAACATAAGAGCAATAAGGCAGTGGTATTGGTGGAGATAAATCCTGTGAGCTCGCTGGTAAACCGGGAAATCCACGAGAAAGTGAAGAACTGAAATAGCTGCCTGACAAGCCTCACAGAGAGGGATAGGGTTTTGTTCCATGAGATACCCATAGGTAAGGAGAGTATGGCTGATGCGGAGATGGGAGAGCAAAGTCTCCTGAGTATGACAACAGTAGTAAGAAGATGGCCACTGTAGAAAATAATTTCCCAAAATTATGCTGTATATTTTTTATAATGTAAATATACATGATTAATGCATTACTATTGCTCTAAAGTGTATTTTAAAGAAGAGAACTGACAGAACCACTGCGCCTGTGTGGATAGGCGGAGAGGAGAGGCGGGAGTATTTTGAATGGAGTTAAGAGGCTGGGAAAAAATAGGACCAGGAAATTGGAGTCTACAGTGGCCTAAGGATTAATATAGGCCTCACTTCATAATAGGTGTCGTAACTGTTTCTGGTGAAGAGTGAGGGAACGTGATTTATGGGACCACTGTAATACAGTGGTAAAATTAGTGAATAATGGTAGGACTGGTGGTGACTGGCGTGACACCTTGGAGTGTGTCCAGGGGAAAATACCCATGATTTAATCATCACTCATCGGTCTCAGATCTTAATGGAGTGACCGCTGATGTGCATAACAGTTATGAGACATTAAACCGTATGGTGGGCTGTGAAGTAATCAGTGATAATAACACTAAGTTAAGAGAATGTGTGAAGTGAAATGAGTCTCCATTCTCTGAGTGAGCATCAGTTAACCTCGTGGTTTCCTGTCCCGAGGATAGAGGAGTTTATGGAGTCATGATTTCTAAGCCAGGACATACCAACGAATACCCAGTCCTGCTGAAATAAGAACTGTATCAGTGTAACAGGACATCAAAATGAGATGGTGAATGGAGGAAATAAGGAGCATCAATCACCCACAGTTAAGTAACCCCTCTAGTTATAACAAACTGATACTGGCCAGTTAGGTAAGTTGTAATTGGATAGGTTGTGGGTGATCCAGCTACATCAAGTGACCACCAGGGAATATCTGGTAAGTGATGGTATTATATACAAGTGTTTTTTCCTTGATGGATATATATGTGTGTAACCTACTCCTCCCTTTCATTCAGTCAAACCAATATAATCTACACAGTCCACAATTAATTAGTAGCACCATACTTGTGGGTGTTATCCACTTCACACTTGTCTCGGATAGATATGGGTAAGATTGTGAGGTCGAAGGGGCCACCTGTAGTGACCAGGGGTGGCTAAATTTACTCACATGCCTACATGGGGTAGCTACTGTAAACAATATGTGATTGTCGCCTCCCAATGAGATTTCATGTATGAATGTAATGTTGAGGTACATACAGGTAACCTATTATAAATTTTCCATATCTCCCCATTGGCCCTTCGAACCATATGTAATCAGTGAAAAATTAATTGAATTAATTACTTAATAATTGACTGATTGAAAGAAGTGGGTACAGTGTACACAGATTTAATCGATTGTATGGTGGATGATCATTAGAGCAATTAATTGCTAGCATATGTGTGGCAAGAATTTATGCAAGAGAAAAGTGCAAGAGTTACTCTTATAAAGTGTCTACTTAAGTTGTATAATCGGTGATTAGTAATTCTATAACCATGACTGGATCTGGAGTTAATGTGGCTGACAAGTCCATGGATTTTAGAGTAATGAAAGCATCATTACAGACTTTTAAAGGTCATGTGACGAAGGCATACAGTAAGTGCTTGGATTTAATGAATCAAGAAACCGTGAACCCTAATGAATTAAAGTTATATTTAGATGCTTTAGAGAGTAGATTTGAGTGGTACAAATTGTGGTTAAAAGACTGTGAAAGAGATCTGCTGGAGAATTGTGCAGATGGCGAGGAAACGAATGCTTTTATTATTCAGCATTATGAATTGGAAGAAAAACTGTCCTGTAAAAGTAAGGCTTTGAATAAATTAAAGGGTGTAAACCAGGCAGTTGATCAACCTATTAATGCAAACGATGTGTTTGCCAAAACCTCCACAGTACGGTCTGGAGAAAATCAGACTAGGTCGGCAAGAATTAATTGTTCAGTAGCAGACCAGTCAGCCAAACAGTTGTAAAGATATAACACATAATGACTCTGAGGTATCTGTCAAGTCTCAAAGGGGAAAAATAATCCCAGTGGTAATAATCATAATTAAGGGTTACATAGGCACATATCAAGTGACAGGAATCCGTAATGGTGGTTCCACACATCGAGGTAAGAGGAATAAATGCCACAGTAAGGGTAACCCAAATGATAAAAGGTCAGGCAAGGAAGAGAGAGACTGTCTAATCTGCAAGGGTACTCATTTCACTAAGAGTTGTAATGCCTATAATTCATGGGATGTTAAAGTGGAAAGAATGGAAGAACTTGACAGATGTATCAGATGTCTAGGCAATCACAATGTAAAGGATAGTCATGCCAAATTGAACAATTGCTATCAATGCAACAAGGGAAGATGCCATATAATTATGTGCAGGGTTGTATGTAATTCTTATATTAATGATGACAATAATGATAATGTTAATAACCCTGACACTACAGTGACTGACATAAAGGTTGCATTAATGCTGGCCTAGCTGATTATTATTATTAATAAAAAAGAAGCCCTAAACCACAAGAGCTATACAGCACTGCAGGGCAGGAAGTGAGGGTATCAAGTGGCAAAAGGGAGAGGGATGATTACTAGGTTATGGAGAACAGCGGGGCAGTGGATAGTGAAGGGGTAGAGGGTAGCAAGAGATTGAGGTAGAAAAGGCTGAGGGATATGCAGAAGGCATCATCATCAGAGTTTGTGGAGTAAATCAGTCATTGTTAAGAATTTAATGAGAGAGTCAGGATTAAAGGAGGGTCCATCAGCAAGAAGGGAAGGTAAAGAAAGAGTAGTAGAGCGGAGACGACGTTGGAGGTAAATTCTGTGTGCTCGTTGATAGAGAGGGCAGTCTAACAGAATGTGGCTAACTGATACTGGAACAAGACACTTCTCACAGAGAGAAACAGGGTGCCTCTCCATGAGATACCCATGAGTAAAACGAGTGTGGCCAATACAAGATGGGAATATTTATAAGAGTAGTCTCCCAACCTTGACACTGGTGACAAGAAGATGGCCATGAATCTATACTTAGTTTAAAAGATTGAAGTTTGTTACCAAGCAGAGTAGACCAACGTTGTTGCCAATGGGTGTGAAGGTGGGTAGCTATTGCAGCAGAATAGTCCATAAATGGAACACCTCTATATGAAACTGGTAAGTCATGTACTGCTGACTGTGCAGCAGTGTCTGCCTGTTCATTGCCCTGTATGTCAACATGACCAGGGACCCAACAAAAAACAATATCTTTATGCTTGGTAAAGATGCGGTGTAGCCAAAGTTGGATACGGAGGACTAAGGGGTGAGGTGTATCAAATTTCTGAATAGTCTGTAAAGCACTAAGGGAGTCTGAGACAACCACAAATGATGACACAGGCATAGATGCAATATGGATAAGTGCTGCAAGAATGGCATACAATTCAGCAGTAAAAATGCTAGCCGAAGATAGTAAATGCCCTCTTACGATGCTGACCGGAAACACTACTGCGAATCCTATGCTGTCAGAAGACTTAGAGCCATCTGTGTATACTGCAATGGCATGAAAATGAAAGTGGAAGTGGTCAAGAAAAAGACAGAGGGAATCTACCATAGACAATTGGGCTTTTGAGAAAGGGAGTGAGAAAGAACAGACTCGAACAGCTGGAACTTTCCAGGGGGTAGGGAAAAGTGAGATACTACATGAACATAGAAAGGTGGTAATTGAAGAGAAGACAAGAGCGAATGTAGGCGAAGAGAGAAGGGACAGAGCAAACAGGGGCGGAGAACAAATAATGTCTACTAATATCGGTAACCATTCTATAAATGGAAGGATTGCGGAGATCATGAGAGCATACATAGTAGCGAAGGCAATGGGCATTACAGCAATCGGATAAGGATGGAATGTTCACTTCTGCATAGAGGCTCTCAACAGGGAAAGAACGAAAAGCACCAAGGCATAAATGTAATCCTTGGTGATGAATGGAGTTAAGGCTAGAGAGAGTAGCAGGAGATGCCACTGAATAGATCTGGTCACCATGATCGAGTTTCGATAAAATGAGGGTGGAATGTAGGCGAAGGAGAGTTCAACGATCAGCTCCCCATGAAAGATGAGCAAGGGTTTTAAGAAGGTTCCGCCAACTGTGACAAGTTGCCTTCAGAGAGGTAATAACCTATGTCAAAGAGGAGGATAACCTATGTCAAAGAGGAGGTCCAGAAACCTGAATGTATTACATTCAGGGATAAGGGAGCCATAGTAATTTGGTGAGTTTTGGTACTGGAAAATTTAAACCCATGCATTGTGCCCTAATTGGCAACACGGTCGACCGCATGCTGGAGAGAAACTGTAATGAGGTGACAGTCAGCACCTGCACAGGCAACAGCGAGGTCATCAACATAGAGTGATGACCAAATATTGGATGGAAGACTAGAGGCCAAATCATTTATAGCAAGGAGAAAAAGTGTTGTGCTCAGAACACATCCCTGGGGGACACCTTCAGCTTGGATAAAGTCCAGGGAAAGCACATTATTAACCCGAGCACGGAAATGTCTGTCAGTTAAAAAGTTCTTAAGGAAGGATGGTAGATTGCCTCGGAGGCCTAAGGAGTGGGCTTGGGCCAAAATATTATACCTCCAAGTTGTGTCATATGGGTTCTAAAGGTCAAAAAATATGGCAATAACTGAGTGGTTATTCGCAAAGGCATTACGAACATACGTATCCAAGCACAGTAAGGGTTCTGGTAGAACAGCCCTTACGAAAGCCATATTGACGTGTGGAGAGACTGTTTTGTGTCTCTAAATACCACATTAAACATCTATTTACCAGGCGTTCCATCACTTTGCAAACTGCACTGGTAAGAGCAATGGGATGATAGTGGGAGGCTTCATGTCCCGTAGTACCATGTTTGTTGAGAAGGAGAACAATGGCAGATTTCCACAGCTGTGGAAGAACTCCTTGTGACCAAATAAGATTGAAAAGGAGTAAAAGGACTGCAAGGGCTGACTGAGGTATATGTTGTAGCATATGAATATGAATGTTGTTGGGCCCAGCTGCCAATAATCGGCAAGCTTAGAGTGTTGCCTCCAGTTCCTGAAGTGTAAATGGCACATTATACTGTTCTTCTCTGAGAGCAGAAAAGTCCAAGGGTGCTAACTCTCTGGCAGACTTTTAGGAAAGAAACGAGGGGCATAGATGGAGTCCCTGAGAAATATGGACCAGATGATTGCCAATTTCATTGGCAACATCTAGTGGGTTTGCTATATCAACACCGGCAACCCGCAGAACAGGAGCCGGGTCAGGAGAATATTTACCACTCAGTTTTCGTACTTTTTTCCAGACTGCACTCATAGAGGAAGCAGAGGTGATGGTGGAGACATAATCTCGCCAGCAAGTGCGTTTAGCATCATGGATGACACGGCGAGTGATCGCATGCTTCTGCTTAAAATCAAGGAGTCTCTTCATGGTTCTATTGTACCTGCCCCCACGTAGCGTGTTTCAAATGTACTGCACGAGCACAAGCAGGAGACCACCAAGGCAAGCATTTCTGAGAATGCCTGCCCGAAGTTTGGGGTATACAATGAGAAGCTGTGGTTAAAACAGAGGACGAGAAGAGGTGTAAAAGCTCATCAATGGAGGATGAAGAAGGAACCTCACTAAAAGCAGTTAGTTGTGAGTAAAGGGTCCAATCTGCCTGATCAAATTACCAGTGTGGGTTACGAAGAGGTGGTGAATATGAAGGGGAAGTAAGAATCATTGGAAAATGATCACTGTCATGTAAATCCGGGAGAAGAGACCAGGTGAAGTCTAATGCAGCGGAGGAAGAGCAGAATGAGAGATCGATGCAAAAGAGAGTATGAGTGTGAGGATCAAAATGGGTGTAAGTACCTGTATTTAAAACATGGAGGGGGTAGGAAGCAAGAAAAGCCTCTAACTGAATGCCACGGGAATGACAGTGAGACCCTCAGAGGAAATGATGGGCATTAAAATCGCCAAGTAACATAAGTGGTGGCGGTAATGATGAAACAAGACAGGCAATATCCGGGACAGATAATGCCCGAGAAGGAGAGAGATACAAAGAACAGAGTGTATACCACCTATGCAAGAGGATGCTGTGTAATGCAGCGAAGTACGAACAAATAGCTGATGGTACGTAATATCAGTGCATAGAAGAGGGGCATTTTCATAAAAGGTCCCACCCGGAAAAGGATCTGAAGAATACAATAAATTATAGCCTGAGATGGGATAGATAACAGCAGAGTGTAATTTTGGCTCCTGTAAGCAAACACCAACAGGGGAAAACCGGAAGAGTAACATATGAAGCTCACCCTGATTACCCCTGAGGCAGCGTATATTCCACTGTAAATAGGCCATGATTGGCAATGGTAAAGATACCTGAGATCCACAGGTAAGGGTTTCTCTGGACTAGAGGGGTTAGAAAAGTCCACATGTGGTGGCAACAGAAAACGTTCAAGCAGCGAAAGAATGGTGTGCTGTGAAGAAAGGAGTTGCACAGATGGAGAAGAGGAAAGAGAAGGAACAGAGGGTGGATTAGTGTCGATTGATGGTTTGGTCTCTGAAATAAATTCAGAGATTGCTTCAAGTGTTTCAGAGTTCAGAGACGTCGTATGGGAGACAATATTGGAGATGGAAGGAGGAGGAGTTTGAGTAAAAATTGGAACTGTAGTGGACTGTACCAAGGTAGAAGGGGGCGAAAGGGTGGAGGGAACTTGAGAAGTGTGGTAGGGGACAGAAGAGGCAGAAACCTCGGAGGTGGCAGAAGAGGAAGAAACTTTTGAGGGGGCAGGGGAGGAAGGCACAGTATGAGCAGGAGGATGAACCTCCACACTTGTAATGGAGCCAGTGAAAGGAGAAGACCAAGGTACAGAGACTGGGAAGGTAAAATGTGGAGGTAGATGAAGGGAAGGAGAGGTTTAAGGAGATTTTTTGGACCTCTGAGAAGTAGAGGGACGATTGGGAGGTGGTGTCATATGAGGTCTTGTCGATACTGGGGTTTGTGAGGGAGAACACAAAGTGAGAACAGACTGAGGTGTTGAAGTAGAGATGTCTGAGCCCAGGACAGCAAAAGAATTAGTTACAGGAGTGACTATGGGACTGGCAATCGCAGATGAGGCTGCAGAAGATGGGACCCCAGAAATGGGGAGACGTTTTGATACATGAGAATAAGAAACATGGGGTAGTCTCCCTTGGAAGCAGAGATGAGAAACTGCCATAGCATTAGGGAGACCTTCTGCCTCTTTGAGGCAACAAATTTCCCACTCATTTAAGTAGACCTGGCAACAGCGAGAGTACGAAGGGTGAGCCTCATGACAATTAAGGCCAGAGGGAGGTCGACTGCAAGACGTGTTAGAATGGTCATCGGCACCACAGACTGGGCATTCGGCTATAGATCTGCAATATTTCGCTGGGTGGCCAAATCACCAGCAATTTCTACACTATACACAAATAACCCACACACAAAAGAGAGAAGCTAACGACGACGTTTCGGTCCGACTTGGACCATTTACAAAGTCACACTAACCAGAAGTGGAGCAGGACGGCTATATATAGCCGTCCTGCTCCACTTCTGGTCAGTGTGACATTGTAAATGGTCCAAGTCGGACCGAAACGTCGTCATAAGCGTCTTTCTTTTATTACCTGGAGACCTGGAGTTTACCTGGAGAGAGTTCCGGGGGTCAACGCCCCCGCGGCCCGGTCTGTGACCAGGCCTCCTGGTGGATCAGAGCCTGATCAACCAGGCTGTTGCTGCTGGCTGCACGCAAACCAACGTACGAGCCACAGCCCGGCTGATCCGGAACTGACTTTAGGTGCTTGTCCAGTGCCAGCTTGAAGACTGCCAGGGGTCTGTTGGTAATCCCCCTTATGTGTGCTGGGAGGCAGTTGAACAGTCTCAGGCCCCTGACACTTATTGTATGGTCTCTTAACGTGCTAGTGACACCCCTGCTTTTCATTGGGGGTGAGTGATTCTCGTGTGCAAGTTCGGTACTAGTCCCTCTAGGATTTTCCAGGTGTATATAATCATGTATCTCTCCCTCCTGCGTTCCAGGGAATACAGGTTTAGGAACCTCAAGCGCTCCCAATAATTGAGGTGTTTTATCTCCGTTATGTGCGCCGTGAAAGTTCTCTGTACATTTTCTAGGTCGGCAATTTCACCTGCGTTGAAAGGTGCTGTTAGTGTGCAGCATTATGTATGGGTTATTTGTGTATCGTTCCAGACACGGTTTTGTTCTTTGTTTTGTTATTAATTTCTACACTGTTCCGGTGTAGGGATCACCTTTCAAACTTGTAACCGATGTCCTGCTAAATAAACAGAGGATGGGAGTTCACGGCTGTCAAAAGTTAAATGAGCCACATTGCAAGGGTATCGTCTCCGTCCGTGGGCAGGAAGAACATAAGTGTCTACCTTGAGAATTGGGAGATCTTGGAGTTCCAGCTGTTTGAGAATGTCATTGCCACATGTCTGGAAATTCTGTTGGACTATGGAATGGGACAGAATGATAGTAACACTACAAGAATTGAGGGAATGATGTTTTTCGATAGTGATAGGAATAGTATGGATATGTGAAAGAGAAAAATCATGAGCTTGGGTAGCATTCTGGACTGTGATGATGCACATACCACTCTTAAGAGCATGAAAGGAAATATCTCTACCAACATGGCGTAGGAGTGCGTTGCCAATACAGTGGACCCCCGCATAACAATGGCATCACATAGCGATTATTTCGCATACCGCTTACTTTAATCGCAAAATTTTTGCCGCGCATACCGATTAAAAACCTGTTCACCGATTTTCGTCCGAGACGCGTCCAATGTGCGCCCTCACATGTGCCGCCCGTGCCATTGTTTACCAGCCAGCCTCCGCGGTAACATCCAAGCATACACTCGGAATATTTCGTATTATTACAGTGTTTTCGGTGCTGTTTCTGGAAAATAAGTGACCATGGGCCCCAAGAAAGCTTCTAGTGCCAACCCTGTGGTAAAAAGGGTGAGAATTAGTATGGAAATTAAGAAAGATTTTGAAGGGTTTGGGGCTAACCCTGAGAAGCCTATGCCAGTTGTGGAATCCATTGTGCCTACTTCAAAAATTAAGGAAATGTGTGCACAGTGGGTTGAACTGCAAACCTTTATGGATGAAAATCACCCTGACACAGCTGTAGCAAGCCGTGCTGGTGACTATTTCAATGACAATGTTGTGGCCCATTTTAGACAAATCGTAAAGGAACGGGAGGTACAGAGCTCTATGGACAGATTTGTTGTGCGACAGAGGTCCAGTGACTCTCAAGCTGGTCCTAGTGGCATTAAAAGAAGAAGGGAAGTAACCCCGGAAAAGGACTTGCTACCTCAAGTCCTAATGGAAGGGGATTCCCCTTCTAAACAATAAGTTCGACACTCTCCCCTCCTCCCATCCCATCAATCATCACCAGATCTTCAATAAAAGTAAGTGTCATGTAAGTGTGCATGCCTTTTTCAGTTTGTGTGTATTAAAATTAACATTCCATGTGGTAAAAAAAATTTTTTTTCATACTTTTGGGTGTCTTGCACGGATTAATTTTATTTCCATTATTTCTTATGGGGAAAATTCATTCACATAACGATTATTTCGCATAACAATTACCCCTCTTGCACGGATTAAAATCGTTAACCGGGGGTCCACTGTACTATGGTCAGAAATACAGGCAGTAGAAGTCGGTCTTAAAGTAAAGAATTATTCCATTTTGTGGTCCGAAACTGAGTGTGGAGAGGGAGTGCATGATGTGTCGGTCTTTTCTGAGTAGAAAAAAAAAAAAAAAAAAAAAATAGAAAAGCTAGATACAGCGATTGATAAACAAGGGTTGAGGTCGACCGTTCGTCACTGTAGGAGTGCCAGCAGTCACCGATTTCTTCAACACGCAAGTTATACTTTTGTATCAGTCAAATCACATATTACTCGGGTAGATAATTTCCAGTAGATCCTTCATGTGTTAGCTCAAATCACCGACCAGTATGGTTTAAATAAGTGACCCACTGCTCAGATCAGATAGACTGGTCCGAACCCTTGACTGGTTCGAACCCTTGACTGGTCCGAACCCTTGACTGGGCCGAACCCTTGACTGGTTTCAAACGGTTTCGTTGGACAATAAAACAGACTGTAAACGGATGGGGTTGTAGGCGCCCTTATAAACACAAACATTAAAAATCAGGAACGTGATGGTAAGCTGTCCAATATACAAAAACAGAAACAGAAATACAAATAGCTAGAGCTTCATTTAAGGTTATTAATAGAATATTCAAGAGGTTGCTAGTAGAATTGCAGTAAATCAACCATTCAAATTATGAAGCTGTGTGTAGTCTGTGGTCAGTCAAACAAACGGGCTTCCACATGGATAAATTGTCATTTTTGTGGAAATTGGTGTCACGCTCCTTGTGCAGATATTCAAGAACTAGCTACAAGAAGTATTAAAACAGAGAAGTGTTTTTGGGTATGCCCAAATGAGGAAAATCTGTGGACTAAAATCACAAGGGTATTAAAAGAGGGCAACATCAAAGCTGCTTTCATAGAAAACCTGGAAGCTTTCTACAACAGATGGGAACATAAAAAGTCTGGGCTGAATGGTACTGCCCTTGATACTGGCCATGTAGTCACAAACTGTAAGGCTGGAGGTGATGTCCTGGTAGTCAGTAAATGTGGGGCTGATAGTGCTGTCCTGGGAGACAGTAATGGTGAAGCTGGAGGTGCTGTCCTGGGAGACAGTAATGGTGAAGCTGGAGATGCTGTCCTGGGAGACAGTAATGGGGAAGCTGGAGATGCTGTCCTGGGAGACAGTAATGGTGAAGCTGGAGATTTTGTCCAGGTAGTCGGGAATTATACACAGGAAGGAATACATATAAATGACCTCATAGGGGACAGGAGCCATAGTAGGGAAACAAGTGTAGTCAAAGATAAGATAAAACCAATATTGCAAACTAGAAATACCGCAGGAAATAGCAAACAAGAGGAATCCAATAGCAATAGTGAGGATAAATTACCAAAAACAGCTGGTGGGAGCTCCATTGTTGGTGCTAGGGAGGATAGAAGTAAGACAGGGAAACATGCACCAACAGGGAATACAGTCACAGAAACCCAAGGCAAGCGGAAACCAAGCCTGTGCACATACTATGCACTTGGTATCTGCTGGCATGGGAAATCTGGAAAAACAGATGGGACATGCAACTATGACCACCCTAGAAAATGCCATGCCCATATGACAACAGGAAAATGCGAACTCCCTTCCTGTAAGCTTTTTCACCCTGAAATGTGTACCTCTTCAGTACAGGAAAGACTGTGCTATAACTTAAATTGCCAGGCATACCATCTAAAGGGGACAAAAAGATACAAAACATCCAGGCCATGGGAAAACCTGGGTAGCCACAGCCACTCAAGAGGGAGAGGTTTTTTAGTGCCAGGAAGGAAAAAAAACTGGCAGGAAATGGCAGAAATCGTACACCAAATCCAGTCATTCCTGGAGTGGAACCACAGTCGATGGCCTCCACTCCAAACCAACAGATACAGATACTAATGCCGGAAAAAAAATCCCCTACCAGTACCAACAATACCACCAGTCCGATAACATTCTTCTTTGCAAATATACAGGGTCTAAAGCCAGCAACAAACAACAAAATACCTTTCATCCGTGGACTGCTTGCAGAGGCAAAGGCAATGTTCGCGGCTTTCACTGAGAAACACATAAAGGATCACTTGGACAACGAAATATGGATCCCAGGTTACAACCTATACAGATGTGACAGAGTGAACAGGCAAAAGGGGGGGGTTGGCCTGTACATTGCAGAGTCACTTGTTTGCACAGAACTGCTTAATGCCTCAAATGATGTAGTGGAAGTTTTAGCAGTAAAGGTCGAGAACCAAAACCTAGTCATTGTGGTAGTCTACAAGCCTCCGGATGCAACATCCCAGCAATTCCAGGAACAGCTGTTAAAAATTGACCACTGTCTGGAAAATCTTCCAGCTCCTGCACCCAACATCTTGCTCCTGGGGGATTTCAACTTAAGGCACCTAAAATGGGGGAATATAGCAAATAATATTGTTGCAGTAATAACACCAGGAGGCAGCTCTGATGAAAACTCACACTCACACGAGCTTTTAAATCTCTGCACAAAATTCAATTTAAACCAGCAAATAATAGAGCCTACTAGACTGGAGAATACACTAGACCTCATCTTCACTAACAATGATGATCTGATAAGAAATGTCACCATATCAAAAACAATATACTCAGATCACAACATAATTGAGGTTCAGACATGTATGCGTGGAGCCCCAGACCGACAAAATGAGACTAGTCACGAGGGAGCATTCACCAAATTCAAGTTCAATAACAAAAACATAAAGTGGGACCAAGTAAACCAAGTCCTAACCGATATAAGCTGGGAAGATACACTAAGCAACACAGACCCCAACTTATGCCTAGAACAGATTAACTCGGTGGCACTCGATGTATGCACAAGGCTTATTCCTCTAAGAAAAAGGAGGAGTAGATGTAAAATAGAAAGAGACAGGCGCGCCCTTTACAGGCGACGGAAAAGAATAACAGAGCGGCTAAAAGAGGTCAATATATCTGAAATGCGTAGGGAGACACTGGTCAGAGAAATAGCAAGCATCGAACTTAAGCTAAAAGAATCCTTTAGGAGTCAGGAATCGCGGGAAGAACTAAAAGCCATAAATGAAATCGATAGAAACCCAAAGTATTTCTTCTCCTATGCCAAATCAAAATCGAGAACAACATCCAGTATTGGGCCCCTACTTAAACAAGATGGGTCCTACACAGATGACAGCAAGGAAATGAGTGAGCTACTCAAGTCCCAATATGACTCAGTTTTTAGCAAGCCGCTAACCAGACTGAGAGTCGAAGATCAAAATGAATTTTTTATGAGAGAGCCACAAAATTTGATTAACACAAGCCTATCCGATGTTATCCTGACGCCAAATGACTTCGAACAGGCGATAAATGACATGCCCATGCACTCTGCCCCAGGGCCAGACTCATGGAACTCTGTGTTCATCAAGAACTGCAAGAAGCCCCTATCACGAGCCTTTTCCATCCTATGGAGAGGGAGCATGGACACGGGGGTCGTCCCTCAGTTACTAAAAACAACAGACATAGCCCCACTCCACAAAGGGGGCAGTAAAGCATCAGCAAAGAACTACAGACCAATAGCACTAACATCCCATATCATAAAAATCTTTGAAAGGGTCCTAAGAAGCAAGATCACCACCCATCTAGAAACCCATCAGTTACACAACCCAGGGCAACATGGGTTTAGAACAGGTCGCTCCTGTCTGTCTCAACTATTGGATCACTACGACAAGGTCCTAAATGCACTAGAAGACAAAAAGAATGCAGATGTAATATATACAGACTTTGCAAAAGCCTTCGACAAGTGTGACCATGGCGTAATAGCGCACAAAATGCGTGCTAAAGGAATAACAGGAAAAGTCGGTCGATGGATCTATAATTTCCTCACTAACAGAACACAGAGAGTAGTCGTCAACAGAGTAAAGTCCGAGGCAGCTACGGTGAAAAGCTCTGTTCCACAAGGCACAGTACTAGCTCCCATCTTGTTCCTCATCCTCATATCCGACATAGACAAGGAAGTCAGCCACAGCACCGTGTCTTCCTTTGCAGATGACACCCGAATCTGCATGACAGTGTCTTCCATTGCAGACACTGCAAGGCTCCAGGCGGACATCAACCAAATCTTTCAGTGGGCTGCAGAAAACAATATGAAGTTCAATGATGAGAAATTTCAATTACTCAGATATGGTAAACATGAGGAAATTAAATCTTCATCAGAGTACAAAACAAATTCTGGCCACAAAATAGAGCTAAACACCAACATCAAAGACCTGGGAGTGATTATGTCGGAGGATCTCACCTTCAAGGACCATAACATTGTATCAATCGCATCTGCTAGAAAAATGACAGGATGGATAATGAGAACCTTCAAAACTAGGGAGGCCAAGCCCATGATGACACTCTTCAGGTCACTTGTTCTATCTAGGCTGGAATATTGCTGCACTCTAACAGCACCTTTCAAGGCAGGTGAAATTGCCGACCTAGAAAATGTACAGAGAACTTTCACGGCACGCATAACGGAGATAAAACACCTCAATTACTGGGAGCGCTTGAGGTTTCTAAACCTGTATTCCCTGGAATGCAGGAGGGAGAGATACATGATTATATACACCTGGAAAATCCTAGAGGGACTAGTACCGAACTTGCACACGAAAATCACTCACTACGAAAGCAAAAGACTTGGCAGACGATGCACCATCCCCCCAATGAAAAGCAGGGGTGTCACTAGCACGTTAAGAGACCATACAATAAGTGTCAGTGGCCCGAGACTGTTCAACTGCCTCCCAGCACACATAAGGGGGATTACCAACAGACCCCTGGCAGTCTTCAAGCTGGCACTGGTCAAGCACCTAAAGTCAGTTCCTGATCAGCCGGGCTGTGGCTCGTACGTTGGTTTGCGTGCAGCCAGCAGCAACAGCCTGGTTGATCAGGCGCTGATCCACCAGAAGGCCTGGTCACAGACCGGGCCGCGGGGGCGTTGACCCACGAAACTCTCTCCAGGTAAACTCCAGGTCTCCAGAATGGGAAGGTAATGAAGTAACATCATCAGGAGATTGTCATTGGCGTTTAGAAGAGTTGGAAGGACGTGGGACAGGCTGGCAATTCGAAAATTGCTGCACTGTAGAGGGAGAGGCCAGAAGCATAGTGAAAGGAGAGCAGAGGTCAGACAAATCGAAGGAGTCAGTTGAAACCCCGGCACCTGAAGCGGGTGACGAAACAGCACCAGCGAGAGGTACAGGGGCCTTAGGAGTGTCCGAAGAGTGGTCAAAAGACGAGGCGAGATCAGAACAGGGTGTGGTAACAAGATGGGGCCCGAGGGTAGTGGGGTCATGGATTGGGAACTCCATGGTTAGGTTACTTCTTTTTTTTTGTTTTTAAGAAAAAAAAAGAAAACTAAAAAAAAAAAATGAAAAAGGGGGGGACCAGGGAGGGATAGTTTGTAGGAGGAATGAAAGGGCCAGAAATCTCCCTCCGCACCCAAGAGGACCTCGGCTCCGCAAGTAGCACAGATGCAGCGTGGAACCCGTGCCATACCCTACCCTTCATGCCAGTAAACCAGCAATCAGGGATAGCAATCTCACATTCAATTCAATTCAAAGTTTATTCTCTATAAGTATTACAATGCTGAGTTTACAGAATTTGGTTATTGTGTGGTTTACATGTAGTAAAATAATAATTACAGAGTGTACCACTAGAACGCCTAGCATGGCTAGGCATTTCGGGCAGACTTACATTAAATCTTAGGTTTAAAATGTTACAAAATTATGAGGTAAGTTGGTATTATGGCTAAGTGACTAAATACTAGTTGTGAGTTTAGCAATGTGAATGCTTTTGTTTTGGCACTATACATAGTTTCAGTATTGGAGTATCACAGGCCAACTTATGACTAGTTAAGATTCATTATTTTGAGATTGAGATTGATATTTCTGTTTATGGTCAAATGGGTGAGTGAGTGTAAGTGAACCACCAAGTGGTATTCGTATTATTAGTTGACAGGGTGTATCAGGGAGATAAGATGTTTTCTGATGGTAGTTTTGAAGGTGATGAATGTGTCTGCAGTTTTGGAATTTTCAGGTAGGGTGTTCCAGATTTTAGGGCCTTTGACATACATTGAATTTTTGTAAAGGTTTAGTCGGACACGGGGAATGTCATAGAGATATTTGTGTCTGGTGTTGTGCCTGTGGGTTCTGTGGACACGAGAGGGTGGCCGGATATCCGCCACAAAGCATACCTCCTTCGGCCACCAGCCCCGGAATCCAAAAGTTGGCTTCCAGAGGTACACCCATCACCCAAAAGACACCCAAAGCCACCCTCTGGGATACCGGAGAAGGATTGGGACATCCCCAGGCGATCCAGATTCCACGGCAAACTACGTCACCTCCAAGAACCTCAATGGAATGGGATGGACCCTGGTACCCTTTCCCCTACCTAGGAACTAGCGTGCCTGTTGGAAAAATCCCAAAGGCCAAAAAGAGGAAGGGCAAAAGGGAGGGGTGGGGAGGAGGAGGAGGAAAGGAAAAAGGGGAGAATGGGGAGGGTGGGATACAGAAGGAGGGACTGGGGGATAATTAGGTTCAGTCTGATGAAGGAGACCGACAGGTCTAATTCCTCAGACAAAGAGCCTCTTCACGCCAAGGAGCCCCCCATGAAGAGGGGCCTAGCTGAGGTAGCTTTGCTGGTGTTGGATGTAATAATTCAGGATAAAGGGCATAAATCCAAAACTATGCGGTGTCACTCTCGTCAACACTGGTACGGGCCATGTAATATATGACAGACTACCGCGTACTAATCATGAATAGAGGAAGTAGTAAATACAGTCATGGTGTCTTACTCATAAAAGGCCAACCCAGTGCAAGTATTCTTCTATTGAGGATGATGATGAACCAGTCTAATTTGTGGGAGCTGGATAGCATAGGGATTAATATGGGGAAAGTCCAAATGATTCCTTTACTCAGGAACAATACCTGAAGGATGTTAAATTTGAATCTGTACATTACCGGGTGCGACTTCCGTGGAAGCTGAACTGTCCAGAATTACCTACTAATTATAGAATGGCATATGGACAGTTAAAGGGCCCAGTTCTGCGAACTGAGCAACAGCTAAATAATAAATTGTTCCTACTTCAGGCGATGATAAATGCACACCTTAAGTACACAGGTGGTCCACTGAGCGAGGTAATTGTGTAAATAATCTTATGTGGACAACTTCCGGGGTGTGACGTCAACTGAAGTGGAACTAATGAGGATATATGAAGAGGTTAATGAAATAATGCAAGGTGCAAGGATGCCCCTGAGGGAATGGAACAGTAATTAGCCCATTTTGAGGGATCAATAAATAAGGATAGCCCTGGAGTTGAAGTGCCTATATGCAGTAATGTACTGGGGCTGACTTGGATACTGAGAGAGACTTGTTATTGTTCAAGTCTAATAATTCCAGTATGCCCAATAAATTAACTCAGAGAGTATAGGCTTAGTGTCACACCTTACAATAAGAGGGAAATTGTTAGTACAAGAAGCATGGAAGCTTGAATATGCTTTGGATGGAGCCCTACCTGAGGAAAGAATTAATTGGTAATTATGTAAATACCAATGTTGGAGTTCCCAAGCCAGGTGGCCAGTGAAGATTGAAAAATTGTACACCACATTATTAAAGTCGTCTAACAACGACCTCCGCCTGGCCGCAGTGTGTAAAATAATTTCACAAAATTATGCTGTATATTTTTTATAATGTAAATATACAAAATTAATGCATTACTATTGGTCTAAAGTGTATTTTAAAGAAGAGAACCGACAGAACCACTGTGCCTGTGTGGATAGGCGGATGGGAGAGGTGGGAGTGTTTTGAATGGAGTTAAGAGGCTGGGAAAAAATGGGACCAGGAAATTGGCATCTACGGTGGCCTAAGGATTAATATAGGCCTCACTTCTTAAGAGGAAGTGTCGTAACTGTTCCTGCTGAAGATTGAGGGAACGTGATTTACTGGACCACCATAATAAAGTGGTAAAATTAGTGAATAATGGTAGGACCGGTGGTGACTGGCGCGATGCCATGGAGTGTGTCCAGGGGAAAATACCTGTAATTTAATCATCACTCATCGGTCTCAGATATTAATGGAGTGACCTCTGATGTGCATAACAGTTATGAGATATTAAACCGTATGGTGGGCTGTGAAGTAATCAGTGATAATAACACTAAGTTAAGAGAATATGTGAAGTAAAATGAGTCGCCGTTCTCTGATTGAGCATCAGTTAACCTCGTGGTTTCCTGTTCCGAGGATAGTGGAGTTTGTGGAGTCACGATTTCTAAACCGGGACAAACCAATGGATACCCCATCCTGCTGAAATAAGAACCCTATCGGTGTAATAGGATATCAAAATGAGATGGTGAATGGAGGAAATAAGGGGCATCAATCACCCAAAGTTAAGTAACCCTTCTAGTTATAACAAACTGATACTGGCCAGTTAGGTAAGTTGTAATTGGATAGGTTGTGGGTGATCCAGCTACATCAAGTGACCACCAGAGAATATCTGGTAAGTGATGGTATTATATACAAGTGTTTTTTCATTGATGGATATACATGTGTGTAACCTACTCCTCCCTTTCATTCAGTCAAGCCAATATAATCTACACAGTCAACAATTAGTAGCACTGCACTTGTGGGAGCTATCCACTTCCTACTGGCCTTGGAAAGATATGGGTAAGATTGTGAGGTCGAAGGGGGCACCTATAGTGACGAGGGGTGGCTAAGTTTTCTCACATGTCTACACAGGGTAACTACTGCAAACGATATACGGTTGTCGCCTCCCAATGAGATTACGTGTATGAATGAAATGTTGAGGTACATACAGATAACCCCTTATAAATTTTCCATAGCCACAAACCCAAAAGTAGTTTAATAGAGTGCAATTTGTTATTGTGCATGTTCAACCACCGTTGCTGCCAGAAGCCATGAGAAGGGTAGAGGTAACAGTAAAATAATCCCTGAATAGAATACCTCTATAGGAAACCAGATGATCATGCACCACAGACCGTGCAGCAGCATCCACCTGTTCACTGCCTTGTACATCAACGTGTGCAGGGACCCAACAGAAAAAGAAGTCCTTGTTTTTGCTGTCTACATGGTGCATAGTTGAATATGAAGGGCCAATGGATAAGGGAAATCAAATTGTTAAATGGCCTGTAAAGCACTGAGGGAATCCAAAATGATAAAAGCCAATGAAGACATGTATGTAATATGGAGAAGCAATATGAGGATGACATACAATTCGATGGTAAAAATAATACCTGAGTCTAACAAATGACCCCGGACAACATTGTCAGGGAACACCACCAGAATCCCAACACCGTCAGAAGATTTAGAACCACCTGTATAAACAGAGACAGCATGAACATGCGACCAGAAGTGATCAAAAAAAAAAAAAGAGAGCAAGAAGCAGTCAAAGGTAGAAGAGCTTTGGCACACAGCAGTAGGGGAGAACAGACACAAACCATTGGAACCTCCCAAGGAGGAAGGGAAAAGGCAGATGCTATATCAACATACAAGGGATGCAAGTGGAGAGAAGACCTGAGTTAGTGAAGTCCTAGAGAAAACAGATGGATTAAGAAGGGGTGCCGATCAATTAATGGGCTTCTACTAATGTCTGAGATCAACCTATACAAAGAAGGAACCCGAAAGTCATGAGAGCGGACTAAGTAATGAAGGCAATGAGTATCATGACAATTGGCTAAGGAAAGAACATTCACCTCAGCATAGAGGCTTTCAACAGGGGATGAATGAAAGGCACCAAGGCATAAATGCAGACCCTAATGATGAATGGGATCTAACTTAGAAAGAGTTGCAGTAGAAGCCGCAGAACAGACTTGGTTGCCATAATCCAGCTTTGACAAAATTAGGGTGAAATACAAATGGTGGTAGAGACCGGAGATCTGCTCCCCAAGAATGATGTGCAACAATATTAAGGAGGATCAGTCAACCATGGCAAGCTGCCTTCAAAGAGGAAATGTGAGGTTTCCATGTCAACCAGCAATTGAATACAAGGCCAAGAAACTTAACCATATCACATTCTGGGATATGTGATCCATGCAAATACAATAGAAAATCTGGAACAAGAGGACAGGTAGTGAAGGTAATAAAATAGGTTTATACACTAAAAAATTTAAATCTATGAAGGGAGGCTACTAACAGGTGACACAACCTTCTGGGACTCCTTTGGCTTGAACAAAGTCAGAGGAAAGCGAGGTGCGAACATGGAAACAAAAATGTCTTTCAGATAAGAAAGCAGCAAGGAAGGTCGATAGATTACCATGGAGGCCTAAGGAGTGGCCCTGAGCTTAGATGTTATACCTTCAAGTGGTGTCATATGCCTTCTCGAGATCAAAAAAGACTGCTATGATGGAGAATTTATTAGCAAAGGCATTTTGTACATAAGTATCTAAGTGGAGCAAGAGGTCCAAATTCAAGCGGCCCATGCAAAGGCCGCAATTGTGAGTCTCCAAATACCATACCAGACATCCATTCACCATTCATTCCATCACCTTGCAGACTACGCTGGTCAGAGCAATGGCACAATAGTGAGAAGTATCAAGCCCTGAAGTGCCTGGTTTGCAAAACAGTAGTACAATGGAAGATTTCCATTGTTGATGGATAACCCTTCACATCCAAACAAGATTGAAAAGATGCAAAAGGACTGTAAGGGCTGTAGAATGCAGATGCTGTAGCATACGGATATGAATATCATCAGGCCCAGTTTCTGATGACCAGCAAGCAGAAAGTGTGGACCCTAGCTCTAAAAGAGTAAAAGGTACATTATATGGCTCCATCCCATTAGAAGAGAAATCCAAGGGTGACTGCTCCTTGGCACACTTAGAATCAAGAAATGAGGGACAGAGGTGAAGCCCTTGGGAGACACGAAAAAGACAGTTCTTGATTTCCATGGCAACTTCAAGAGATTCCACAACACTAACACTAGCAACCTACAAAACAGGAGCTGGGTCTGGAGTGTACTTGCCATACAACTTCCATACCTTCTTCCAAACCACATACATAGGAGAAGTCGAGGTAAAGGTAAAAACATAGTCTTCCCAACAAGTGCATTTAGCATCACGTATGAATGGCAAGCAACTGCCCTTGCCTGCTTAAAATCCAAAAGACGAACTGCGGTCCGATTATATTGACAACAGCCCTATGCAGCACGTTTTAAATGCATTGCAGGGCACACACTGGAGACCACCAAGGCACACATGTCTGAGAATGCTTGCCTGAGGCATGAGGAATAAAACTTGCCACTGCAGTCAAAACTAAGGTCAAAAACTGGTGCACCAGCTCATCAATAGAGGACAAAGAAGTGGTAAGATGAGAGTATAAGCCCCAAATCACTTGTACAAATTTCCAATGGGGGCAACGAGGTGGGCTGGAATACAAGGTGGAAGTAAGAATAATAGGAAAGTGATCACTGTCATGCAAATCTGGGAGAACATACCAAGCATAATCAAGTGCAATTGACGAGGAGCAGATAGAATGATCAATGCAAGAGAGACACTGTGTGCGAATCAAAATGAGTGAGAGCACTCGTAAAAAAAAACATGAAGAGGATGAGAAGTGATAAGAATCTCCAACTGATCACCATGAGAGTCACTGTGGGATGCTCCCCATAGATGATGAACATTAAAATCACTTAATAACAAGATGGGGAGTGATAGAGAAGAGATCAAGAATGCAATATCATAGATACAGAATGCACGGGAGAGAAAATTGTATACCACCTATGTAGATAAATATAGGATGCAGTATAATACAGCAGAGAACAAAGACCTGTTGAAACAGTATGCCAGTATACACAAGTAGTGCACTTTCATTAAAAGTTTCATCAGAAAAGGGATCACAAGAGTGCAATAGCACATACCCCAAAACTGACCCATGAGAAGCAGGTCCATGTTACCCCCTCCAGATTATCACAATGACCCACCTAGTCAAGTCACTTCCACTTAAGGAAGGAGCATGGCATCAGACCTAGTAGCACAAGCTAGTCAGATCCAACTCACACCCACCCACACCCACTCATGTATTTATCTAACCAATTTGTGGAAAATACTGTACATATTTTCAGGAAATACACCATTTTATATGTAAATTGATGGCATATATTGTATTTAATAAAAATTATATTATAAAAAATGGGAAGCTCTGTGCCTGCACTGAGAAGCAGAGGGGAGTTGCCATGTTTTGAATGAGCTAAGAAAAACTTTAGTAAAAATAGGGAGAATTTTTGTCGCTCTAGAGGTTATATTGGCCTTACACCTCTCAAATAGCAGCCAAAATTGTTGGATGTGCATTTCTGCATAATTTGAGCATTAAACCGATGTACAGACAGCTCCAGGAACCTCAGATAAGCTATCTAAATTGTGTTTGTAATTCTGGCCAGTATTATCATCATAAATTTAGTTAGAGGGGTTCTGTACATGATACACAGTAATCTCTAGACAAATTGGTGAGTGTTATGATTATAAATTCTCTTTCTGTTATATAAATGTGTTTTTATTATTTTATTATCACGCTGGCCGATTCCCACCAAGGCAGGGTGGCCCGAAAAAGAAAAACTTTCATCATCATTCACTCCATCACTGTCTTGCCAGAAGGGTGCTTTACACTACAGTTTTTAAACTGCAACATTAACACCCCTCCTTCAGAGTGCAGGCACTGTACTTCCCATCTCCAGGACTCAAGTCCGGCCTGCTGGTTTCCCTGAATCCCTTCATAAATGTTACTTTGCTTACACTCCAACAGCACATCAAGTATTAAAAACCATTTGTCTCCATTCACTCCTATCAAACACGCTCACACATGCCTGCTGGAAGTCCAAGCCCCTCGCACACAAAACCTCCTTTACCCCCTACCTCCAACCTTTCCTAGGCCGACCCCTACCACACCTTCCTTCCACTACAGACTGATACACTCTCGAAGTCACTCTGTTTCGCTCCATTCTCTCTACATGTCTGAACCACGTCAACAACCCTTCCTCAGCCCTCTTAACAACAGTTTTGGTAATCCTGCACCTCCTCCTAACTTCCAAACTATGAATTCTCTGTATTATATTCACACCACACATTGCCCTCAGACATGACATCTCCACTGCCTCCAGCCTTCTCCTCGCTGCAACGTTCATCACCCATGCTTCGCACTCATATAAGAGCATTGGTAAAACTATACTCTCATACATTACCCTCTTTGCCTCCAAGGACAAAGTTCTTTGTCTCCACAGACTCCTAAGTGCACCACTCACCCTTTTCCCCTCATCAATTCTATGATTCACCTCATCTTTCATAGACCCATCCGCTGACACGTCCACTCCCAAATATCTGAATACATTCACCTCCTCCATACTCTCTCCCTCCAATCTGACATCCAATCTTTCATCACCTAATCTTTTTATCCTCATAACCTTACTCTTTCCTGTATTCACTTTTAATTTTCTTCTTTTGCACACCCTACCAAATTCATCCACCAATCTCTGCAACTTCTCTTCAGAATCTCCCAAGAGCACAGTGTCATCAGCAAAGAGCAACTGTGACAACTCCCACTTTATGTGTGATTATTTATCTTTTAACTCCATGCCTCTTGCCAAGACCCTCGCATTTACTTCTCTTACAACCCCATCTATATATTAAACAACCACGGTGACATCACACATCCTTGTCTAAGGCCTACTTTTACTGGGAAATAATTTCCCTCTTTCCTACATACTCTAACTTGAGCCTCACTATCCTCGTATAAACTCTTCACTGCTTTCAGTAACCTACCTCCTACACCATACACCTGCAACATCTGCCACATTGCCCCCCTATCCACCCTGTCATACGCCTTTTCCAAAACCATAAATGCCACAAAGACCTCTTTAGCCTTATCTAAATACTGTTCACTTATATGTTTCACTGTAAACACCTGGTCCACACACCCCCTACCTTTCCTAAAGCCTCCTTGTTCATCTGCTATCCTATTCTCCGTCTTACTCTTAATTCTTTCAATAATAACTCTACCATACACTTTACCAGGTATACTCAACAGACTTATCCCCCTATAATTTTTGCATTCTCTTTTGTCCCCTTTGCCTTTATACAAAGGAATTATGCATGCTCTCTGTCAATCCCTAGGTACCTTACCCTCTTCCATACATTTATTAAATAATTGCACCAACCACTCCAAAACTATATCCCCACCTGCTTTTAACATTTCTCTCTTTATCCCATCAATCCCGGCTGCCTTACCCCCTTTCATTTTACCTACTGCCTCACAAACTTCCCCCACACTCACAACTGTGTATATGTAATATGTATATGTGTATATGTAAATATTTATTAATTTATAGGTAGTAGGTTGGTAGACAGCAACCACCCAGGGAAGTACTACCGTCCTGCCAGATGACTGTGAAACAGAAACCTGTAACTGTTTTGCATGATGGTAGGATTGCTGGTTTCTTTTTCTGTCTCACAAACACGCTAGATAACAGGGATATCTTGCTACTCCAACTTACACTTTGGTCACACTTCACAGACACGCACATGCATATATATATACATACATCTAGGTTTTTCTCCTTTTTCTAAATAGCTCTTGTTCTTCTTTATTTCTTCTATTGTCCATAGAGAAGTGGAAAAGAATCTTTCCTCCGTAAGCCATGCGTGTCGTATGAGGCGACTAAAATGCCGGGAGCAATGGGCTAGTAACCCCTTCTCCTGTAGACATTTACTAAAAAAGAGAAGAAAAACTTTTTAAAACTGGGATGCTTGAATGTGCGTGGATGTAGTGCGGATGACAAGAAACAGATGATTGCTGATGTTGTGAATGAAAAGAAGTTGGATGTCCTGGCCCTAAGCAAAACAAAGCTGAAGGGGGGTAGGGGAGTTTCGGTGGGGGGAAATAAATGGGATTAAATCTGAAGTGTCTGAGAGAGTTAGAGCAATGGAAGGGGTAGCAGTAATGTTGAAGGATCAGTTATGGAAGGAGAAAATAGAATATGAATGTGCAAATTCAAGAATTATGTGGATTAAAGTAAAGGTTGGATGCGAAAAGTGGGTCATAATAAGAGTGTATGCACCTGGAGAAGAGAGGAATGTAGAGGAGAGAGAGAGAGATTTTGGGAGATGTTAAGTGAATGTATTTGAGCCTTTGAACCAAGTGAGAGAGTAATTGTGGTAGGGGACCTGAATGCTAAAGTAGGAGAAACTTTTAGAGAGGGTGTGGTAGGTAAGTTTGGGGTGCCAGGTGTAAATGATAATGGGAGCCCTTTGATTGAACTTTGTATAGAAAGGGGTTTAGTTATAGGTAATACATATTTTAAGAAAAAGAGGATAAATAAGTATACAAGATATGATGTAGGGCGAAATGACAGTAGTTTGTTGGATTATGTATTGGTAGATAAAAAAAACTGTTTAGTAGACTTCAGGATGTACATGTTTATAGAGGGACCACAGATATATCAGATCACTTTCTAGTTGTAGCTACACTGAGAGTAAAAGGTAGATGGGATACAAGGAGAATAGAAGCATCAGGGAAGAGAGAGGTGAAGGTTTATAAATTAAAAGAGGAGGCAGTTAGGGTATGATATAAACAGCTATTGGAGGATAGATGGGCTAATGAGAGCATAGGCAATGGGGTCGAAGAGGTATGGGGTAGGTTTAAAAATGTAATGTTAGAGTGTTCAGCAGAAGTTTGTGGTTACATGAAAGTGGGTGCAGGAGGGAAGAGGAGTGATTGGTGGAATGATGATGTAAAGAGAGTAGTAGAGAAAAAGTTAGCATATGAGAAGTTTTTACAAAGTAGAAGTGATGCAAGGAGGGAAGAGTATATGGAGAAAAAGAGAGAGGTTAAGAGAATGGTGAAGCAATGTAAAAAGAGAGCAAATGAGAGAGTGGGTGAGATGTTATCAACAAATTTTGTTGAAAATAAGAAAAAGTTTTGGAGTGAGATTAACAAATTAAGGAAGCCTAGAGAACAAATGGATTTGTCAGTTAAAAATAGGAGAGGAGAGTTATTAAATGGAGAGTTAGAGGTATTGGGAAGATGGAGGGAATATTTTGAGGAATTGTTAAATGTTGATGAAGATAGGGAAGCTGTGATTTCGTGTATAGGGCAAGGAGGAATAACATCTTGTAGGAGTGAGGAAGAGCCAGTTGTAAGTGTGGTGGAAGTTCGTGAGGCAGTAGGTAAAATGAAAGGGGGTAAGACAGCCAGGATTGATGGGATAAAGATAGAAATGTTAAAAGCAGGTGGGGATATAGTTTTAGAGTGGTTGGTGCAATTATTTAATAAATGTATGGAAGAGGGTAAGGTACCTAGGGATTGACAGAGAGCATGCATAGTTCCTTTGTATAAAGGCAAAGGGGACAGAAGAGAGTGCAAAAATTACATGGGTAGAAGTCTGTTGAGTATACCTGGTAAAGTGTATGGTAGAGTTATTATTGAAAGAATTAAGAGTAAGACGGAGAATAGGATAGCAGATGAACAAGGAGGCTTTAGGAAAGGTAGGGGGTGTGTGGACCAGGTGTTTGCAGTGAAACATATAAGTGAACAGTATTTAGATAAGGCTAAAGAGGTCTTTGTGGCCTTTATGGATTTGGAAAAGGCATATGACAGGGTGGATAGGGATCAATGTGGCAGATGTTGCAGGTGTATGGTATAGGAGGTAGGTTACTGAAAGCAGTGAAGAGTTTTTACGAGGACAGTGAGGCTCAAGTTAGAGTATGTAGGAAAGAGGGAAATTATTTCCCAGTGAAAGTAGGCCTTAGACAAGGATGTGTGATGTCACCGTGGTTGTTTAATATATTTATAGATGGGGTTGTAAGAGAAGTAAATGCGAGGGTCTTTGCAAGAGGCGTGGAGTTAAAAGATAAAGAATCACACATAAAGTGGGAGTTGTCACAGTTGCTCTTTGCTGATGACACTGTGCTCTTGGGAGATTCTGAAGAGAAGTTGCAGAGATTGGTGGATGAATTTGGTAGGGTATGCAAAAGAAGAAAATTAAAAGTGAATACAGGAAAGAGTAAGGTTATGAGGGTAACAAAAAGATTAGGTGATGAAAGATTGGATATCAGATTGGAGGGAGAGAGTATGGAGGAGGTGAATGTATTCAGATATTTGGGAGTGGACATGTCAGCAGATGGGTCTGTGAAAGATGAGGTGAATCATAGAATTGATGAGGAGAAAAGGGTGAGTGGTGCACTTAGGAGTCTGTGGAGACAAAGAACTTTGTCCTTGGAGGCAAAGAGGGGAATGTATGAGAGTATAGTTTTACCAACGCTCTTATATGGGTGTGAAGCATGGGTGATGAATGTTGCAACGAGGAGAAGGCTGGAGGCAGTGGAGATATCATGTCTTAGGGCAATGTGTGGTGTGAATATAATGCAGAGAATTCATAGTTTGGAAGTTAGGAGGAGGTACGGGATTACCAAAACTGTTGTCCAGAGGGATGAGGAAGGGTTGTTGAGGTGGTTCAGACATGTAGAGAGAATGGAGCGAAACAGAATGACTTCAGTAGTGTATCAGTCTGTAGTGGAAGGAAGGCGGGGTAGGGGTCGGCCTAGGAAAGGTTGGAGGGAGGAGGTAAAGGAGGTTTTGTGTGCGAGGGGCTTGGACTTCCAGCAGGCATGCATGAGTGTGTTTGATAGAAGTGAATGGAGAGAAATGGTTTTTAACACTTGATATGCTGTTGGAGTGTAATCAAAGTAACATTTATGAAGGGATTCAGGGAAACCGGCAGGCCGGACTTGAGTCCTGGAGATGGGAAGTACAGTGCCTGCACTCTGAAGGAGGGGTGTTAATGTTGCAGTTTAAAAACTGTAGTGTAAAGCACCCTTCTGGCAAGACAGTGATGGAGTGAATGATGGTGAAAGTTTTTCTTTTTTGGGCCACCCTGCCTTGGTGGGAATCGGCCAGTGTGATTATAATAAAAAAAAAATATTAATTTTAATATACAGTCCAAAATTTTATAATAATCTTTACCAGAATTCCTGGTAATGTATACAGGAGGGCCCCACTTATACGGCAGGTTAGGTTCCAGGCTACCGCCGTAAAGCGGAAATCGCCGTAAAGTGGAACACCCTTTTTTTCCACTTATAAATGCATACAAACACTAGATAACAAGTTTACACTAACATATATTAAGTTAGCAATAGAACCAGGCATCAAAAAACAATAAAAAGGTACAATACACACATAGTGCACTCATTACTTACCTTAAAATATTTATAGTCTTAATCTAGGGTGAGACAAGTAGTATTTATTGTAAGAAATCAATTGTGGTATGTATTGTAATAGCCAGGCTACCTTACCAGGCCACCCCACCCACACATACTATTCTATGATATTTAAGCATCCCAGAGCGATAAAATGTATATACAGTTCACTCATTACTTACCTTAAAATATTTGTAGTCTTAATGTAGGGTCAGGAGTAAGTAAATGAGATAAAACAAATAAATGAGAGAGAGAAAGAATGAGTACATGAGAGGTGACAGGCGCAGAGTAAACAAACCAGGCTCCCACATCTTATATTTGTTTATATATTCTATTGTGGGGTGTATTTATCATCTTTTTATGTTATGTATCGTGTTTATTATATAATTTTGAAAAAAATATCATGGCTGGATTAATGAAAATGTGTATATTACCGTAATATACGACATTTAATGAGACTTGGCGAGTATTGTTATTATCACCACTTGTGCAAGTCGTCTGCTACCACATCTCACATTTATGTTTATTTATTCTACTGTGGGGTGTATTTATCTTATTTATATGTTATGCATCGTGTTTATTATATAATTTTGAAAAAAATATCATGGATGGATTAATGAAAATGTGTATATTACCGTAATATACGACATTTAATGAGACTCGGTGAGTATTGTTATTATGGCGTCACTTGTGGAAGTCGTCTGCTCACATCTCACATTTATGTTTATTTATTCTACTGTGGGGTGTATTTATCTTATTTATATGTTATGCATCGTGTTTATTATATAATTTTGAAAAAAATATCATGGATGGATTAATGAAAATGTGTATATTAACGTAATATACGACATTTAAATGACTCGATGTATGTAAGTTTATTTAGGTACAGGTATACATAAGTATAATTATCAGAGTATATATAAAATATGAAATAACTTTTAAAAACATTTGAAATTTTGGAGTTTCCAGACAAAATGGAGAGACTTAGTGCTTACTGAGCTCATGGAGAATGTAAACAAACAGGGCGGGGCACGGTGACCGTATTAGAAAGTCAGGTGGGGGGAGCCATATAGCGAGTTTTGGTCATAATTTGAAATGTCCGTATTAGCGGAACGCCGTAAAGTGAAACGCCGTAAAGCGGGGCCTTCCTGTACTTCATTTACAATTAATATAGGTCTAGAGCAACTTGTGGATATGACAGTTTAAGGTATCGAAGGGACACATTTTTTGCGACCTAGGTGTTCCAAAATTCCTACTTGTCTGTGTAACTTTGATAAATAATAATTATCTTTGTTACTATTTACTTGTATGTATCTAATGAGATTCATCCAGGTAAATGTAATTTTCCACAATTTAATTGCCTGCTGGTACTTGATTGAACTGGATGTAATTAGTGAAGTCATTAATTAGTGAATTAATTACTTAATAATTATATGTGAAATGACAGATGGAGGTGGATGTTAAGTTCATAAATTTACTTAATTTTTAGTGGATTATAATTACAATATTAATTTTGCTAAGCCAAGTCTGGCTAGGATTATATTAATGTATATAATATTAATTTTGCTATACCAAATTCTGGCCAAGATTTATATCAGTGTATGTAATTGCTAAGCTCAAGTGTAGCTAACATTATTAATGTACATCTAAAATTTATATTATAATTTTATTACATGTGTAATTGCTAAGCTAAAGTGTAGCTAACATTATTAATGTGTATTTAAAATTTATATTATAATTTTCTTACATGTGTAATCACTAAGCTCAAGTGTAACTAACATTATTAATGTGTATTTAAAGTTTGTATTATAATTTTCTTACATGTAATTGCTAAGCTAGGATTTATTCAAAGGTAAGTTGTAATTACCTTAATGAAGTGCATAATTAAGTACATAATCAGTGTTATTAATTAAGTTGAATTTAATACATTGCACCATGGATGAAAATGAGGAAATTAATGTAGAAGACAAGCACATGGAAGTTAGAGCAAAAAAATTATCTTTGCAGGCTAGAAAAGGGCATGTAACAAAAACATACAATAAATGTTTAGAACTAATGAATCAAGAAACTGTGAATACTGATGATTTAAAATTGTATTTAGATGTTTTAGGTAATAGATATGATTCATACAAATTATATTACAACAAATATGAAGGAGATTTATTAGTAAACTGTGTAGATGAGACTGAAGTAGATCTTATGATTAATCAGAATTATGAATTAGAGGAAGAGATTCTTTCTTGTAAAAGTCAGGGCCTTGAATAAACTAAAATGTGTAAACCAGGCAGTTGGTCAGTCTGCTCCAACAAATAATATGTCTTTACAAAAACTCCCAGAATTATGTTTACCTGTGTTTAATCCTGGAGAAAATTGGGAGGAGTTTTGGTCAATTTTTAAAGCAGCTGTGCATGACAGGAGTGACCTAGCCAGTGTAACTAAACTATTTTACCTCAAAGGACAGGTAAGAGGAGATGCTCACATACTCATACAAGCCTTTCCCAATGTAGATGACTCTTACAAGGAAGCAGTTGACTTGTTGAAGGTCAATTATGGTAATATAGAATAAAGTAGGTTGGATCTAGTGAATATCATTGTTAACTTAAAATCTCCAGATCACACTTACAAAGGTTTACAACAGTTTAGAGTTAAACTGGAGAGCACTCTCAAAATTTAAGTAATAAATATAATCTGAAGGAATCAGACTGGTTATTGAGTGCCATAGTACAGAATAAATTCAGCTGTAAAACACTTCAATGACTCTCGAACAAGTATCACAAGAGTTATTTTGGTCTGGAGGAAATAAGACTAGGTCTACAAGAATTAATTGTTCAGTTGCAGACCAGCCAACTAACTCATTTTAAAGATGCAACACATAATAACTCTGAGGTATCTGTCAAGTTTCACAAAGGGAAAAATTATCCCAATGGTAATCAAATTTCATTTCCTAAAAAGAGTTGCATAGATGAATATCAATTAGCAGGAATCAGAAATAATGATTCTCCACAAGGTAAGAAGAATAAGTACCCTCCTAAGAGTAGCCCAGTTAATAAGAAACCAGTCAAAGAAAAGAGAGATTGTCTCTTCTGCAAGGGTACTCATTTTTCTAAGAATTGCAATGCATACAATTCATGGAATGATAAAGTTGAAAGATTGGAGGAACTTGACAGATGTATCAGGTGTTCAGGTAATCACAATGTAAAGGATTGTCATGCTAAATTAAACAACTGTTATCAATGTCACAAAGGAAGACACCATATAGTCATGTGTAAGGGTCTATATGATAATGTTGATAATAATGATAATGTTGACAATCCTGACACAACAGTAGCTAATGTAAAATTTGCTGCTAATGTTAATAATGATGGTTTTGCTGAAGTAGCCTTACCTGTGTTACAGGTAAAAATTGATGATAAAAGACATAAATCAAAAAATGTAAATGAATTATTGGACCAGGGATCCCAGCGTACTTTTATAAAACATAAATGTCTTGATGGTATGAAAGTACAGATGGGAGATCCCACAACTTCAAAATTATCTGATTTTCTCTCGGATAAAAGGGCTCAATTGTATGACACTGTTTATGTAACTGTCAGGTTGGGCAATGAGAAAAAACGTGTTAATGCAGTAATTGTAGATAGACTTCCAGAGAAAATATCTACAGTAGGTCTTAGTAAAGCTACAGAAAGACTTTCACATAATGTAAATTTAGCACCTTCTGGGGTAAGTGATGATTCTGTAGGTCCAATAAATATTTTGATAGGTAGTGACTATTATGCCTCCTTTGTAAAGGGTATGGTAAAGAAATGTGGTGTCACCCTTTTGAAGACTGCAGGAGGCCGTGTAATGTATGGTAGGATTCCTCGTAATAATAATTCATGAATAGAGGAAACTACAAATACTATAAATGTGTGTCTTACTCATGAAATCATACCCCAGTATAATTCTTCCATAGAGGATGGTGTTGAGCCAGTGCATAAATTGTGGGAATTAGACAGCATTGGAATAAATGTAAATGAAGAAAGTCCAGACGATTCTTTTACTCAGGAGCAATACCTGAGAGATGTAAAATTTGAATCTGGACAATATTGGGTAAATGCCACAAGAAAGGTCACTTTGCTAAAGTATGTCGTGCTAATACATCAACAAGAGCTAGTGCCTCCACACATTCCAGTGATCATGCGACTCGAGCAACAGTGACTTCTGCAGCTACTCCAAATTCACTGTCAAAGGCAGTTGTGAAAGTATTCATCAAAGGAACAGAAGTAGATGGTCTTATTGATAGTGGCAGCTCAGAGAGTTTCATCAACCTTGACTTAGTTAAACGCCACTCTTTGACTGTACATCACTCATCAGGTACCGTTTCCATGGCATCAACATCTCTCTCTATTCAGACCTTAGGTTTTTGTAAGGTAAATCTCAGAGTTAATGGAAAGGATTATCAAGATGTACATTTAGCTATTCTGCCACAACTGTGCTCTGATGTTATCCTTGGTCAGGACTTTCAGAAGCTGCATGATAGTGTCACCTTAACATATGGAGGTGAACTACCTCCTCTTGTTGTCTGTGGACTTAGCACTTTAAGGGTAGACCCACCAAAGCTCTTTGCAAATCTTACCGCGAATTGCCATCCTATATCAGCTAAGTCACGCCGCTATTCTTATGAGGATCGGATGTTCATTGAGAAGGAAACTCAGAGGCTGCTAAAGGAGGGTATTATAGAACCGAGTAATTCCCCTTGGCGTGCACAGGTTGTTGTTGTTAAGGATGACTATAGGAAACGGAGACTGGCTATCGATTACTCTGAGACAATCAACAAATTTACGCTTCTTGATGGGTACCCTCTACCTCGAATTGATGATACAGTGAACAAAATTGCTCAGTACTATGTGTTTAGCACAATTGATCTACAGAGTGCCTATCATCAAGTCCCTATAAGGAATGAAGATAAACCATACACAGCGTTTCAGGCTAGTGATGGCCTGTATCAGTTTACCAGAGTCCCTTTTGGAGTCACCAATGGGGTAGCCTGCTTCCAACGAATTATGGATTCACTCATTCAGGAAGAGCAACTCATGGGAACTTATGCGTATTTAGATAATGTTACCATTTGTGGCAAGACCCAGGAGGAACATGATGCAAACCTTGATAAGTTTTTGGAAGCCACCAAGAAGAAAAATATCAGTTACAATGAGGAAAAGTGCACTTTTTCAACTAAAAGGCTTAGCATCCTTGGTTATGTAGTGGAAGGAGGTTCAATATTCCCAGACCCTGAACGACTACGACCTCTTTGGGAACTTCCAATGCCTCAAGACAAAAAGTCACTCCGAAGAACTCTTGGTCTCTTTGCTTATTACTCACAATGGATCTACAACTATTCAAGTAAAGTCCACCCATTGAGTGCTACCACATTTCCTGTGACAAAGGAAGCAGAAGCCACTTTCCATACTCTTAAACAGGACATTGAAAACTCAGTAGTTCAAGCCATTGATGAGTCACTACCATTCGAAGTGGAAACGGATGCATCTGACATTGCCATTGCTGCAGTCTTATCTCAGGCAGGACGACCAGTAGCCTTCTTTTCGAGAACTTTTCAAGGATCAGAGATGTGTTATGCTGCTGTAGAAAAGGAAGCTCAGGTCATAATAGAAGCAGTTCGCCACTGGAGGCATTATTTAACTGGTAGACATTTCACCATAAGGACTGACCAACGGTCTGTGATGTATATGTTCGACAAGAAGCACAAAAGTAGGATAAAGAATGACAAGATATTACGCTGGAGGATGGAATTATCGTGTTATGACTTTGATATTCTGTACCGACCGGGTCAAGAGAACATCTCACCTGATGCATTCTCTAGGTCCCACTGTGGAGCAGCATGTCATGATTTGCAATCACTCTCAGCGCTCCACAAGGCTTTGTGTCACCCAGGAGTTACATGCCTGTACCATTTTGTCAAATCAAAGAACATGCCCTACTCAGTGGAAGATGTGCGACAAGTGATCAGAGCATGCAGAGTATGTGCAGAGTACAAGCCAAACTTTCATCAGCCAGAGAAGACTCAACATAAGAACATAAGAAAGGAGGAACACTGCAGGAGGCCTGCTGGCCCATACTAGGCAGGTCGTTTACAATTCATCCCACTAACAAAACATTTGCCCAACCCAATTTTCAATGCCACCCAAGAAATAAGCTCTGATGTGAAAGTCCCACTCAAATCCAACCCCTCACACTCATGTACTTATCCAACCTAGATTTGAAACTACCCAAAGTCCCAGCCTCAATAACCCAACTAGGTAGACTGTTCCACTCATCAACTACCCTATTTCCAAACTAATACTTTCCTATGTCCTTTCTAAATCTAAACTTATCTAATTTAAATCCATTACTGTGGGTTCTCTCTTGGAGAGACATCCTCAAGACCTTATTAATATCCCCTTTATTAATACCTATCTTCCACTTATACACTTCGAATAGGTCTCCCCTCATTCTTCGTCTAACAAGTGAATGTAACTTAAGAGTCTTCAATCTTTCTTCATAAGGAAGATTTCTAATGCTATGTATTAATTTAGTCATCCTACGCTGAATGTTTTCTAACAAATTTATGTCCATTTTGTAATACGGAGACCAGAACTGAGCTGCATAATCTAGGTGAGGCCTTACTAATGATGTATAAAGCTGCAGTATGACCTCTGGACTTCTGTTGCTTACACTTCTTGATATAAATCCCAGTAATCTATTTGCCTTATTACGTACGCTTAGGCATTGCTGTCTTGGTTTAAGGTTGCTGCTCACCATAACCCCCAAGTCCTTCTCGCAATCTGTATGGCTAAGTTCTACATCATTTAACTTATAAGTACTAGGGTTATGGGCACTCCCAAGCTTCAGAACCTTGCATTTATCTACATTGAACTGCATCTGCCACTTTTCTGACCAAGAATAGAGTTTGTTTAAATCCTCCTGAAGTTCCATAATATCTACGTTTGAATCAATTATCCTACCTATCTTTGTGTCATCGGCGAATTTGCTCAAATCACTAGTAATTCCCTCATCAAGATCATTGATATATATTATAAACAACAACGGGCCCAAGACTGATCCCTGTGGAACGCCACTTGTTACAGATCCCCACTCGGATTTAACCCCATTTATGAACACTCTCTGCTTCCTGTCAGTGAGCCATGACTCGATCCACGAGAGCACTTTTCCCCCAATGCCATGAGCTGCCACTTTCTTTAACAGTCTATGGTGCGGAACTCTATCAAAAGCCTTACTAAAATCTAAGTAAATAATATCAAATTCTTTATTGTGGTCAACAGCCTCAAAAGGTTTACTGAAGAAAGTTAATAAATTAGTTAGACAAGACCGGCCTCTTGTGAATCCATGCTGAGTATCATTAATCAAGCTATGCTTATCGAGATGGCTTCTTATAATCTCAGCTATAATTGACTCTAGTAATTTGCCTACAATTGAGGTCAGGCTTATTGGGCGGTAATTTGACGGTAACGACTTGTCCCCTGTTTTAAAAATAGGAGTTACATTAGCCATCTTCCACATATCAGACACTACACCTGTTTGAAGAGATAAATTAAAAATATTAGTTAATGGTTCACAGAGTTCCATTTTGCATTCCTTAAGAACCCTTGAAAAAACCTCATCAGGACCCGGCGACTTATTTTGCTTCAGTCTGTCTATCTGCTTCACAACCATCTCACTAGTGACTGTGATGTTACATAATTTATCTTCTTCTAGCCCACTGTAAAAATTAATTACTGGAATATTGTTAGTGTCTTCCTGTGTAAAAACTGAGAGAAAATAATTATTTAAAATCAAGCACATTTCATTCTCTTTGTTAGTAAGGTGCCCATAGTTATTTTTAAGGGGACCTATCTTATCTCTAACTTTTGTTCTATAGACCTGGAAAAAACTTTTTGGGTTAGTTTTAGAATCCCTAGCAACTTTAATTTCATAGTCCCTTTTAGCTTTTCTTATCCCCTTTTTAATGTCCCTCTTAATGTCAATATACTGATTCATAAGATGACCCTCACCTCTTTTGATACGCCTGTAAATTCCTTTCTTATGCCCTAGTAGATATTTGAGCCTATTATTCATCCATTTTGGGTCATTTCTATTTGATCTAATTTCTTTATATGGGATAAACGCTCTTTGAGCAGCATGTATAGTGTTCAGAAAACTGTCATATTGATAGCTCTCTTCGTTACCCCAGTCAACAGATGATAAGTGTTCTCTAAGCCCATCGTAATCTGCTAAGCGAAAATCTGGGACTGTTACTGAGTTATCGCTACTATCGTACTTCCATTCAATGCTAAATGTAATTGATTTGTGGTCGCTAGCACCCAGTTCCTCTGAAATTTCTAAATTATTAACAAGGGATTCATTGTTTGCCATAACTAAGACTAGCAGGTTATTTCCCCTTGTAGGTTCTGTCACAAACTGCTTCAAAAAACAATCCTGAAATACTTCTAAGAAGTTGTATGATTCTAAATTCCCAGTCAAGAAATTCCAATCAACATGACTAAAGTTAAAGTCTCCTAGAATTACTACATTATCGTGCCTTGTGGCCTTAACAATTTCCTCCCATAGTAGTTTCCCTTGGTCCCTATCTAAGTTTGGGGGACGGTATATCACTCCTAAAATCAGTTTTTCATGCCCCTCTGAAAATTCTATCCAAACAGACTCTGTATGTGTTACTTCAGACTTAATACCCGTTTTTATGCAACAGTTCAAGCGATCTCGGACATACAATGCCACCCCACCCCCCTTCCCGATACTTCTATCTACTTGGAACAATTTAAAACCCTGAATATGACATTCCGCAGGCATGTCCCGACTTTTTGAATTAAACCACGTCTCAGTTAAGGCAAATACATCAATGTTACCTACACTAGCAACTAATCTCAACTCATCCATCTTATTCCTAGCACTACGGCAATTAGCATAATAAACATTGAGAGACTCTCCTTTCTCTTTACCCTTCCTGCTCATTTCTATTTTTCTACTAAACCTATTACTGTCCTTATCACCCAAGGTCCCTGGCTTTTCAATATCTATCTCGTTCTTATTATTACTAGTTCCCCTAGAACTCGTAATATTACTACAATGGGACTTCACTGTTTTCCTGCCAAAACCCATACCACTAACTATTCCTAGTTTAAAGTCCTAACTGCTCCCTCCACTGCAGTTGCCAGTGCTCCCACCCCACACCTAGATAAGTGAACCCCATCCCTAGCATACATGTCATTTCTGCCATAGAAGAGGTCCCAGTTGTCAATGAATGTTACCGCATTTTCCTTACAGTATTTGTCCAGCCAGCAATTGACACCAATTGCCCTGGACAACCATTCATTTCCAACTCCCCTCCTTGGCAAAATACCACATATGAGAGGGTTCCCACCCTTACTTCTAATTATTTCTATTGCTGACCTATACCTGCTAATCAGGTCCTCACTCCTACGTCTGCCAACATCGTTGCCTCCAGCACTGAGACAGATAATAGGATTGCTCCCATTACCTCTCATGATGTCATCCAGATGGCTAACAATATCCTCCATCCCAGCCCCAGGAAAGCAAACTCTCTGTCTCCTACTCCTGTCCTTCAAGCAGAACGCCCTATCCATATACCTAACTTGGCTATCCCCAACAACAACAATATTCGTACCTTCCTTAATGTCTTTCGTCGTGACGTTCCCAGTAGTCGACTCACATTCGTCGGGTAGCACTGAGAATGTATTGGATGTTTCCACAACAGTTTACACGGCAGTCTCTTTCTTCTTCATCGTTTCTACCTTTCCATTCGTCTTCTTGATCGTCAACTTCTTTCCCTGCTGTCCAGCCACTGACCAGTTTCCCTTCTTGACCTGAGGACTCAAAACAGGAGGACTACTCCGAATCTTTTTGTTTTCCTCGGTCAGTCGCCGAATTTCCATATTTGCCAACCTCAATTCTTCCTTAAGCTGTTGGTAAAGTTGCTCGATGGAGGGCATCTTGCTTCAATTCTAGAGAGCGCGCATAAAATCCACCCAGCCTTTCGAGAGACTGAATATAGATTTCAAAGGACCTCTACCAAGCACAAATCAGAATAGATATTTCCTTACCATAGTAGATGAATATTCAAGGTTTCCCTTTGTGTTCCCCTGTGCAAATATGACTGCTTCAACTGTTATTAGTTGTCTTTCACAGTTGTTCTCTATTTTTGGTATGCCAGCTTATATCCATTCAGACAGGGGATCCTCGTTCATGAGTAACGAACTTCAGGAGTTTTTGGCTAGCAAAGGTATTGCCTGCAGCAGAACAACAAGCTACAACCCTCAAGGCAATGGTCAAGTGGAGCAGTTCAATGGTACTATATGGAAGGCAGTTACAATGACATTGAAGTCGCGCAATCTACCTGTTGAACACTGGCAAACTGTCCTACCTGATGCTCTTCACTCTATTAGATCATTGTTGTGCACAGCTACTAATGCAACCCCTCATGAAAGACTCCTCAACTATTCACGTCGTTCCTCTACGGGAGCCTCCGTGCCCACTTGGTTACGTCATCCTGGACCCGTTGTCCTGAAGAGTCACCGTAGGATGAACAAGACGGATCCGTTAGTGGAAGAGGTAGAGCTCCTGCAAGCTAATCCACATTACGCCCATATTCGCTACCAAAATGGTGAAGAGACTACAGTATCTATAAGACATTTAGCCCCAGTTGAAATCCTCATTAGTGTGGAATCTCAAGATACACCAATAGATGTGAAAGATGCTTCGTTTTCTCTTGGAAAGCCCCTTGAGACTACCCCTACAGAAATAGAGGATTCTGCTCCAGCAGTTAGTCAAACCCCGCTGGAAAATATTGAACCTGGTGAAGAGGCTCAAGGGCTACGAAGGTCGGGATGTGTACGTCGCCCACCTAACAGTTTGAGAGATTACTGTCTCTGATATTTTAGAAGGGGGAGATTGTAGTGATACTGGTCCTGTGGGGAGCAGCAATAGGATAATACTGCACCACCTCTCGGGGCCCTTAACAACAACAACAGTTTGGTGTGTGCCATGGGCGCCAACACATGGTGTGTGATTCTCTTCTTTTACATCAATATATTAGCGATGCAGATTACATGGCGAGTTTAAATATGTGGCCTGTAGTTATAACTTTTCTCTTGACATATGCAAGACATCACTATCCCTGTAGAAGCAGTTATTAGATGTACTAGTCATTATATTTTGTTGCAGAAGTACTATGAAGATTCTATGTTCAATAAAGCCTAGAGATAAGGCCTGTGTTTCTATCACAACAGTCACACTAACCAGAAGTGGAGCAGGACAGCTATGTATAGGCAGGAAGAGGTGGTGGTAATAGTAGTAGTAGAAGTACAAGAACGGTATATAATACCGACAAGATGAAATTAAGACACATGCGTAACACCCGGGCATCCCTATCGTAGATGTTTCGCCATCCAGCCAACCACTGGATGGCGAAACGTCCACAACAAAGACACCCAGATGCTGCACATGTGTCTTAATTTCATCAGTAGTAGTAATAGTAGTGGGGAATAAGGAGGACGAGCCAGTCAAATACAAAGGAAGGGGAGCACTGTAAGGTAGTTAGGTGCCCACAGAGGGAGAGCAAGCACGCAGAGGTGCGTGAAAGGGGAAGTGGTGAAATAAATGAAGAAGGAACAGAAACACGAGACAGAAGAGAGAAAGACAACCCAGAGGAGAAAAAGGAAAGAGGAAAGAGGAAGAAAGAAAAAGAAAAAAGAAAAAATGAGGAGTCAAGTTAAGTCATGGGTGTTCTGAAGTTTGGAGCATTTTACAATGTAGTGGGAGAGGAAGGCATCTACAGAGATGAAGCCAGAGCTAAGATTCATACAAGGAAAGTTGTGTATTAGAGAGGATTCAACTAGACGGCGACTGTTCGAGTTGGAAGTAGGGAAGACAGTTTTAGCAGAAGACCAGTCAATAGGATGGCTATGATCTCTGACATGACAGAAAAGAGCATTGTTAGTGTCGGCAAGCCTAACACTATTTTTGTGCTCCCTAAGTCTGTCAGAAAGAGATCGACCAGTTTCTCCGAAGTATTGAAGAGGACAGGAGGAGCAAGAAATAGAGTAGACACCAGGAACATCTGTAGAGGGAGGAGAGGTATGAATGAGATTAGTGCGAAGAGAGTTAGTCTGGCAGAAGGTAAGCTTGAAGTCTAAGGGACGGAGAGAATTGTTGAGATTAGAAAGACCGGAAATGTAGGGAAGGCTGAGGATAGAAGAGTTCCCATGAGTAGAGAGTTTGGGAGAGAAGAAATTACGTTTAGCACTTAAGAGGGCAGAGTCTATGAAATGGGAAGGGTAGCCAAGATGGGAGAACGAATTATGAAGAGTGGAAATTTCTGCTGGAAGGAACTGAGGATCACAGATGCAGAGGGCATGGAGAAAGAGGGAGATAAGAACACTTTTCTTGACAGGGGAAGCACGATAGGAAAAGTACTGAATGTACATGCCACTGTGCATGTACATTCTGACTCTCTCCGACCTCTGTCCTCCTGACTTTTACCTTGTTCAACGGTTTCGTGTAATCTGTCCCTCTCTTCCCTATTTCTATGGCCTTCGCAAAACTCATAAACCTGATATTCCTCTTCGTCCTATCATATCCTCTAGAGGTTCTGTCTCTTATTCTCTTGCTTCTTGGCTGGCCAAAACCCTCACTCCCTTTTTTGGTACTTTTTCTCCTGCCCACCTCCGTCACTCTCAAGACTTCATTGAACGGATTCGCTCTCTCCCAACCTGTAAGATGCTTAGTCTTGACGTTGAGTCCCTCTTCACCAATGTCCCTCTTGATGATGTCCTTGATTTCCTTAGAGAGAAGGCCCATGAAGGGTTTCTACATCTCCCTATGCCTACTGATGTCTTTCTTGATCTTATCCGCCTCTGTGTGGACTCTAACTCCTTTTCCTTCAAAGGGAAATATTATTCTCAAACCTTCGGTGTCGCTATGGGATCTCCTCTCTCTCCTGTCCTTGCTAATCTTTACATGGAATACTTCGAGACTGTTCTTCCTACCCTCGATGTGCAACCTTCACTCTGGCTCTGCTATGTGGATGACATCTTTGCTCTGTGGCCTCATGACTCCAGTCTCTTCCAACCTTTTCTTGCAGCTCTTAATAATCTTGCCCCTTCCATTAAGTTTAAAGCTGTAATAAAGTTGGTAGAATTACCGACAATATGTAAAGTAAAAGGACACAAGTGCAACTAATGTGACATTTTATTGTGGCAACGTTTCGCTCTCCAGGAGCTTTATCAAGCCATTACAAACAATACATGGACACAGAGGGTATATATAGGCTCAGAGTGAGGTGTAATTCTAGTGGTAGTAGTAGTAGTGACAAAAGTTGTAGTAGTAGTAGTAATACAATATGATAGAGCAATTAATTCGTACATGAGTAAAAGGATACAAAAGCTATTACTTGGGCAATATAAAAATAGGTTTGACAAATATAGACTGGATAGAGGTAGCCTGTTTCAGTGTTCACTCTCTGTAATGAGCTTGGTGTAGTATAACAGGAGAGACTATGTGATGGCAGGGTTTACTGTTTTCAGGAGGATTCTTGCTAAGACTTCAGAGATGGTGAAGCTGCCGTTGCTTTGTTTAATTGTATTCAAAACAGCGATCAGTGCTGATTGGAGGCACTTGCATCTGTGGAAATTAGTTTCTTTGATCACTAATTGGGTGTCTCTGAATTTCATGAGATGATTGGTGGAATTTCGGTGTTGTACACAGGCGTTGTTCAAGTTATCGTTAGACATGCATAAATGTGTTCATTGCAGCGGGTGTCGAGGTTTCTTGCTGTTTCACCTACGTAAATCTTGTCACAGCCTCCACAGGGTATAGTAGGTGAAACAGCAAGAAACCTCGACACCCGCCTCAATGAACACATTTACGCATGTAGGAATGATAACTTGAACAATGCCTGTGTACAACACCGAAATTCCACCAATCATCTCATGAAATTCAGAGACGCCCAATTAGTGATCAAAGAAACTAATTTCCGCAGACGCAAGTGCCTCGAATCAGCACTGATCGCTGTTTCGAATACAATTAAACAAAACAACGGCAGCTTCACCATCTCTGAAGTCTTAGAAAGAATCCTCCTGAAAACAGTAAACCCTGCCATCACATAGTCTCTCTTGTTATACTACACCAAGCACATTACAGAGAGTGAACACTGAAACAGGCTACCTCTATCCAGTCTATATTTGTCCAACTTATTTTTATGTTACCCAAGTAATAGCTGCGAGTCCTGTCTTGGCTGGAAATTTTCAGCATGCTATTTACACCCTCTTTATTTATTCCTGTTTTCCAATTATACACCTCGATCATATTCCCCCTAATTCTACACCTTTCGAGAGAGTGCAGATTTAGGGCCCTCAGTCTATCCTCATAGGGAAGATTTCTGATACAAGGAATCAATAAAATGTATAGTCTAGTATGCTCAGTGAAGAAAATGCGTGGAGGCAACGGAAAGTGTGTAAGCAAGAAGGACTCGGAATGAAGTGAGAGAAAAGATTGCTGCATGTGTTGTGTAAAATAAGAAGGGGCAGAAGGAGGCACACCGGTGTCCATTGAGGATTTCGTCTCTGCAATATAGTGTCAAGTGTCTCAGTGGACAAGGAAGATGCCAATACCATGAGTTTAGAGACAGGTGAAACAGAGCAAGTAGAGATCAGGGAGACTATGGAAGGAACCAAAGAGGTCTGGGAGGGGATGGGAGTATGATCCTGGAGAGGTGCACCAACAAGGAGAGAAAAGTCCTGCAGTGGAACAGGAAAGGAAGGGGGGATGTGGGAAGAAGTCCGGGGGTAACAGGAGAAGAGGTCACCACACGAATGGGGATTGAATCTCCACCTTCGTGTGAGAGTTAGAAAGGGGGCAAGAACTTGGCACTGAGGCCAAAAAAGGAATCTGCTGGGGAATTGTAGGCACTGGAGAAATGCAAATAGACTTAAGAGACAGGTTCAGCTTCACAGGTGATAGGTTCAACTTCACACGTGATAGGCTCAGCTTCAAAGGTGATAGGTTCAGCATCACAGGTGATAGGTTCAGCTTCACAGGTGATAGGTTCAGCTTCACAGGTGATAGGTTTAGCTTCACAGGTGATAGGTTCAGCATCATAGGTGATAGGTTCAGCTTCACAGGTGATAGGTTCAGCTTCACAGGTGATAGGTTCAGCTTCACAGGTGATAGGTTCAGCTTCACAGGTGATAGGTTCAACTTCACAGGTGATAGGTTCAGTTTCACAGGTGATAGGTTCAGCTTCACAGGTGAAAGGTTCAGCTTCACAGGTGATAGGTTCAGCTTCACAGGTGATAGGTTCAGCTTCACATGTGATAGGTTCAGCTTCACAGGTGATAGGTTTAGCTTCACAGGTGATAGGTTCAGTTTCACAGGTGATAGGTTCAGCTTCACAGGTGATAGGTTCAGCTTCACAGGTGAAAGGTTCAGCTTCACAGGTGATAGGTTCAGCTTCACAGGTGATAGGTTCAGCTTCAAAGGTGATAGGTTCAGCTTCACAGGTGAAAGGTTCAGCTTCACAGGTGATAGGTTCAGCTTCACAGGTGATAGGTTCAGCTTCACATGTGATAGGTTCAGCTTCACAGGTGATAGGTTTAGCTTCACAGGTGATAGGCTCAGCTTCATAGGTGATAGGTTCAACTTCAGAGGTGATAGGTTCAGCGTCACAGGTGATAGGTTCAGCTTCACAGGTGATAGGTTCAGCTTCACAGGTGATAGGTTTAGCTTCACAGGTGATAGGTTCAGCTTCATAGGTGATAGGTTCAGCTTCACAGGTGATAGGTTCAGCTTCACAGGTGATAGGTTCAGCTTCAAAGGAGATAGGTTCAGCTTCACAGGTGAAAGGTTCAGCTTCACAGGTGATAGGTTCAGCTTCACAGGTGATAGGTTCAGCTTCACATGTGATAGGTTCAGCTTCACAGGTGATAGGTTTAGCTTCACAGGTGATAGGCTCAGCTTCATAGGTGATAGGTTCAACTTCAGAGGTGATAGGTTCAGCATCACAGGTGATAGGTTCAGCTTCACAGGTGATAGGTTCAGCTTCACAGGTGATAGGTTTAGCTTCACAGGTGATAGGTTCAGCTTCATAGGTGATAGGTTCAGCTTCACAGGTGATAGGTTCAGCTTCACAGGTGATAGGTTCAGCTTCACAGGTGATAGGTTCAGCTTCACAGGTGATAGGTTCAGCTTCACAGGTGATAGGTTTAGCTTCACAGGTGATAGGTTCAGCTTCATAGGTGATAGGTTCAGCTTCACATGTGATAGGTTCAGCTTCACAGGTGATAGGTTCAGCTTCACAGGTGATAGGTTCAGCTTCACATGTGATAGGTTCAGCTTCACAGGTGATAGGTTTAGCTTCACAGGTGATAGGCTCAGCTTCATAGGTGATAGGTTCAACTTCAGAGGTGATAGGTTCAGCGTCACAGGTGATAGGTTCAGCTTCACAGGTGATAGGTTCAACTTCACAGGTGATAGGTTCAACTTCACAGGTGATAGGTTCAGCTTCATAGGTGACAGGTTCAGCTTCACAGCTGACAGGTTCAGCTTCACAGGTGATAGGTTCAGCTTCACAGGTGATAGGTTCAGCTTCAAAGGTGATAGGTTCAACTTCACAGGTGATAGGCTCAGCTTCACAGGTGATAGGTTCAGCTTCACAGGAGATAGGTTCAGCTTCACAGGTGATAGGTTCAGCTTCACAGGTGATAGGATCAACTTCACAGGTGATAGGTTCAACTTCACAGGTGATAGGTTCAGCTTCACAGGTGATAGTTTCAGCTTCACAGGTGATAGGTTCAGCTTCACAGGTCATAGGTTCAGCTTCACGGGTGATAGGTTCAACTTTGCAGGTGATAGGTTCAGCTTCACAGGTGATAGGTTCAGCTTCACAGGTGATAGGTTCAGCTTCACAGGTGATAGGTTCAACTTCACAGGTGATAGGTTCAGCTTCACAGGTGATAGGTTCAGCTTCACAGGTGATAGGTTCAGCTTCATAGGTGACAGGTTCAGCTTCACAGGTGATAGGTTCAACTTCACAGGTGATAGGTTCAGTTTCACAGGTGATAGGTTCAGCTTCACAGGTGAAAGGTTCAGCTTCACAGGTGATAGGTTCAGCTTCACAGGTGATAGGTTCAGCTTCACATGTGATAGGTTCAGCTTCACAGGTGATAGGTTTAGCTTCACAGGTGATAGGTTCAGTTTCACAGGTGATAGGTTCAGCTTCACAGGTGATAGGTTCAGCTTCAAAGGTGATAGGTTCAGCTTCACAGGTGATAGGTTCAGCTTCACATGTGATAGGTTCAGCTTCACAGGTGATAGGTTTTGCTTCACAGGTGATAGGTTCAGTTTCACAGGTGATAGGTTCAGCTTCACAGGTGATAGGTTCAGCTTCAAAGGTGATAGGTTCAGCTTCAAAGGTGATAGGTTCAGCTTCACAGGTGATAGGTTCAGCTTCACAGGTGATAGGTTCAGCTTCACAGGTGATAGGTTCAGCTTCACAGGTGATAGGTTTAGCTTCACAGGTGATAGGTTCAGTTTCACAGGTGATAGGTTCAGCTTCACAGGTGATAGGTTCAGCTTCACAGGTGAAAGGTTCAGCTTCACAGGTGATAGGTTCAGCTTCACAGGTGATAGGTTCAGCTTCAAAGGTGATAGGTTCAGCTTCACAGGTGAAAGGTTCAGCTTCACAGGTGATAGGTTCAGCTTCACAGGTGATAGGTTCAGCTTCACATGTGATAGGTTCAGCTTCACAGGTGATAGGTTTAGCTTCACAGGTGATAGGCTCAGCTTCATAGGTGATAGGTTCAACTTCAGAGGTGATAGGTTCAGCGTCACAGGTGATAGGTTCAGCATCACAGGTGATAGGTTCAGCTTCACAGGTGATAGGTTTAGCTTCACAGGTGATAGGTTCAGCTTCATAGGTGATAGGTTCAGCTTCACAGGTGATAGGTTCAGCTTCACAGGTGATAGGTTCAGCTTCAAAGGTGATAGGTTCAGCTTCACAGGTGAAAGGTTCAGCTTCACAGGTGATAGGTTCAGCTTCACAGGTGATAGGTTCAGCTTCACATGTGATAGGTTCAGCTTCACAGGTGATAGGTTTAGCTTCACAGGTGATAGGCTCAGCTTCATAGGTGATAGGTTCAACTTCAGAGGTGATAGGTTCAGCGTCACAGGTGATAGGTTCAGCTTCACAGGTGATAGGTTCAGCTTCACAGGTGATAGGTTTAGCTTCACAGGTGATAGGTTCAGCTTCATAGGTGATAGGTTCAGCTTCACAGGTGATAGGTTCAGCTTCACAGGTGATAGGTTCAGCTTCACAGGTGATAGGTTCAGCTTCACAGGTGATAGGTTTAGCTTCACAGGTGATAGGTTCAGCTTCATAGGTGATAGGTTCAGCTTCACAGGTGATAGGTTCAGCTTCACAGGTGATAGGTTCAGCTTCACAGGTGATAGGCTCAGCTTCATAGGTGATAGGTTCAACTTCAGAGGTGATAGGTTCAGCGTCACAGGTGATAGGTTCAGCTTCACAGGTGATAGGTTCAACTTCACAGGTGATAGGTTCAACTTCACAGGTGATAGGTTCAGCTTCATAGGTGACAGGTTCAGCTTCACAGCTGACAGGTTCAGCTTCACAGGTGATAGGTTCAGTTTCACAGGTGATAGGTTCTGCTTCAAAGGTGATAGGTTCAACTTCACAGGTGATAGGCTCAGCTTCACAGGTGATAGGTTCAGCTTCACAGGAGATAGGTTCAGCTTCACAGGTGATAGGTTCAGCTTCACAGGTGATAGGATCAACTTCACAGGTGATAGGTTCAACTTCACAGGTGATAGGTTCAGCTTCACAGGTGATAGTTTCAGCTTCACAGGTGATAGGTCCAGCTTCACAGGTGATAGGTTCAGCTTCACAGGTGATAGGTTCAACTTCACAGGTGATAGGTTCAGCTTCACAGGTGATAGGTTCAGCTTCACAGGTAATAGGTTCAGCTTCATAGGTGACAGGTTCAGCTTCACAGGTGATAGGTTCAACTTCACAGGTGATAAGTTCAGTTTCACAGGTGATAGGTTCAGCTTCACAGGTGAAAGGTTCAGCTTCACAGGTGATAGGTTCAGCTTCACAGGTGATAGGTTCAGCTTCACATGTGATAGGTTCAGCTTCACAGGTGATAGGTTTAGCTTCACAGGTGATAGGTTCAGTTTCACAGGTGATAGGTTCAGCTTCACAGGTGATAGGTTCAGCTTCAAAGGTGATAGGTTCAGCTTCAAAGGTGATAGGTTCAGCTTCACAGGTGATAGGTTCAGCTTCACAGGTGATAGGTTCAGCTTCACAGGTGAAAGGTTCAGCTTCACAGGTGATAGGTTCAGCTTCACAGGTGATAGGTTCAGCTTCACAGGTGATAGGTTCAGCTTCAAAGGTGATAGGTTCAACTTCACAGGTGATAGGCTCAGCTTCACAGGTGATAGGTTCAGCTTCAAAGGTGATAGGTTCAACTTCACAGGTGATAGGCTCAGCTTCACAGGTGATAGGTTCAGCTTCACAGGAGATAGGTTCAGCTTCACAGGTGATAGGTTCAGCTTCACAGGTGATAGGTTCAGCTTCACATGTGATAGGTTCACTTTCACAGGTGATAGGTTGAGCATCACAGGTGATAGGTTCAGCTTCACAGGTGATAGGTTCAGCATCACAGGTGATAGGCTCCAAGAAGAAGCAGGTGTGTGAGGGCTCGCAGACTGAGAAACTAGAGGGCAAGAAGATGAAGAAGTACAGGTAAGAAGAGGTAAGGAGGTTGGGGTTTCAGAAGGTAAAAACCAGAAAAGAATTAGAGACTGGGTGACCACATGTGACACGGCACCAATGAAGCTGGTAGGCAGGAGGACCGCTATTATGCAGTGTGCTACAGAAAATTATATAAAATGATGCTCCATAGTTCTGGGATTGAACTGAAACCAAACGTGTACTATTATTCCTGGTCAGTTAGTGTGGCCAGAAAAGGAGTAGATGAGGTGTGTGCAGTAAGTTACCCACAGCAGAGGAAGCAAAATGTAGCAGTGTGAGTATGTGGTGTTGGGTGGGTTTTTTAGCGTATACCATAGGTGTCTTTGCCTGCTGGTAACTAGTCTACCAGGCAGAAATGAGGGGGGGGGGAGGGAGGTGTCATGGAACCTCCCTGTTTATAAATGTATATAAAATTTTGTGTCACTAGCAGCAGTGTGCTAGTGAGCTAATGTGAACTGAAGTGTGGTGGTTTTTTGGAGCAGATTGTAAGTTGTATATATATTCCTATTATATTATATATATTTTTGTATAGGTGAGTTTTTGTATCCTTCCTAACATTTATTAATTATTTGCACTCGTGTTTCATAATTTGTATTAGTACATGCTGACCCTAGAGTTACTGTTTTTTTTCAGTGTAATTAAGCAGCCATTTAGTAGCCAGAACATTTTATTTAAAGAGGGCAATTTTCTGTGTATTATAAGACCAAAACTTACCAGGACTTACCGAGATATAAGACTGTGAAGTTGGCTCTGGATGCTAACCTGACGGTAACATCGACTCCTGCCACTTGCAGAAGTGTTGCCGATATACCTTTTTTCTCATTTTTATTTTAATTTATATAATTTTTATGTTCCGATAATTACAATTTATAATAGCTCTTGTGATTTCATAGCCAATCTTTGTTCTGACACTAATATTAGGCTCTGAAATAGTTTTCAAGTAGAGTGGAACCTCTACTTGCGAGTTAAATCCATTCCATGACCTTGCTAGCAACTGGATTTGCTCATTTGCAGAGTCAATTTTCCTCATTTAAATTAATTGAAATGCAATTAATCCGTTCCAGTTGAATTCTGTACTTCAATAATTTCACTAATATCAAATCTACGGCTTATTTATCTATATCACTTCATCTAATATGACATAAACAATATAAATAACATACAAACCTGATATATACTCTAAAATGAATAAAATATCATTCATGTGGTGGTATGGGCGGTGTTGGTGTTGGACGAGTTTGTCTGGAGAGCTGGAAAAATACTTCATGAAAAATTTCGCTAATATCATCTATATGGCTTATTTATCTATCAAAGCTCATCTAATATGACACAGCAAACAATATAAATAACATAGAAACATGATATATACTCTAGAATGAATAAAATATGACATTCATGTAGTGGTATTGGCAGTGTCGGCAGAGGATGAGTTTGTCTGGAGAGCGGGCAAAATACCTCATGAATAATTTCGCTAATATCATCTATATGGCTTATTTATATATCACAGTTCATCTAATATGACATAAAAAACAATAAAAATAACATAGAAACATGATATATACCCTAGAATGAATAAAATATGTCATTATGTAACAGGTGGAGGCGGCCACAACCACTCCCTATTTGTTGTGGTAAACACTGCCATCTAGTGACGGCCTTTTGAAGCCATCTATTATAATTGTTATTTGTAGTATAGGTCCTCCATCACAAATCCGGCATCACTGGGACCTGTAGTGTGCCGGATTACTGAGTTTGCTGAATTACTGAGTGGTTAAGTTAAAATACATTTAATAAAATTAAACAACTTGACTTACAGAGTTCTTTGAACATCGGCAAAAATCGAACATTTTCGTTACTTTGAGCTCAATTTCAAGGTACTTTTCGTCATGAAAACAATCAAAATCATGTCTATTTCTGTAATATATCTTCCATTATATCAAATGAGTCCAAAAAATGAGAATACAACCATAAAAACCATACGAAAATATACTGCAAAGAGGCGGCTAATGTCTGAGTAGTGAACTCCCTTATTTATTGTCCGTCATTTTTATTTTTGTTGTATGTTAAGAAGCATCTTTCCATCATACATTGCGCAAGTTTCAATGAGATAGCGAAACAAACAACCGAGAAAAAAAATATTTACCAAAACTCATATATGGCAAGCCCAAGCCAGGTACTGGAAATAAGTCACTTTGTCTGACTTTTCTGGGTTATCCCAGGTTCTCTATACATACACTGCTATGTATGATAATCTATGTAACTGTATTTGTGTATACCTGAATAAACTTATTTACTTCTAGTCTGTCAAGTGAGTACAAGAAACTGCCCATTCACTTATTTCAACTACCCAATAAATTATTATTATTATTATAATAAAAAAGAAGCGCTAAGTCACAAGGGCTACTACCCAATATAGTGGTCAGAAATTGGCAATTTGGCCAATTTCACACAAATTCAACAGATGCCAATTTCAAAATAGGATCCAGAATAAACAATGTAGACATTTCTGGCACTAAAATAACATCTTCTCTGTTCATTAGTCACGGCTACAGGCCCCTCTTATGTTACTCTTGCTTACCATTTGGAATTTTTATTCACAAAAAAAAAAATAAAAGATTTACTGTTAAGCAGACTACTGCATTATTGTAATAATGTCAATCCATTCTTGACTCCGTACTGGAATTTAGACTGGCAGGCGGACAGGTAATGGACGGTGACGTCATTTCTTTAATCTTGAGCTTCGCTAAAGAATAGAACATTTTCGCTACTGTGAGAGCAATTTCAAGGTACTTTTTGTCATGAAAGCAATCAAAATCATATCTATTTCTGTAATATATCTTTCATTCTATCAAATGAGACCAAAAAAATGAGAATATAACCATGACAACCATACAAAAATATACCGCTAAGTGGCTGCTAATGGCTGAGAAGTGAACTCCGTTATTTATGATCTGATTTCTTTCATTTTTGGTGTATGTGAAGAAGTATCTTTCCATCATACATTGCCCAAGTTTGAATAACCCAACAAACAACTGAGAAAATAATAATAATAATAATAATAATAATAATAATAATAATAATAATAATAATAATACAGTGGACCCCCGCATAACGATGGCATCACATAGCGATTTTTCCGCATACCGCTTACTTTTATCGCAAAATTTTTGCCGCGCATACCGATTAAAAACCCGCTCACCGATTTTCGTCCGAGACGCGTCCAATGTGCCCTCACATGTGCCGCCCGTCCCATTGTTTACCAGCCAGCCTCCGCGGTAACATCCAAGCATACACTCAGAATATTTCGTATTATTACAGTGTTTTCGGTGCTGTTTCTGGAAAATAAGTGACCATGGGCCCCAAGAAAGCTTCTAGTGCCAACCCTGTGGTAAAAAGGGTGAGAATTAGTATGGAAATTAAGAAAGATTTTGAAGGGTTTGGGGCTAACCCTGAGAAGCCTATGCCAGTTGTGGAATCCATTGTGCCTACTTCAAAGATTAAGGAAATGTGTGCCCAGTGGGTTGAACTGCAAACCTTTATAGATGAAAATCACCCTGACACAGCTGTTGCAAGCCGTGCTGGTGACTATTTCAATGACAATGTTGTGGCCCATTTTAGACAAATCGTAAAGGAACGGGAGGTACAGAGGTCTATGGACAGATTTGTTGTGCGACAGAGGTCCAGTGACTCTCAAGCTGGTCCTAGTGGCATTAAAAGAAGAAGGGAAGTAACCCCGGAAAAGGACTTGCTACCTCAAGTCGTAATGGAAGGGGATTCCCCTTCTAAGCAGTAAGAAGATAATGCTCTCCCCTCCTCCCATCCCATCAATCATCACCAGATCTTCAATAAAAGTAAGTGTCATGTAAGTGTGCATGCCTTTTTCAGTTTGTGTGTATTAAAATTAATATTTCATGTGGTAAAAAAATTTTTTTTTCATACTTTTGGGTGTCTTGCACGGATTAATTTTATTTCCATTATTTCTTATGGGGAAAATTCATTCACATAATGATTATTTCGCATAACAATTACCCCTCTTGCACGGATTAAAATCGTTAACCGGGGGTCCACTGTAATAATAATAATAACAAAAAGATACAAAACATCCAGGCCATGGGAAAACCTGGGTAGCCACAGCCACTCAAGAGGGAGAGGTTTTTTAGTGCCAGGAAGGAAAAAAAACTGGCAGGAAATGGCAGAAATCGTACACCAAATCCAGTCATTCCTGGAGTAGAACCACAGTCGATGGCCTCCACTCCAAGCCAACAGATACAGATACTAATGCCGGAAAAAAAATCTCCCCCCAGTACCAACAATACCACCAGTCCGATAACATTCTTCTTTGCAAATATACAGGGTCTAAAGCCAGCAACAAACAACAAAATACCTTTCATCCGTGGACTGCTTGCAGAGGCAAAGGCAATGTTCGCGGCTTTCACTGCGACCCACATAAAGGATCACTTGGACAACGAAATATGGATCCCAGGTTACAACCTATACAGATGTGACAGAGTGAACAGGCAAAAGGGGGGGGGGGGGTTGGCCTGTACATTGCAGAGTCACTTGTTTGCACAGAACTGCTTAATGCCTCAAATGATGTGGTGGAAGTTTTAGCAGTAAAGGTCGAGAACCAAAACCTAGTCATTGTGGTAGTCTACAAGCCTCCGGATGCAACATCCCAGCAATTCCAGGAACAGCTGTTAAAAATTGACCACTATCTGGAAAATCTTCCAGCTCCTGCACCCAACATCTTGCTCCTGGGGGATTTCAACTTAAGGCACCTAAAATGGAGGAATATAGCAAATAATATTGTTGCAGTAATAACACCAGGAGGCAGCTCTGATGAAAACTCACACTCACACGAGCTTTTAAATCTCTGCACAAAATTCAATTTAAACCAGCAAATAATAGAGCCTACTAGACTGGAGAATACACTAGACCTCATCTTCACTAACAATGATGATCTGATAAGAAATGTCACCATATCAAAAACAATATACTCAGATCACAACATAATTGAGGTTCAGACATGTATGCGTGGAGCCCCAGACCGACATAATGAGACTAGTCATGAGGGAGCATTCACCAAATTCAACTTCAATAACAAAAACATAAAGTGGGACCAAGTAAACCAAGTCCTAACCGATATAAGCTGGGAAGATATACTAAGCAACACAGACCCCAACTTATGCCTAGAACAGATTAACTCGGTGGCACTCGATGTATGCACAAGGCTTATTCCTCTAAGAAAAAGGAGGAGTAGATATAAAATAGAAAGAGACAGGCGCTCCCTTTACAGGTGACGGAAAAGAATAACAGAGCGGCTAAAAGAGGTCAATGTATCTGAAATGCGTAGGGAGACACTGGTCAGAGAAATAGCAAGCATCGAACTTAAGCTAAAAGAATCCTTTAGGAGACAGGAATCACGGGAAGAACTAAAAGCCATAAATGAAATCGAAAGAAACCCAAAGTATTTCTTCTCCTATGCCAAATCAAAATCGAGAACAACGTCCAGTATTGGGCCCCTACTTAAACAAGATGGGTCCTACACAGATGACAGCAAGGAAATGAGTGAGCTACTCAAGTCCCAATATGACTCAGTTTTTAGCAAGCCGCTAACCAGACTGAGAGTCGAAGATCAAAATGAATTTTTTATGAGAGAGCCACAAAATTTGATTAACACAAGCCTATCCGATGTTATCCTGACGCCAAATGAATTCGAACAGGCGATAAATGACATGCCCATGCACTCTGCCCCAGGGCCGGAATCATGGAACTCTGTGTTCATCAAGAACTGCAAGAAGCCCCTATCACGAGCCTTTTCCATCCTGTGGAGAGGGAGCATGGACACGGGGGTCGTCCCACAGTTACTAAAAACAACAGACATAGCCCCACTCCACAAAGGGGGCAGTAAAGCAACAGCAAAGAACTACAGACCAATAGCACTAACATCCCATATCATAAAAATCTTTGAAAGAGTCCTAAGAAGCAAGATCACCACCCATCTAGAAACCCATCAGTTACACAACCCAGGGCAACATGGGTTTAGAACAGGTCGCTCCTGTCTGTCTCAACTATTGGATCACTACGACAAGGTCCTAAATGCACTAGAAGTCAAAAAGAATGCAGATGTAATATATACAGACTTTGCAAAAGCCTTCGACAAGTGTGACCATGGCGTAATAGTGCACAAAATGCGTGCTAAAGGAATAACAGGAAAAGTCGGTCGATGGATCTATAATTTCCTGACTAACAGAACACAGAGAGTAGTCGTCAACAGAGTAAAGTGCGAGGCAGCTACGGTGAAAAGCTCTGTTCCACAAGGCACAGTACTCGCTCCCATCTTGTTCCTCATCCTCATATCCGACATAGACAAGGATGTCAGCCACAGCACCGTGTCTTCCTTTGCAGATCACACCCGAATCTGCATGACAGTGTCTTCCATTGCAGACACTGCAAGGCTCCAGGCGGACATCAACCAAATCTTTCAGTGGGCTGCAGAAAACAATATGAAGTTCAACGATGAGAAATTTCAATTACTCAGATATGGTAAACATGAGGAAATTAAATCTTCATCAGAGTACAAAACAAATTCTGGCCACAAAATAGAGCGAAACACCAACATCAAAGACCTGGGAGTGATCATGTCGGAGGATCTCACCTTCAAGGACCATAACATTGTATCAATTGCATCTGCTAGAAAAATGACAGGATGGATAATGAGAACCTTCAAAACTAGGGAGGCCAAGCCCATGATGACACTCTTCAGGTCACTTGTTCTATCTAGGCTGGAATATTGCTGCACACTAACAGCACCTTTCAAGGCAGGTGAAATTGCCGACCTAGAAAATGTACAGAGAACTTTCACGGCGCGCATAACGGAGATAAAACACCTCAATTACTGGGAGCGCTTGAGGTTCCTAAACCTGTATTCCCTGGAACGCAGGAGGGAGAGATACATGATTATATACACCTGGAAAATCCTAGAGGGACTAGTACCTTACTTGCACACGAAAATCACTCACTACGAAAGCAAAAGACTTGGCAGACGATGCACCATCCCCCCAATGAAAAGCAGAGGTGTCACTAGCACGTTAAGAGACCATACAATAAGTGTCAGGGGCCCGAGACTGTTCAACTGCCTCCCAGCACACATAAGGGGGATTACCAACAGACCCCTGGCAGTCTTCAAGCTGGCACTGGACAAGCACCTAAAGTCAGTTCTTGATCAGCCCGGCTGTGGCTCGTATGTTGGTTTGCGTGCAGCCAGGAGCAACAGCCTGGTTGATCAGGCTCTGATCCACCAGGAGGCCTGGTCACAGACCGGGCCGCGGAGGCGTTGACCCCCGGAACTCTCTCCAGGTAAACTCCAGGTAAATATGTACAAGGTATACAGGCCTAGCTGACATCAGTAAGTAAGTTTATTCAGGTATACACAAATACAGTTACATAGAATTATCATACATAGCAGCATGTGTTTAGAGAACCTGGGATAACCCAAAAAAGTCAGAGAGAGTTACTTATTTCCATTGGGGTCCTTTTACCTTATTATTATAATATAAAGGTTATAATATTTTCTTATTATTCTATAATGAAGATAACATCTTATTATCATACTAAAAAGACTATCTACTACACGAGGGTCACTATCTACAGTACGAGTGACATACTACTGTACAGAAAGGCACTTGTTATGCTGAGTATTTCAAGAAAATTAGGTCAGTGTCCCAGGATAACACCCACACTAGTCAGCTAACACCCAGGTACCCATTTACTGATGGGTATACATAGACAACAGGTGTAAAGAAACACACCTAATGTTTCTACCCTGGCTGGGAATCGAATATTTACCAAAAATCATATACAGTGGACCCCTGGTTTGCAATGCTATCGGTATCCGATAAATCCGGTAACCGATGCATTATATTGCAGAAAATTTGCCTCGCTTCCCGATATAAAACCCGGTATGCGATGTGGTTCATACGAGACGTGTCCATGTGTGGCCTGAACTGCCCCGTGTGTGCCAGTGTTTACAAGACAGCCAGTGTGCGTGCATCTAAGGATACATTTGGTACATTCCATATTATCCATATTATCACTGTTTTTGGTGCCTGTTTTTGCAAAATAAGTCACCATGGGCCCCAAGAAAGCTCCCAGTGCCAACCCTTCGAGACCAAGGGTGCTAATGACTGTTGAAATGAAGAAAGAGATAATTGCAAAGTACGGAAGTGGAGTGCGTGTGTCGGAGCTGGCCAGGTTGTATAGCAAGCCCCAATCAACCATCTCTGGAAATATAAACACAAATGCAGTATAATGTGATCCTTTATTGACAATGTTTCACCTACACAGTGGGCTTTTTCAAGTCACACACGGATCTGTGATGACTTGAAAAAGCCCACTGTGTGGGTGAAACGTTGTCAATAAAGGATCACATTATACTGCATTTGTGTTTATATTTCCATTGTGTCGGTATTTTATACCATTTATTTCCATCAACCATCTCTACTATAGTGAGCAAGAAAACAGCAATCAAGGAAGCTGTTCTTGCAAAAGGTGCAACTGTGATTACGAAACAGTGACCGCAAGTGTTAGAAAATGTTGAGAGACTGTTATTGGTGTGGATAAATGAAAAACAGATAGCAAGAGATAGCATCTCTCAAGCAATCATTTGTGAAAAGGCTAGGCAGTTGCATGACGATATGGTAAAAAAAATTGCCTGCAACTAGTGGTGATGTGAGTGAATTTAAGGCCAGCAAAGGTTGGTTTGAAAGATTTAAGAATCGTAGTGGCATACATAGTGCGATTAGGCATGGTGAGGCTGCCAGTTATGTTGTGCGACAGAGGTTCAGTGACTCTCAAGCTGGTCCTAGTGGCATTAAAAGAAGGGAAGTAACCCCGGAAAAGGACTTGCTACCTCAAGTCCTAATGGAGGGGGATTCCCCTTCTAAATGCTAACACCATCCACATTCTCCCCTCCTCCCATCCCATCAATCATCACCAGATCTTCATTAAACGTAAGTGTCAATTATTCTTTCGTTATTTATTGTTATTTATTGTTATTGTTGTTATTGTAATTACTATTATATTTCATTAAACTTAATATTTCATGTGGCAAAAGTTTTTTTTTTCATACTTTTGGGTGTCTTGCACGGATTAATTTGATTTCCATTATTTCTTATGGGGAAAATTGATTCGCTTTCCGATATTTTTGGTTTACGATGAGTTCTCAGGAATGGATTAGTATCGCGAACCAGGGGTCCACTGTGCAGTGGAACCTCAAAAATTGAACTTATCACATATCGAACGTTTCGAAAATAAGACCATTTTTTCGGACAAACTGTGTCCCAATTATCGAATGCGCCCCTATTTTCGGACCGCTGGGTACAGGACTTGTCCGCTGGCCCGCTCTGTCCGTGTCCCCATGCAGGCACCGTGAGCAGTCTAGCTTTGTTTATGCTTGAGTGAACACTAACCTGTGATCTCATTCACCCATTTTACGATTATTTGTGTTTAGTGCTTGTGGAGCTGTGAAATAAGCTGCCATGGGCCCAAAGAAACTTGCTAGCGGTACCCCTGTGGTAAAGAAAGTGAGAAACACCATAGATGTAAAAAAGGAAATAATACAGAAGTATGAGATTGGAGTGAGACTTGTTGAGCTTGCTAGGATGTACAGAGGACTGTGGACAGTTATTTTGTGAGACAGAAACAGATGACTGTGAACAGTTATTTTGTGAGACAGAAACAGACGACTGTGAACAGTTATTTTGTGAGACAGAAATAGACGAATGTGGAGTTATGACATGTTGATCTTTAATGAGAAGAATGAAAAGGTGGTGAAGTATCATCATCAGGTAACTGTCATTGGCATTTAGGAGTGGGACTGGAGTTGGTCCGACACAGAACGGGCTGGCGATTCGAAAATTGCTGCACCGTAGAGGGAGAGGCCGGAAGCATATTCAAAGGAGAGCGGTCAGACAAATTGAAGGAGTCAATTGAAACCATGGTACCTGAAGCGGGTGAGGAAATAGCACCAGCAAGAGGTACAGGGGCAGTAGGAGTGTTTGAAGAGTGGTCAAAAAATGAGGCACGGTCAGAATGGGGTGTGGTATCAAGAAGGGGGCCGGGGGTAGTAGGTTCACAGAGTGGGTTCTCCATGATTAGGTTACTCCTTTTCTTTTTGTTTTTAAGAAAAAAAAAGAAAAGAAAATAAAAATAAACAAAAGAATAAAAAAGGGGGAGCAAGGAGGAACAGTTCCTAGAAGGAATGAAAGGGCCAGAAATCTCCCTCTGTGCCCAAGAGAACCTCAGAACCACAAGTAGCAAACATGCAGCATGGAACCCGTGCCATACCCTACCCTTCATGCCAGTAAACCAGCAATCCGGGATAACAACCTAATACCTGCCGAGCTACCTCAGTGGACAAAAGAGAGGGTGGCAGGATATCCACCACAAAGCATACCTCCTTTGGCCACCACCCCAGGAATCTGAAAGGTGGCTCCCAGAGATATTCCTGTCGCCCAAAAGATATCCAAAGCCGCTCACCGGGATACTGGAGAGGGATCGGGACATCCCCAGGCAATCCAGATTCCACAGCAAACTATGCGAACTCCAAGAACCTCAACAGAATGGGATGGACCCCGGTACCCTTTCCCCTACCTAGGAGCCAGCATGTCTGTGGGAAGAATCCTACAGGCCAAAAAGAGGAAGGGAATAAGGGAGGGACTGGGAGGATAAGATAAGATTTCGTTCGGATTTTTAACCCCGGAGGGTTAGCCACCCAGGATAACCCAAGAAAGTCAGTGCGTTATTTTCAGCAGGTGCTGGGTGGTGAGGCAGCAGCAGATGTTAGGTGATGAGGCAGCAGCAGGTGTTAGGTGATGAGGCAGCAGCAGGTGTTAGGTGGTGGGGCAGCAGCAGGTGTTAGGTGGTGAGGTAGCAGCAGGTGTTACTGGGTCAGGCTGCAGCAGGTGTTAGGTGGTGAGGCAGCAGCAGCAGGTGTTAGGTGGTGAGGCAGCAGCAGCAGGTGTTAGGTGGTGAGGCAGCAGCAGGTGTTAGGTGGTGAGGCAGCAGCAGGTTTTACATGGTGAGGCAACAGCAGTTGTTAGGTGTTGCAGCAGCAGCAGGTGTTAGGTGACGAGGCAGCAGCAGGTGTTGGGTTGTGAGGCAGCAGCAGGTGTTGGGTTGTGAGGCAGCAGCGGGTGTTAGGTGGTCTGGCAGCAGCAGCAGCAGGTGTTAGGTAGTGAGAGAGCAGCAGGTGTTAGGTGGTGAGGCAGCAGCAGGTGTTAGGTGGTCAGGCAGCAGCAGGTGTTAGGTGGTGAGGCAGCAGGTGTTAGATGATGAGGCAGCAGCAGTTGTTAGGTGGTGAAGCAGCAGCAGGTGTTGGGTTCTAGGCAGCAGCAGGTGTTGGGCTGTGAGGCAGCAGCAGGTGTTGGGTTGTGAGGCAGCAGCAGGTGTTAGGTGGTCAGGCAACAACATATGTTAGGTGGTGAGGCAGCAGCAGGTGTTAGGTGGTGAGGCAACAACAGTTGTTAGGTGGTGAGGCAGCAGCAGATGTTAGGTGATGAGGCAGCAGCAGGTGTTAGGTGGTGGGGCAGCAGCAGGTGTTAGGTGGTGAGGCAGCAGCAGCAGGTGTTAGGTGGTTAGGCAGCAGCAGCAGGTGTTAGGTGGTGAAGCAGCAGCAGCAGGTGTTAGGTGGTGAGGCAGCAGCAGGTGTTAGGTGGTGAGGCAGCAGCAGCAGGTGTTAGGTGGTGAGGCAGCAGCAGCATGTGTTAGGTGGTGAGGCAGCAGCAGCAGGTGTTAGGTGGTGAGGCAGCAGCAGGTGTTAGGTGGTGAGGCAGCAGCAGCAGGTGTTAGGTGGTGAGGCAGCAGCAACAGGTGTTAGGTGGTGAGGCAGCAGCAGCATGTGTTAGGTGGTGAGGCAGCAGCAGCAGGTGTTAGGTGGTGAGTCAGCAGCAGGTGTTAGGTGGTGAGGCAGCAGCAGCAGGTGTTAGGTGGTGAGGCAGCAGCAGCAGGTGTTAGGTGGTGAGGCAGCAGCATCAGGTGTTAGGTGGTGAGGCAGCAGCAGCAGGTGTTAGGTGGTGAGGCAGCAGCAGCAGGTGTTAGGTGGTGAGGCAGCAGCAGCAGGTGTTAAGAGGTGAGGCAGCAGCAGCAGGTGTTAGGTGGTGGGGCAGCAGCAGCAGGTGTTAGGTGGTGAGGCAGCAGCAGGTGTTAGGTGGTTAGGCAGCAGCAGCAGCAGGTGTTAGGTGGTGAGGTAGCAGCAGCATGTGTTAGGTGGTGAGGCAGCAGCAGCAGGTGTTAGGTGGTGAGGCAGCAGCAGCAGGTGTTAGGTGGTGAGGCAGCAGCAGCAGGTGTTAAGTGGTGAGGCAGCAGCAGCAGGTGTTAGGTGGTGAGGCAGCAGCAGCAGGTGTTAAGTGGTGAGGCAGCAGCAGCAGGTGTTAGGTGGTGAGGCAGCAGCAGCAGGTGTTAGGTGGTGAGGCAGCAGCAGGTGTTAGGTGGTTAGGCAGCAGCAGCAGCAGGTGTTAGGTGGTGAGGTAGCAGCAGCAGGTGTTAGGTGGTGAGGCAGCAGCAGCAGCAGGTGTTAGGTGGTGAGGCAGCAGCAGCAGGTGTTAGGTGGTGAGGCAGCAGCAGCAGGTGTTAGGTGGTGAGGCAGCAGCAACAGCCGGTGTTAGGTGGTAAGGCAGCAGCAGGTGTTAGGTGGTGAGGCAGCAGCAGCAGGTGTTAAGTGGTGAGGCAGCAGCAGCAGGTGTTAGGTGGTGAGGCAGCAGCAGCAGGTGTTAGGTGGTGAGGCAGCAGCAGCAGGTGTTAGGTGGTGAGGCAGCAGCAGCAGGTGTTAGGTGGTGAGGCAGCAGCAGCAGGTGTTGGGTGGTGAGGCAGCAGCAGCAGGTGTTAGGTGGTGAGGCAGCAGCAGCAGGTGTTAGGTGGTGAGGCAGCAGCAGGTGTTAGGTGGTGAGGCAGCAGCAGCAGGTGTTAAGTGGTGAGGCAGCAGCAGCAGGTGTTAGGTGGTGAGGCAGCAGCAGCAGGTGTTAAGTGGTGAGGCAGCAGCAGGTGTTAGGTGGTGAGGCAGCAGCAGCAGGTGTTAGGTGGTGAGGAAGCAGCAGGTGTTAGGTGGTTAGGCAGCAGCAGCAGCAGGTGTTAGGTGGTGAGGCAGCAGCAGCAGGTGTTAGGTGGTGAGGCAGCAGCAGGTGTTAGGTGGTTAGGCAGCAGCAGCAGCAGGTGTTAGGTGGTGAGGTAGCAGCAGCATGTGTTAGGTGGTGAGGCAGCAGCAGCAGGTGTTAGGTGGTGAGGCAACAGCAGCAGGTGTTAGGTGGTGAGGCAGCAGCAGCAGGTGTTAGGTGGTGAGGCAGCAGCAGGTGTTAGGTGGTGAGGCAGCAGCAGTAGGTGTTAGGTGGTGAGGCAGCAGCAGGTGTTAGGTGGTGAGGCAGCAGCAGCAGGTGTTAGGTGGTGAGGTAGCAGCAGCAGGTGTTAGGTGGTGAGGCAGCAGCAGCAGGTGTTAGGTGGTGAGGCAGCAGCAGGTGTTAGGTGGTGAGGCAGCAGCAGCAGGTGTTAGGTGGTGAGGCAGCAGCAGCAGGTGTTAGGTGGTGAGGCAGCAGCAGCAGGTGTTAGGTGGTGAGGCAGCAGCAGGTTTAAGTTAGTAAGTTTTAAGGTTTATGTTACATAATAAACAATATTGTTGGCAGAACATTCATATACAAGGTTCATTATTTAACCAAGAATAACCTAATAAGTTAATAAGTTTATTTAGTTACAAGTACACATAAATACACTTAAACAAATTATCATACATAGTAACATGTACATTAACCACCAGAGTAACACAAAAATTATCATACATAGTAACATGTACATTAACCATCAGAGTAACACAAAAATTATCATACATAGTAACATGTACATTAACCACCAGAGTAACACAAAAATTATCATACATAGTAACATGTACATTAACCACCAGAGTAACACAAAAATTATCATACATAGTAACATGTACATTAACCACCAGAGTAACACAAAAATTATCATACATAGTAACATGTACATTAACCACCAGAGTAACACAAAAATTATCATACATAGTAACATGTACATTAACCATCAGAGTAACACAAAAATTATCATACATAGTAACATGTACATTAACCACCAGAGTAACACAAAAATTATCATACATAGTAACATGTACATTAACCACCAGAGTAACACAAAAATTATCATACATAGTAACATGTACATTAACCACCAGAGTAACACAAAAATTATCATACATAGTAACATGTACATTAACCACCAGAGTAACACAAAAATTATCATACATAGTAACATGTACATTAACCACCAGAGTAACACAAAAATTATCATACATAGTAACATGTACATTAACCATCAGAGTAACACAAAAATTATCATACATAGTAACATGTACATTAACCATCAGAGTAACACAAAAATTATCATACATAGTAACATGTACATTAACCACCAGAGTAACACAAAAATTATCATACATAGTAACATGTACATTAACCAGCAGAGTAACACAAAAATTATCATACATAGTAACATGTACATTAACCATCAGAGTAACACAAAAATTATCATACATAGTAACATGTACATTAACCATCAGAGTAACACAAAAATTATCATACATAGTAACATGTACATTAACCACCAGAGTAACACAAAAATTATCATACATAGTAACATGTACATTAACCAGCAGAGTAACACAAAAATTATCATACATAGTAACATGTACATTAACCACCAGAGTTGCACAAAAAGCTAAAAGTGACTTAATTGTGCTCCTTGTAATATCTTATTATTTAAACCTTAAAACAACTAAGTAACTCAACTGTCTGAAAATCAATTACAATAAAGTAAGATATATTAGGAATAAGGGAGACCCGTGGCCTGCCAAGGGTGGAAACATTGTGTGTGTTTCCTTACACCAGGTGTCCTGTTCACCTAGCAAGCAAGTAGGTACCTGGGTGTTAGTGGACTGGTGTGGGTGGCATCCTGGGGGACAAGAATGATAACAATGGAAATAAGACAGACAGTCCCTTGTTGACACACTGATTTTCTTGAGTTATTTACATTAACATTAAAGAGATGATCAACTTACAGTAATGGGTACTTATATACAGTGGAACCTTGACTTACAAGTGTCCCAACATACGAGTTTTTTGAGATACGAGCCGTCGATTGGTTGATTTTTTGCTCTGAGTTAAGAGCCAACATTTGAGTTATGAGCCAGCTAGGCCCCGCTTCCCCCTCAACCCAAAACCTGGACACCTCTCTTGTTTATCTTTGATTTCATGCTTTAATTCCATGGAAATCATCCTCTTTTTCTTCTCAGCACTGTCTTTTACACTTACTTTCTTAGGACCCATGGTTAGTAAAGTGAAATTTGCCCAAATGACTATAAAAATGTAAGCAAAGCAGGAGAGATCTGCTGCCACAGGTAGGTAAACACTGCACTGAGTTGGCTTAGCTCTGAAGCTCTTGTTGTTATAATAATGTATTATGATTATTAATTTAAGGAACTGAAGCTCTATCGTGGTTGTAATAATAATTACTACAACTATTATTATTGATAATAATTTAGGGAACTGAAGCCCCTTCAACTACGCCAAGGTTCCTTGACGTTGATGAGGGGCTCTTGATCTAGGGAATTGGATATGTGCTCTTGTTCCCTAAATTAATAATAGTGATATTATTATTATTATTATTATTTTTATTATGATAGTGCTCCAGTTCCCTGAATTATCAATAATAATAACAATAATAATAATTATTGCAATAACAACAATAATAATAATAATAATAATAATAATAATAATAATAATAATAATTAAGAATTATTGCAATAAGGATAGAGCTTCAGTTCCCTAAATTAATAATAATAATAATAATAATAATAATAATAATTATTATTATTATTATTATTATTATTGTTATTATAACAATAGAGCTTCAGTTCCCTAAATTATTATCAATAATAATACAGTGGAACCTCAAATTTCGAACATATTGCTTATCGAACTCTTCGAAAATCAACCTCTTTTTTCGAACCAACTTTGTCTCTATTATTGAACTCGCCGCTATTGTCGAACTGCTGGGTACCGGACCTGTCCACCTTCTTCAAAGATTAAGGAGATTTGCACCAAGTAGAATGATGTCCAAATGTTTGTGGAGGAGTACCACCCTGAGCAAGCTGAAACAAGCCATCTTTGCAACAAGTTCTGTGACAAAACCATGTTCCATTTTAGGGAAATCTTAAAGAGGCACCAGAAACAGAGGACTGTGGACAGTTATTTTGTGAGACAGGGGTCCAGTGACTCTTAAGCTGATCCTAGTGGCATTAAAAGACAGAGAAGGGAAGTAACCCCAGAGATGGCTTTGATACCTAAAGTCCTTATGGAGGGGGATTCCCCTTCCAAACACTAACCCCAACTCCCTCTCTCCTCCTCCCTGTCTTCCAGATGCCATCACCAGTCTTCAATAAAGGTAAGTAAAAATATTATTTTATATGTTTATTTAAATTTATTAATACATAATTGTACACTGTATTTGTTGTATGTAAAACTATAATTAATCTCTATAAGATGTATTTTTTTGTGAGTATTTTTGGGTTTCTGGAATGGATTAATTGTATTTCCATTATTTCTTACGGGAAATATTGCTTTGCTTTTCGAACTTTTCAAATTTAGAACTAGCTCCTGGAACGGATTAAGTTCGAAATTTGAGGTTCGACTGTAATAAATAATAATTATTATTATTACAATAACAATAGAGCTTCAGTTCACTAAATTAATAATACAGTGGACCCCCGGTTTACGATATTATTTCATTCCAGAAGTATGTTCAGGTGCCAGTACTGACCGAATATGTTCCCATAAGGAATATTGTGAATTAGATTAGTCCATTTCAGACCCCCAAACATACACATACAAATGCACTTACATAAATACACTTACATAATTTGTCACATTGGGAGCTGATCGTAAACCGGGGGTCCACTGTACTAATAATAATGTACATAATACGTACATAATAATAATTGAGAATGCTGCCACTAGTTGGCAGAACACATGTTTACATCACTGTCAAAGCAGTACTCTCCTACTTTGCTTACAGTTTTGACAGTCATTTGGCCAAATTTCACTTTTCTAACCATGGGTCCTAAGAAAATAAGTGCAAAGGACAGTGCTGAGAAGAAAAAGACAATGATGTCCATGGAATTAAAGCATGAAATCGTAGATAAATGTAAGCAAGGTGCACGAGTTGTGGATTTAGCTAAACAATACCAGTGCAATACATTTACTATATGTATGATACTAAAGCAGCAGGAATCAATAAAGGCTATAGCACCAGCCAAGGGCATTACAATAATATCTAAGCTGTGGACCTCTGTCCATGAAAAGATGGAGAAGCTGCTGCTGACATGGTCGAGAGAGAAGCAGCTCGCAGGAGATACCATATCAGTTATGTTCAGTGATTAAGCAAAACAAATTGTATCAGTTATGCTGTGTGTAAGTACATATACACTTTATATAAACATTTTATTATTTCTTTACATTCTGTTGTGTATTACGATTTATGTGTTTATATACGATATTTTCAGTGTTTTCCTTAGAATACTAGTAATCTACAGCAGTTAGCCTCAAAAATACTCCATTTTCTCTTACAATAAGAGCATGGAAGCTACTCTCAGTATATACACACAGGAAATGGCAGACGCTTCTTCTGCTGCCTCTGCCACCATTTTATGGTCTATTTTATTCATTCCAGAGTACAGTAGACCCTCGCCTAATGATATTAATCCATTCCTGAGAGCTTGTCCAATTAATCCGTTCCAGACAGGCAAAAGTATTAAAAAAAAAATTTCATGAAATATACATTTCCCTACAAAGAAAACAATGAGACATTCACAATAACTACATAAATAAATGTTAAAATGACACTTACCTTTATTAAAGAGTATTGATGAGTGATGAGACACTGTTTTTCTTGAACACTCTGGGATTTTCAGAGTGATACATGAGTAAAGGCTTCACTTTGCAATCCTCATTAGCATTACAACAAAATGAGAGTTAGCCTGTCTTTCACAGGCTTGTGTCCTGGGAGTACCTTTTCCTCCTGAGTAAGTGAACAGTATTTAGATAAGGCTAAAGAGATCTTTGTGGCATTTATGGATTTGGAAAAGGCGTATGACAGGGTGGATAGGGGGGCAATGTGGCAGATGTTGCAGGTGTATGGTGTAGGAGGTAGGTTACTGAAAGCAGTGAAGTGTTCTTACGAGGATAGTGAGGCTCAAGTTAGAGTATGTAGGAAAGAGGGAAATTATTTCCCAGTAAAAGTAGGCCTTAGACAAGGATGTGTGATGTCACCGTGGTTGTTTAATATATTTATAGATGGGGTTGTAAGAGAAGTAAATGCGAGGGTCTTGACAAGAGGCGTGGAGTTAACAGATAAAGAATCACACATAAAGTGGGAGTTGTCACAGTTGCTCTTTGCTGATGACACTGTGCTCTTGGGAGATTCTGAAGAGAAGTTGCAGAGATTGGTGGATGAATTTGGTAGGGTGTGCAAAAGAAGAAAATTAAAAGTGAATACAGGAAAGAGTAAGGTTATGAGGATAACAAAAATATTAGGTGATGAAAGATTGGATATCAGATTGGAGGGAGAGAGTATGGAGGAGTTGAATGTATTCAGATATTTGGGAGTGGATGTGTCAGCGGATGGGTCTATGAAGGATGAGGTGAATCATAGAATTGATGAGGGGAAAAGGGTGAGTGGTGCACTTAGGAGTCTGTGGAGACAAAGAACTTTGTCCTTGGAGGCAAAGAGGGGAATGTATGAGAGTATAGTTTTACCAACGCTCTTATATGGGTGTGAAGCATGGGTGATGAATGTTGCAGCGAGAAGGCTGGAGGCAGTGGAGATGTCATGTCTGAGGGCAATGTGTGGTGTGAATATAATGCAGAGAATTCGTAGTTTGGAAGTTAGGAGGAGGTGCGGGATTACCAAAACTGTTGTCCAGAGGGCTGAGGAAGGGTTGTTGAGGTGGTTCGGACATGTAGAGAGAATGGAGCAAAACAGAATGACTTCAAGAGTGTATCAGTCTGTAGCGGAAGGAAGGCGGGGTAGGGGTCGGCCTAGGAAAGGTTGGAGGGAGGAGGTAAAGGAGGTTTTGTGTGCGAGGGGCTTGGACTTCCAGCAGGCGTGCGTGAGCGTGTTTGATAGAGAATGGAGACGAATGGTTTTTAATACTTGACGTGCTGTTGGAGTGTGAGCAAAGTAACATTTATGAAGGGGTTCAGGGAAACCGGCAGGCTGGACTTGAGTCCTGGAGATGGGAAGTACAGTGCCTGCACTCTGAAGGAGGGGTGTTAATTTTGCAGTTTAAAAACTGTAGTGTAAAGCACCCTTCTGGCAAGACAGTGATGGAGTGAATGATGGTGAAAGTTTTAGTTTTTCGGGCCACCCTGCCTTGGTAGGAATCGGCCAGTGTGATAAAAAAAAAAATAATAAAAATAATAATGTAGGTCCTGTTTGGCATTGTCTTCCAGAACAGGCCTGTTTTGTCACAATTGAACACTTGTTGGAGTTGGAATTTTTCAGCTTCACCATGCCTTATCGCACTGTGTATGCCACTGCAATTCTTAAATCTCTCAAACCAACCTTTGCTGGCCTTAAATTCACCAATATGAGCACTAGTTCCAGGCATTTTTTCCTGTTCACCTGGGTGTTAGTCAACTGTTGTGGGTCGCATCCTGGGGGACAAGATTAAGGACCCCAATGAAAATAAATTAGACAATCCTCGATCATGCACTGACTTTCTTGGGTTATCCTGGGTGGCTAACCATCTGGGGTTAATTGTTTCTCAGTAATTGTTTCCTGTTAAGCCACACCAACATCACGCTCTCCACATCTTCGAGTACTACAGCTGATGGTGGTGGAGCAGCACTGATGGTGGTGCAGCAATAGCTGACTGTGGTGCAGCAACAGCTGACTGTGGTGCAGCAACAGCTGACTGTGGTGCAGCAACAGCTGACTGTGGTGCAGCAGCAGCTGACTGTGGTGCAGCAACAGCTGACCGTGGTTCAGCAACAGCTGACTTTGGTGCAGCAGCAGCTGACCGTGGTTCAGCAGCAGCTGACCATGGTTCAGCAACAGCTGACTTTGGTGCAGCAACAGCTGACTTTGGTGCAGCAACAGCTGACTTTGGTGCAGCAACAGCTGACTGTGTTGCAACAACAGCTGATAGTGGTGCAGCAGCAGCTTACTGTGGTGCAGCAACAGCTGACCGTTGTGCAGCAACAGATGATGGTGGTGCAGCAACAGCTGATGTTGGTGCAGCAGCAGCTGACTGTGGTGCAGCAACAGCTGACTGTGGTGAAGCAACAGCTGACTGTGGTGCAGCAATAGCTGACTGTGGTGCAGCAGCAGCTGACTGTGGTGCAGAAACAGCTGACCATGGTTCAGCAACAGCTGACTTTGGCACAGCAGCAGCTGACCGTGGTTCAGCAGCAGCTGACCATGGTTCAGCAACAGCTGACTTTGGTGCAGCAGCAGCTGACCATGGTGCAGCAGCAGCTGACTGTGGTTCAGCAGCAGCTGACCATGGTGCAGCAACAGCTGACTGTGGTGCAGCAGCAACTGACTTTGGTGCAGCAACAGCTGATGGAGGTGCAGCAACAGCTGATGGTGGTGCAGCAACAGCTGACTGTGGTTCAGCAGCAGCTGACTGTGGTTCAGCAGCAGCTGACCATGGTGCAGCAACAGCTGACTGTGGTGCAGCACCAACTGACTTTGGTGCACCAACAGCTGACTGTGGTGTAGCAACAGCTGATGGTGGTGCAGCAACAGCTGACTGTGGTTCAGCAGCAGCTGACCATGGTGCAGCAGCAGCTGACTGTGGTGCAGCAGCAACTGACTTTGGTGCAGCAACAGCTGACCATGGTGCAGCAACAGCTGACGGCGGTGCAGCAGCAGCTTACTGTGGTGCGGCAACAGCTGACCGTGGTGCAGCATCAGCTGATGGTGGTGCAGCAACAGCTGATGGTGGTGCAGCAGCAGCTGACTGTGGTGCAGCAACAGCTGACAGTGGTTCAGCAACAGCTGATGGTGGTGCAGGAGCAGCTGACTGTGGTGCAGCAACAGCTGATGGTGGTTCAGCAGCAGCTGACTGTGGTGCAGCAACAGCTGACTGTGGTACGATAGTACATATTTCTCACCCTTTTTACCACAGGGTTGGCATTAGAAGCTTTCTTTGGGCCCATGGTGGCTTATTTACTAGTTACAACACTAAAAACAATTGAATAAGACAAAATGCATCGAATGTATGCATGCAACCGGCCACCCTGGCTTGTAAACAATGATGGCAGGGCAGCTGAGGTGCTCAGGCTGGACAGACAGGTTCAGGACAAGTCATGTTGGTCAGAAGCAGCTGACGGTGGTGCAGCAGCAGCAGCTGACTGTGGTTCAGCAGCAGCTGATGGTGGTGCAGCAGCAGCTGACCGTGGTGCAGCAACAGCTGACTGGTGCAGCAACAGCTGACTGTGGTGCAGCAACAGCTGATGGTGATGCAGCAGCAGCTGACCGTGGTGCAGCAACAGCTGACAGTGGTTCAGCAACAGCTGATGGTCGTGCAGCAGCAGCTGACTGTGGTGCAGCAACAGCTGATGGTGGTGCAGCAGCAGCTGACTATGGTGCAGCAACAGCTGACTGTGGTGCAGCAACAGCTGACCATGGTGCAGCAACAGCTGACAGTGGTGCAGCAACAGCTGACTGTGGTGCAGCAGCAGCTGACCATGGTTCAGCAACAGCTGACTGTGGTGCAGCAACAGCTGACCATGGTGCAGCAACAGCTGACAGTGGTGCAGCAGCAGCTGACTGGTGCAGCAGCAGCTGACCATGGTTCAAAAACAGCTGACTGTGGTGCAGCAACAGCTGACCATGGTGCAGCAACAGCTGACTGGTGCAGCAACAGCTGACTGTGGTGCAGCAACAGCTGACTGTGGTGCAGCAACAGCTGACTTTGGTGCAGCAGCAGCTGACCGTGGTTCAGCAGCAGCTGACCATAGTTCAGCAACAGCTGACTTTGGTGCAGCAGCAGCTGACCATGGTGCAGCAGCAGCTGACTGTGGTTCAGCAGCAGCTGACTATGGTGCAGCAACAGCTGACTGTGCTGCAGCAGCAACTGCCTTTGGTGCAGCAACAGCTGACCGTGGTGCAGCAACAGCTGATGGTGGTGCAGCAACAGCTGACTGTGGTTCAGCAGCAGCTGACCGTGGTGCAGCAGCAGCTGACCGTGGTTCAGCAACAGCTGATGGTCGTGCAGCAGCAGCTGACTGTGGTGCAGCAACAGCTGATGGTGGTGCAGCAGCAGCTGACTGTGGTGCAGCAACAGCTGACAGTGGTGTAGCAGCAGCTGACTGTGGTGCAGCAACAGCTGACCATGGTGCAGCAACAGCTGATGGTGGTGCAGCAGCAGCTGACTGGTGCAGCAACAGCTGACTGTGGTGCACCAACAGCTGACTGGTCCAGCAACAGCTGACGGTGGTGCAGAACCAGCTGACCATGGTAAGATAGTATTTCGATAGTATTTCTCACACTTTTTACCATAGGGTTAGCACAAGAAGCTTCCTTTGGGCCCATAGTGGCTTATTTAACAGTTGCAAGCACTAAAAACAATGGAATAATACAAAATGTATCGAATGTATGCATGCAACCGGCCACCCTGGCTTGTAAACAATGACGGCATGGCAGCTGAGGCACTCAGGCTGGACAGACAGGTTCAGGACAAGTCATGTTGGTCAGAAGCAGCTGACTCTGGTGAAGCAGCAGTTGACCATGGTTCAGCAACAGCTGACTGTGGTGCAGCAACAGCTGACCATGGTGCAGCAACAGCTGACAGTGGTGCAGCAGCAGCTGACAGTGGTGCAGCAGCAGCTGACTGTGGTGCAGCAACAGCTGACAGTGTTGCAGCAGCAGCTGACTGTGGTACAGCAGCAGCTGACCATGGTTCAGCAACAGCTGACTGTGGTGCAGCAACAGCTGACCATGGTGCAGCAAGAGCTGACAGTGGTGCAGCAGCAGCTGACTGGTGCAGCAGCAGCTGACCATGATTCAGAAACAGCTGACTGTGGTGCAGCAACAGCTGACCATGGTGCAGCAACAGCTGACCATGATGCAGCATCAGCTGACTGTAGTGCAGCAGCAGCTGACCATGGTGCAGCAGCAGCTGACAGTGGTTCAGCAGCAGCTGACCATTGTTCAGCAACAGCTGACTGGTGCAGCAACAGCTGACTGGTGCAGCAACAGCTGACTGTGGTGCAGCAACAGCCAACTGTGGTGCAGCAACAGCTGACTGTGGTGCAGCAGCAGCTGACTGTGGTGCAGCAACAGGTGACCATGGTTCAGCAACAGCTGACTTTGGTGCAGCAGCAGCTGACCGTGGTTCAGCAGCAGCTGCCCATGGTTCAGCAACAGCTGACTTTGGTGCAGCAGCAGCTGACCATGGTGCAGCAGCAGCTGACTGTGGTTCAGCAGCAGCTGACCATGGTGCAGCAACAGCTGACTGTGGTGCAGCAGCAACTGACTTTGGTGCAGCAACAGCTGACCATGGTGCAGCAACAGCTGATGGTGGTGCAGCAAGAGCTGACTGTGGTTCAGCAGCAGCTGACTGTGGTGCAGCAGCAGCTGACCGTGGTTCAGCAGCAGCTGACCATGGTGCAGCAACAGCTGACTGTGGTGCAGCACCAACTGACTTTGGTGCAGCAACAACTGACCATGGTGCAGCAACAGCTGATGGTGGTGCAGCAACAGCTGACTGTGGTTCAGCAGCAGCTGACTGTGGTGCAGCAGCAGCTGACTGTGGTGTAGCAGCAACTGACTTTGGTGCAGCAACAGCTGACCATGGTGCAGCAACAGCTGACGGTGGTGCAGCAGCAGCTTACTGTGGTGTGGCAACAGCTGACCGTGGTGCAGCAACAGCTGATGGTGGTGCAGCAACAGCTGGTGGTGCAGCAGCAGCTGACTGTGGTGCAGCAACAGCTGACAGTGGTTCAGCAACACCTGATGGTGGTGCAGGAGCAGCTGACTGTGGTGCAGCAACAGCTGATGGTGGTTCAGCAGCAGCTGACTGTGGTGCAGCAACAGCTGACCGTGGTACGATAGTACGTATTTCTCACCCTTTTTACCACAGGGTTGGCATTAGAAGGTTTCTTTGGGCCCATGGTGGCTTATTTACTAGTTACAACACTGAAAACAATTGAATAAGACAAAATGCATCGAATGTATGCATGCAACCGGCCACCCTGGCTTGTAAACAATGATGGCAGGGCAGCTGAGGTGCTCAGGCTGGACAGACAGGTTCAGGACAAGTCATGTTGGTCAGAAGCAGCTGACGGTGGTGCAGCAGCAGCAGCTGACTGTGGTTCAGCAGCAGCTGATGGTGGTGCAGCAGCAGCTGACCGTGGTGCAGCAACAGCTGACTGGTGCAGCAACAGCTGACTGTGGTGCAGCAACAGCTGATGGTGGTGCAGCAGCAGCTGACCGTGGTGCAGCAACAGCTGACAGTGGTTCAGCAACAGCTGATGGTCGTGCAGCAGCAGCTGACTGTGGTGCAGCAACAGCTGATGGTGGTGCAGCAGCAGCTGACTATGGTGCAGCAACAGCTGACTGTGGTGCAGCAACAGCTGACCATGGTGCAGCAACAGCTGACAGTGGTGCAGCAACAGCTGACAGTGGTGCAGCAGCAGCTGACTGTGGTGCAGCAGCAGCTGACCATGGTTCAGCAACAGCTGACTGTGGTGCAGCAACAGCTGACCATGGTGCAGCAACAGCTGACAGTGGTGCAGCAGCAGCTGACTGGTGCAGCAGCAGCTGACCATGGTTCAAAAACAGCTGACTGTGGTGCAGCAACAGCTGACCATGGTGCAGCAACAGCTGACTGGTGCAGCAACAGCTGACTGTGGTGCAGCAACAGCTGACTGTGGTGCAGCAACAGCTGACTTTGGTGGAGCAGCAGCTGACCGTGGTTCAGCAGCAGCTGACCATAGTTCAGCAACAGCTGACTTTGGTGCAGCAGCAGCTGACCATGGTGCAGCAGCAGCTGACTGTGGTTCAGCAGCAGCTGACTATGGTGCAGCAACAGCTGACTGTGCTGCAGCAGCAACTGCCTTTGGTGCAGCAACAGCTGACTGTGGTGCAGCAACAGCTGATGGTGGTGCAGCAACAGCTGACTGTGGTTCAGCAGCAGCTGACCGTGGTGCAGCAGCAGCTGACCGTGGTTCAGCAACAGCTGATGGTCGTGCAGCAGCAGCTGACTGTGGTGCAGCAACAGCTGACGGCGGTGCAGCAGCAGCTTACTGTGGTGCGGCAACAGCTGACCGTGGTGCAGCATCAGCTGATGGTGGTGCAGCAACAGCTGATGGTGGTGCAGCAGCAGCTGACTGTGGTGCAGCAACAGCTGACAGTGGTTCAGCAACAGCTGATGGTGGTGCAGGAGCAGCTGACTGTGGTGCAGCAACAGGTGATGGTGGTTCAGCAGCAGCTGACTGTGGTGCAGCAACAGCTGACCGTGGTACGATAGTACATATTTCTCACCCTTTTTACCACAGGGTTGGCATTAGAAGCTTTCTTTGGGCCCATGGTGGCTTATTTACTAGTTACAACACTAAAAACAATTGAATAAGACAAAATGCATCGAATGTATGCATGCAACCGGCCACCCTGGCTTGTAAACAATGATGGCAGGGCAGCTGAGGTGCTCAGGCTGGACAGACAGGTTCAGGCCAAGTCATGTTGGTCAGAAGCAGCTGACGGTGGTGCAGCAGCAGCAGCTGACTGTGGTTCAGCAGCAGCTGATGGTGGTGCAGCAGCAGCTGACCGTGGTGCAGCAACAGCTGACTGGTGCAGCAACAGCTGACTGTGGTGCAGCAACAGCTGATGGTGGTGCAGCAGCAGCTGACCGTGGTGCAGCAACAGCTGACAGTGGTTCAGCAACAGCTGATGGTCGTGCAGCAGCAGCTGACTGTGGTGCAGCAACAGCTGATGGTGGTGCAGCAGCAGCTGACTATGGTGCAGCAACAGCTGACTGTGGTGCAGCAACAGCTGACCATGGTGCAGCAACAGCTGACAGTGGTGCAGCAACAGCTGACAGTGGTGCAGCAGCAGCTGACTGTGGTGCAGCAGCAGCTGACCATGGTTCAGCAACAGCTGACTGTGGTGCAGCAACAGCTGACCATGGTGCAGCAACAGCTGACAGTGGTGCAGCAGCAGCTGACTGGTGCAGCAGCAGCTGACCATGGTTCAAAAACAGCTGACTGTGGTGCAGCAACAGCTGACCATGGTGCAGCAACAGCTGACTGGTGCAGCAACAGCTGACTGTGGTGCAGCAACAGCTGACTGTGGTGCAGCAACAGCTGACTTTGGTGCAGCAGCAGCTGACCGTGGTTCAGCAGCAGCTGACCATAGTTCAGCAACAGCTGACTTTGGTGCAGCAGCAGCTGACCGTGGTTCAGCAGCAGGTGACCATTGTTCAGCAACAGCTGACTGGTGCAGCAACAGATGACTGGTGCAGCAACAGCTGACTGGTGCAGCAACAGCTGACTGTGGTGCAGCAACAGCCAACTGTGGTGCAGCAACAGCTGACTGTGGTGCAGCAGCAGCTGACTGTGGTGCAGCAACATGTGACCATGGTTCAGCAACAGCTGACTTTGGTGCAGCAGCAGCTGACCGTGGTTCAGCAGCAGCTGCCCATGGTTCAGCAACAGCTGACTTTGGTGCAGCAGCAGCTGACCATGGTGCAGCAGCAGCTGACTGTGGTTCAGCAGCAGCTGACCATGGTGCAGCAACAGCTGACTGTGGTGCAGCAGCAACTGACTTTGGTGCAGCAACAGCTGACCATGGAGCAGCAACAGCTGATGGTGGTGCAGCAACAGCTGACTGTGGTTCAGCAGCAGCTGACTGTGGTGCAGCAGCAGCTGACCGTGGTTCAGCAGCAGCTGACCATGGTGCAGCAACAGCTGACTGTGGTGCAGCAGCAACTGACTTTGGTGCAGCAACAACTGACCATGGTGCAGCAACAGCTGATGGTGGTGCAGCAACAGCTGACTGTGGTTCAGCAGCAGCTGACTGTGGTGCAGCAGCAGCTGACTGTGGTGTAGCAGCAACTGACTTTGGTGCAGCAACAGCTGACCATGGTGCAGCAACAGCTGACGGTGGTGCAGCAGCAGCTTACTGTGGTGCGGCAACAGCTGACCGTGGTGCAGCAACAGCTGATGGTGGTGCAGCAACAGCTGGTGGTGCAGCAGCAGCTGACTGTGGTGCAGCAACAGCTGACAGTGGTTCAGCAACACCTGATGGTGGTGCAGGAGCAGCTGACTGTGGTGCAGCAACAGCTGATGGTGGTTCAGCAGCAGCTGACTGTGGTGCAGCAACAGCTGACCGTGGTACGATAGTACGTATTTCTCACCCTTTTTACCACAGGGTTGGCATTAGAAGCTTTCTTTGGGCCCATGGTGGCTTATTTACTAGTTACAACACTGAAAACAATTGAATAAGACAAAATGCATCGAATGTATGCATGCAACCGGCCACCCTGGCTTGTAAACAATGACGGCAGGGCAGCTGAGGTACTCAGGCTGGACAGACAGGTTCAGGACAAGTCATGTTGGTCAGAAGCAGCTGATGGTGGTGCAGCAGCAGCAGGTGACTGGTTCAGCAGCAGGTGACTGGTTCAGCAGCAGCTGACTGTGGTGCAGCAGTAGGCAACCATTGTTCAGCAACAGCTGACTGTGGTGCAGCAACAGCTGACTGTGGTGCAGCAGCTGCTGACTTTGGTGAAGCAACAGCTGACAGTGGTGCAGCAGCAGGTGACTGTGGTGGAACAGCAGCAGCTGACCATGGTGGAGCAACAGCTGACTGTGATTCAGCAACAGCTGACTGTGGTGCAGCAACAGCTGACTGTGATGCAGCAGTAGCTGACTGTGGTGCAGCAGCAGCTGACCGTGGTTCAGCAGCAGCTGACCATGGTTCAGCAACAGCTGACTTTGGTGCAGGAGCAGCTGACCATGGTGCAGCAGCAGCTGACCGTGGTTCAGCAGCAGCTGACCATGGTGCAGCAACAGCTGATTGTGGTGCAGCAGCAACTGACTTTGGTGCAGCAACAGCTGACCGTTGTGCAGCAACAGCTGATTGTGGTGCAGCAACAGCTGACTGTGGTTCAGCAGCAACTGACCGTGGTGCAGCAGCAGCTGACTGTGGTGCAGCAGCAACTGACTTTGGTGCAGCAACAGCTGACCATGGTGCAGCAACAGCTGATGGTGGTGCAGAAGCAGCTTAATGTGGTGCTGCAACAGCTGACCGTGGTGCAGCAACAGCTGATGGTGGTGCAGCAACAGCTGATGGTGGTGCAGCAGCACCTGACTGTGGTGCAGCAACAGCTGACAGTAGTTCAGCAACACCTGACGGTGGTGCAGGAGCAGCTGACTGTGGTGCAGCAACAGCTGACGGTGGTTCAGCAGCAGCTGACTGTGGTGCAGCAACAGCTGACTGTGGTGCAGCAACAGCTGACTGTGGTGCAGCAACAGCTGACTGTGGTGCAGCAACAGCTGACTCTGGTAAGATAGTACATATTTCTCACTCTTTTTACAAAAGGGTTGGCATTAGAAGCTTTCTTTGGGCCCATGATGGCTTATTTACTAGTAACAACACTGAAAACAATTGAATAAGACAAAATGCATCGAATGTATGCATGCAACCGGCCACCCTGGCTTGTAAACAATGACGGCAGGGCAGCTAAGGTGCTCAGGCTGGACAGACAGGTTCAGGACAAGTCATATTGGTCAGAAGCAGCTGACGGTGGTGCAGCAGCAGCAGGTGACTGTGGTTCAGCAGCAGCTGACTGTGGTGCAGCAGTAGGCAACCATGGTTCAGCAACAGCTGACTGCGGTGCAGCAACAGCTGACTGTGGTGTAGCAACAGCTGACTGTGGTGCAGCAACAGCTGACTGTGGTGCAGCAGCTGCTGACTTTGGTGAAGCAACAGCTGACAGTGGTGCAGCAGTAGCTTATGGTGGTGCAGCAGCAGCAGACTGTGGTGCAACAGCAGCGGCTGACCGTGGTGGAGCAGCAGCTGACCGTGATTCAGCAACAGCTGACTGTGGTGCAGCAGCAGCTAACCGTGGTGCAGCAACAGCTGTCTGTGATGCAGCAGTAGTTGACTGTGGTGCAGCAGCAGCTGACCGTGGTTCAGCAGCAGCTGACCATGGTTCAGCAACAGCTGACTGGTGCAGCAACAGCTGACCGTAGTGCAGCAACAGCTGACGTTGGTGCAGCAACAGCTGACAGTGGTGCAGCAGCAGCTGACTGTGGTTCAGCAACAGCTGATGGTCATGCAGCAGCAGCTGACTGTGGTGCAGCAACAGCTGATGGTAGTGCAGCAGCAGCTGACTGTGGTGCAGCAACAGCTGACAGTGGTGTAGCAGCAGCTGACTGTGGTGCAGCAACAGCTGACCAAGGTGCAGCAACAGCTGATGGTGGTGCAGCAGCAGCTGACTGGTGCAGCAACAGCTGACTGTGGTGCACCAACAGCTGACTGGTCCAGCAACAGCTGACGGAGGTGCAGAACCAGCTGACCATGGTAAGATAGTATTTCGATATTATTTCTCACTCTTTTTACCACAGGGTTAGCACAAGAAGCTTTCTTTGGGCCCATAGTGGCTTATTTAGCAGTTGCAAGCACTAAAAACAATTGAATAAGACAAAATGTATCGAATGTGTGCATGCAACCATCCACCCTGGCTTGTAAACAATGATGGCATGGCAGCTAAGGCGCTCAGGCTGGACAGACAGGTTCAGGACAAGTCATGTTGGTCAGAAGCAGCTGACTGTGGTGCAGCAGCTGACTGTGGTGCAACAGCAGTTGACCATGGTTCAGCAACAGCTGACTGTGGTGTAGCAACAGCTGACCATTGTGCAGCAGCAGCTGACAGTGGTGCAGCAGCAGCTGACAGTGGTGCAGCAGCAGCTGACTGTGGTGCAGCAACAGCTGACAGTGGTGCAGCAGCAGCTGACTGTGGTGCAGCAGCAGCTGACCATGGTTCAGCAACAGCTGACTGTGGTGCAGCAACAGCTGACCATGGTGCAGCAACAGCTGACAGTGGTGCAGCAGCAGCTGACTCTGGTGCAGCAGCAGCTGACCATGGTTCAGAAACAGCTGACTGTGGTGCAGCAACAGCTGACCATGGTGCAGCAACAGCTGAGTGTGATGCAGCGTCAGCTGACTGTGGTGCAGCAGCAGCTGACAGTGGTGCAGCAGCAGCTGACCATTGTTCAACAACAGCTGACTGGTGCAGCAACAGCTGACTGTGGTGCAGCAACAGCTGACTGTGGTGCAGCAACAGCTGACCGTGGTGCAGCAACAGCTGGCCATGATACAATAGTACATATTTCTCACCCTTTTTACCACAGGGCTCTGGTGGCCTGGTGGTTAACGCTCTCGCTTCACACGGCGAGGGCCTGGGTTCGGTTCCCAGCCAGAGTAGAAACATTGGACGTGTTTCTTTCAACCTGTTGTCTATGTTCCCCATCAGTAAAATGGGTACCTGGGTGTTAGTCGACTGGTGTGGGTCGCATCCTGGGACACTGACCTAAGGAGGCCTGGTCACAGACCGGCCCGGGGGGCGTTGACCCCCGGAACTCTCTCCAGGTAAACTCTAGGTAAACAGGGTTGGCACTAGAAGCTTTCTTTGGGCCCATGGTGGCTTATTTAGCAGTAATAAACACTATAAACAATGGAATATAATACAAAATGTATGGAATGTATGCATGCAACCGGCCACCCTGGCTTGTAAACAATGATGACAGGGCAGCTGAGGCGCTCAGGCTGGATGGACAGGTTTATGAGGAATCACGTTGGGCGAGTTTTTTCATGTGAGACGAGGCAAAATTTTTCCTTTCAAATGCTTCGTATGGTGGAATTAACGTCATGTGATACATTCATTAGGCAGAGGTCCACTGTATATATCATGTTTCTTTGTTAACCCTTTGAGGGTTTTGGTCGTACTAGTACGTCTTACGCGTAGGGGTTTTTGACGTACTAGTACTCATAAATTCTAGCGGCCTCAAATCTAGTGGGAGAAAGCTGGTAGGCCTTCATATGAAAGAATGGGTCTATGTGGTCAGTGTGCACAGTCTAAAAAAAATCCTGCAGCACACAGTGCATAATGAGAAAAAAAAAACTTTGACCATTTTTTTTTAATAAATCAGCGACTTTGCAGTGTATTTTCGTATGGTATTTATTGTTGTATTCTAGTTTTCTTGGTCTCATCTTATAGAATGGAAGACATATTACAGAAATTGAGATGATTTTGACTGGTTTTACAATGAAAGGTGCCTTGAAATTGAGCTCAAAGTAGCAGAAATGTTCGATTTTTACCAAACTTCAAAAGTAAACAAATCGTGCCAAGCGTGCAATACACGTCAACTGGTGAGTCTAATATTCTTTCACAAGTGCACCAATAATATTTTTACCATTTTTTACACTAATGCAGTAGTCTGCATAACAGTAAATCTTATATTTTTTGTGAAAATAAAAATTCAAAGTGGAAAGCAAAAGAATATAAGAGGGGCCTTGAGACGTGACTAATGACTAGAGGAAATGTCATTTTAGTGCCAGGAATGTCTTTCTTGTTTATTCTGGACCCTATTCGGAAATTGGCATCTTTTGAAATTTGTGTGAAATTGGCAAAATTGCTAAATTCTGACTACTGTACTGGATAGTTGAATTTCATAAATGGGTGGTTTCTTGCACCCATTCGATAGACAAAATGGAGTTCTAGCGAAATATTCATGTTTTTTGTCGACTAGTACAGTGAAATTGGCCGAAAATAGGGCTCAAAGTGGGCAAAATCGCTGATGCGTAAACATCTCCGAGACCGCTAACTTTGCGAGAGCATAATTCCGTAAGTTTTCTATCAAATTTCAAACTTTTGGTGTCTTTATGATCGGGAAAAGATTCTCTATCATTTCATAAGAGAAAATAATTTTTTTTTTTTTTTAAATTTGGCCGACCCTGAGAACGAGTTTCGGAGAGGGCCTGTCGACCCTCAAAGGGTTAATTATATTGTTTATTATGTCATGTTAGATGAATTGTGATAAAAAAAAATAAGCTGTACAGTTGATCATAGCATCATATTCAAATATTTTTCTCGTCTCTCCAGAGTGCAAGAATGAATTATTGGCTTTTCAGTTAATTTAAATGAGGAAAATTAATTTGGTATACAAGTAAATTGAGTTATGAGCTAGCTCCTGGAACAAATTAAACTTGTAAGTCAAGGTTCCACTTTATATTATATTAACTATTAGTTTACATAGTCACATAGATACATTTGATACATTCTTAATTGTAACAGTGAAATTCAGATGAATATATTAGGCTACTATATTATCAATATGGTACCATAATTTTCCTCCTCCAGGTCCTTCCATTACAAATCCGGCATCATTGGGACCTGTAGTGTGCCGGAATACTGAGTTTGCCAGATTACAGAGTGGTTAGGTTAGAATACACTTAATAAAATTAGCCAACTTGACTTGCACAAAGTTCATTGAACATCGGCAAAAACCGAACATTTCTGCTACTTTGAGCTCAATTTCAAGGTACTTTTCGTCATGAAAGCAATCAAAATCATGTCTATTTCTGTAATATATTTTCTATTCTATCAAATGAGACCAAAAAAAAGAGAATACAACCATAAAAACCATGCGAAAATATATCGCAAAGAGGCGGCTAATGGCTGAGAAGTGAATTCCCTTATTTATCATCCATCTTTTTTATTTTTGTTGTACGTTTAGAAGCATCTTTCCATCATACATTGCCCAAGTTTCAATAAGACAGTCCAACAAACAACTGAGAGAAAAAAAATATTTACCAAAAATCAAGTATGGCAAGCCCAAACTAGGTACTGGAAATAAGTAATTTTGTCTAAGTTTTTTTGGGTTATGCCAGGTTCTCTATACATTCACCACTATGTATGATAATCTATGTAACTGTATTTGTGTATACCTGAATAAACTTATTTACTTCTAGTCTGTCGACTAAATACAAGAAACCGCCCATTTACTTATTTCAACTACCCAATAAAGTGGTCAGAAATTGGCAATTTGGCCAATTTCACACAAATAATAATATCTTTATTTACTACACGTACATGTACATGGTATATAGGCCAAGCTGACATCAGCTAGTTATGCACAGTTTTTCAAGCAAATTAGGTCAGTGTCCCAGGATAACACCCACACCAGTCGACTAACTCCGAGGTACCCATTTACTGATGGATAAACATAGACAACAGGTGTAAAGAAACACGCCCAATGTTTCAAATTTAGGTTGGATAAGTACATGAGTGGGAGGGGTTGGATTTGAGTGGGACTTTCACATCAGAGCTTATTTCTTGGGTGGCATTGAAAATTGGGTTGGGCAAATGTTTTGTTAGTGGGATGAATTGTAAAGGACCTGCCTAGTATGGGCCAACAGGCCTCCTGCAGTGTTCCTCCTTTCTTATGTTCTTATGTTCTACCCTGGCTGGGAATTGAATATTTACCAAAAATTATACATGGCTAACCCAAGCCAGGTACTAGAAATGAGCCACGTTGTCTGACTTTTTTGGGTTATCCTAGGTTCTCTACACATATGCTGCTATGTGTGATAATCTATATAGAGAAAATAACTTTTTTGTTTCAGGTTTATGGTGCAGTATGAGTGTATATCACAGTTAGCCCTGTGCCATACTCTGTTTTCTCTAATATAAGCCCCAAGACAGGGATAGGAGAATGGTATTTATATACCATATCCTCTTCATACCTCCGTCGAACTGCTCGGTGTTATGCCAAATATTATTCATTCTGGAGTATTTAATATGTTTTATGTTATTTATATTGTTTGTTATGCCATATTAGATCAATTGTGATAGGTAAATAAGCTGTAGTGTTGATATTAGCATAATAAAGCATATTCTCCTGCTTCATGAGACTGAGTTCATGGCAACTGACAGTGGCTTCAAAGCCACCATATCTTTAATGGATAATGTACTGTGTAGGTGCTTTACACAACGAGAAGCATTTCTTTTATTCATTGGAACCATGGCTAGGGCATGCCTAGGCATTTCAGGCAGACTGATCCAAATTCTTACTCCATATTGGCACAGGTTATGGAATAGTGCATTTTAACCCTTTGAGTGTCGACAGGCACTCTCCGAGACTTGTTCTCAGGGTCGGCCAAATTTCAAAAAAAAAAAAAAAAAAAATTGTTATGAAAAGATAAGAATCTTTTCCCAATCATATTGATGCCAAAGGTATGAATTTTGATTGAAAACTTACGGAATTATGATCTCGCGAAGTTAGCTGTCTCGATGTTTACGCATTGGCGATTTTGCCCACTTTGAGCCCTATTTTCGGCTATTTCCAATATACTAGTCGACAAAAATCATAACTATTTTGCCAGAACTCCATTTTTTCTATTGAATGAGTACAAGAAACCACCCATTTACCAATTTCAACTATCCAATAAAGTGGTCAGAATTTAGCAATTTTGCCAGTTTCTCACTGTTATATCTTCGAAATTGGTCATCCTGTGTTATTTAACTATTGTAAGAGAATATGTTCATCACTTAATATTATAGCGCAAAAGTCCCCATTTATAGCTAAAATAGAGACTTTCGGCATTATATTATTACAGTATCTGTTAATATATGAAAAATACCATGGTATCACTATTTTGCTATTTTCGCTATTTTGTTATTATCACTATTTTGTTATCACTATTTTGTTATTATTATCACTATTATTTTATTATTATTGTTAGGTAGGATTTCTTGTGTATATAGAGTTTAAGTCTCGGAACCATCCAGTGAATTGTTCAATTGTTTATGTCCGGCTGGCTGACGTTTGGGTCAGCTGATCCAACCTGACGATGTGTCAACAGACTGGCAAGTAGTCAGTCTGCTCCCTGCTCTAGCCCTGACAACTGATCGTATATTGGCTCTTACGGTGTACAGTTTGAATGGTTTTGAGAATTGGACTCTAGAGCTGACTCAGTTTGTTCCTCATTGCTCTGAAAGATTCTTTTGATATTTATATTCTTGGTCAGTTCAGTAATCCATAGAGATACTTTACGGCCAGATTCAAAGGTCTTGTTAAATCTTGTACCTTTTGTATTTTGAGTTTACAGTCTTGTTAAGACAAAGACGTAAATGTTAATGAAGACTTAATTACAGGAAGAATAATTAAACTTCCTTATTAATGTGACATTTCCATGATTTTGAATTAAATGTATATGGTAAATTTATTGTACAAAGTATTAAGTTACATTAACTACAAAGAGAAGATAAAGTATTGTATTTAAATACTTTAATAAATTTAAATATTATTCTATGGAGTTTCCCAGTTGAAATTATTTCCCCTAGACTCTAAAATACCTTTAAATAACTCGGATCCAAAAATCTTGTTGCATAAGAAATAAATGGTAACAGGCCACATTCTGAAGTTCTTTAAAAAGTTTCTTATTCGCAACAAATGCGGTACCCGTCCGGGAGCTCTGTTGTTCTAAGACATTGATCAAAAGAACAATATTAAAGTTATATACTGGGAATTTATCTTTAGTTAATTTCAAAATATTGATCATGGAAGATCACATTAAAGAGTTATTTGAAGATTTAACATTGTCAAAGCTGGACTCCTTGAAACTTCAAACGTGCTGGCAGATAGCCCATAAATTGGGAGTACCATACGATAGATATTACACAGCCAATACCGTAAGGGCAATAATTAGAAACAAATTGTTTCCAGGGGCCTCTAACCATCATGTAGCCGGAGATTCTGACTCTGAAAATTTAGTTTCTCAAGTAAGCTACCAGTTGAGATTCGAAGTATTAGCAGAACAAAGAGTTGATCTTGAAATTGAATCAGATAGATTAGGTCCCGCTTTGGCCTCTAGTAAAGTAGATGAAGTATTGCAGGGTGCAGCCGCTGTTCGGCATTCGCCTGTTACTGAAGGAATTCCTATTAATGGTCAGCCTGTCACTCACCAAGGTGCACGTCCAAAGGAATATCCACGTACTGCCAGTTCAATTCCCTCATTTTCGATACCATCGGGGCATATTTCTCAAAGTCAGTTTGAGAAATTAGAGAGACTATTTTACAGACTGCTCAAATTGAGGCTCAGCGTAAATTAAATGAAGAAGACTTTCAAAGGGAAATGCTCCACTATATAAGACAACAACAACAAGGTAATGTGAGTGAAAGATGTACTGAATCCTCAAATGATTCTTTCAGTATACAAAAAGCTGCATCTATGGTTCCAAGGTTTAATGACAGAGATTTAGATACTTATTTTGAAGTCTTTGAGAATCAAGCAGCACGTGCTATGAGCTGGCCCCGGCAACACTGGGCAACCTTATTACATACTTCATTGTCTGGTAAAGCTCAAAGTTGTACGGCTACGTTACCTTTTGAGAAATATGTGGATTATGATTCCGTTAAGAAGGCTATCCTAGAAGCTTATGATCTCCTCCCAGTATGTTATCAAAAAACCTTTAGAGCATTAAAACGCCAGCCAACTCAGTCGTATCTAGATTTTGCATGTGAAAAGAAAATCGCTTTTGAGAGATGGTGTAGAGCTTCTAACTGTAAATCAATGGAAAGTCTTTCCCAATTGATCCTGCATGAGGATTTCTATAATAATTTACCAGAAGACTTGCATAGGTATTTGATTAGTTGCCCTATAGTAAATATACTAGAAACAGCCTCGCTCGCCGATAATTATGAAATATCTCAACAATTGATTGGCGAAACAAAAAGTAAGGAAACAGTGACTAAATATGCCCCTAAGAAAAGACGATCCAATCTTACAGAGATGCATCGCATACAGAATCCTTGCCCGACCTCCTATGATGCCTCCACACCCATTAATAATAAATTTAGATCTAACTCTAGGAAAAGTTCAAAACCACTAAGGCATAACAGTGAGTTGAACTGCACTTATTGTAATAAAAATGGGCATTTAAGGAAACACTGTTATTGGCTAGAGAGGGATACCAGGAACGAGCGACTTCGTTTCCCAACTCAGGTAATATCTTCATCGACAACTCAAAAGAAACTGAACCCTAGTACCGAACAAGGTTCACAAGAACGAATCAGTAGTCGTTCTAGATGACTCAATACTAGAGCTGTTTCAGAAAAAGATATTCGCTCAGCTATGAGTCCCTACTTTGCTAAAGTGAAAGTTGGAATAGACGAGACTCAATTAGTTGAAATTAATTCCTTCCGTGATACTGGAAGTTATTTAGCATTGGTGAAGCAGGACATACTTCCCGTAAGTGATATGACTTGCACAAAGCTAGATGTCTTATTAGAAGCCTATGGAGGCGCCATTATAAGAGTGCCTCTTCACAGGATATACATCCAAACACCAACCTATACTGGCTTTGTGTCGGTAGGTATATCCAGTGAAACTTTTCCTGTTCAGGGCGTTGACTTACTCATAGGCAATGATCTAGACTATCCGGGTATAAGCCGAGAGCCTCTAGTTATTGATAATTCTACTGACATTAACTATGCCATAGAAGCTTGAAAAGAGGCTCCTACCTTATTTCCTCTCAATGTTATAACTAGAGCAATGTCTAGAGCGCCTCAAAATCCTTTATCAACTGAAGTCCTAAGTAGAGGCGAAGATTTAGGTCTCGATTTTTTGTTCAGCCGATCCTTATAACCCGTATCTTCACTTCTGAAATATTCTATGATCGGCCCTTTTCAAGATTCTGATATTAAAATGCTATTCAAAGAAGATTTAATAAGGGATCAGTTCCTTGATCCATCCCTAGAGAAATTACGAGAGATAGCTATTACAGAAGACGACGCCCAAGACCTGGACAATTGTTACTATCTTGCTAATGGTAAATTAATGAGAAAGGAAAAGTCTCTTTTGTCTTCCGAGGATCATCTGTCTACCAGCAAACATCTAGTAGTGCTACCTAGCACCTTTAGAGAATTGGCTATTAGTTTCGCCCACCATAGTCCCATGGGAGGACATTTGGGAGTAAAGAAAATGCTGAGCAAAATAGCCAAGCATTTTCATTGACACAGAATGAAGGAGACTGTGGAAAGCTATCTAAAAGGTTGTCAAGTCTGCCAAGTGACCGGCAAACCTTCGCACACACCTTGATTTATCAGTCATTTTTTTGTTCAAGCAAGCTGTTCTGATTGCTATGTTGGTCATGAAGTTAGTTTATGTGAGGACTTTGTCAGTCACTGGTTTAAGTCTAGTTGAGTCTGGAGACATAGCGAACTACTTAGAGCACTTATATACACACAAACTTATTTGTATATATTTGTATTATTAAATGTTAATTTACCAGACGGTACTTAAGACACATAAATGTGACATGTGCCTTCAGCACAATACTACTGTACACGAGACTTAAACTCTATATACACAAGAAATCCTACCTAACAATAATAATAAAATAATAGTAATAATAACAAAATAGTGATAACAAAATAATGATAATAACAAAATAGCGATAACAAAATAGTGATAATAAAATGGTATTTTTCATATATTAACAGATAATAATATAATGCCGAAAGTCTCTATTTTAGCTATAAACGGGGACTTTCGCACTATAATATTAAGTGATGAACATATTCTCTTACAGTAGTTAAATAACACGTGCTGCTTGATTCTCAAAGACTTCAAAATAAGTATCTAAATCTCTGTCATTAAACCTTGGAACCATAGATGCAGCTTTTTGTATACTGAAAGAATCATTTGAGGATTCAGTACATCTTTCACTCACATTACCTTGTTGTTGTTGTCTTATATAGTGGAGCATTTCCCTTTGAAAGTCTTCTTCATTTAATTTACGCTGAGCCTCAATTTGAGCAGTCTGTAAAATAGTCTCTCTAATTTCTCAAAGTGACTTTGAGAAATATGCCCCGATGGTATCGAAAATGAGGGAATTGAACTGGCGGTACGTGGATATTCCTTTGGACGTGCACCTTGGTGAGGGACAGGCTGACCATTAATAGGAATTCCTTCAGTAACAGGCGAATGCCGAACAGCGGCTGCACCCTGCAATACTTCATCTACTTTACTAGAGGCCAAAGTGGGACCTAATCTATCTGATTCAATTTCAAGATCAACTCTTTGTTCTGCTAATACTTCGAATCTCAACTGGTAGCTTACTTGAGAAACTTTCAGAGTCAGAATCTCCGGCTACATGATGGTTAGAGGCCCCTGGAAACAATTTGTTTCTAATTATTGCCCTTACGGTATTGGCTGTGTAATATCTATCGTATGGTACTCCCAATTTATGGGCTATCTGCCAGCACGTTTGAAGTTTCAAGGAGTCCAGCTTTGACAATGTTAAATCTTCAAATAACTCTTTAATGTGATCTTCCATGATCAATATTTTGAAATTAACTAAAGATAAATTCCCAGTATATAACTTTAATATTGTTCTTTTGATCAATGTCTTAGAACAACAGAGCTCCCGGACGGGTACCGCATTTGTTGCGAATAAGAAACTTTTTAAAGAACTTCAGAATGTGGCCTGTTACCATTTATTTCTTATGCAACAAGATTTTTGGATCCGAGTTATTTAAAGGTATTTTAGAGTCTAGGGGAAATAATTTCAACTGGGAAACTCCATAGAATAATATTTAAATTTATTAAAGTATTTAAATACAATACTTTATCTTCTCTTTGTAGTTAATGTAACTTAATACTTTGTACAATAAATTTACCATATACATTTAATTCAAAATCATGGAAATGTCACATTAATAAGGAAGTTTAATTATTCTTCCTGTAATTAAGTCTTCATTAACATTTACGTCTTTGTCTTAACAAGACTGTAAACTCAAAATACAAAAGGTACAAGATTTAACAAGACCTTTGAATCTGGCCATAAAGTATCTCCATGGATTACTGAACTGACCAAGAATATAAATATCAAAAGAATCTTTCAGAGCAATGAGGAACAAACTGAGTCAGCTCTAGAGTCCAATTCTCAAAACCATTCAAACTGTACACCGTAAGAGCCAATATACGATCAGTTGTCAGGGCTAGAGCAGGGAGCAGACTGACTACTTGCCAGTCTGTTGACACATCGTCAGGTTGGATCAGCTGACCCAAACGTCAGCCAGCCGGACATAAACAATTGAACAATTCACTGGATGGTTCCGAGACTTAAACTCTATATACACAAGAAATCCTACCTAACAATAATAATAAAATAATAGTGATAATAATAACAAAATAGTGATAACAAAATAGTGATAATAACAAAATAGCGAAAATAGCAAAATAGTGATACCATGGTATTTTTCATATATTAAGAGATACTGTAATAATATAATGCCGAAAGTCTCTATTTTAGCTATAAACGGGGACTTTTGCGCTATAATATTAAGTGATGAACATATTCTCTTACAATAGTTAAATAACACAGTATGACCAATTTCGAAGATATAACAGCGAGAAACTGGCAAAATTGCTAAATTCTGACCACTTTATTGGATAGTTGAAATTGGTAAATGGGTGGTTTCTTGTACTCATTCAATAGAAAAAATGGAGTTCTGGCAAAATAGTTATGATTTTTGTCGACTAGTATATTGGAAATAGCCGAAAATAGGGCTCAAAGTGGGCAAAATCGCCAATGCGTAAACATCGAGACAGCTAACTTCGCGAGATCATAATTCCGTAAGTTTTCAATCAAAATTCATACTTTTGGCATCAATATGATTGGGAAAAGATTCTTATCTTTTCATAAGAATTTTTTTTTTTTTTTTTTTTTGAAATTTGGCCGACCCTGAGAACAAGTCTCGGAGAGTGCCTGTCGACACTCAAAGGGTTAAAATGCACTGTTCCATAACCTGTGCCAATATGGAGTAAGAATTTGGATCAGTCTGCCTGAAATGCCTAGGCATGCCCTAGCCATGGTTCCAATGAATAAAAGAAATGCTTCTCGTTGTGTAAAGCACCTACACAGTACATTATCCATTAAAGATATGGTGGCTTTGAAGCCACTGTCAGTTGCCATGAACTCAGTCTCATGAAGCAGGAGAATATGCTTTATTATGCTAATATCAACACTACAGCTTATTTACCTATCACAATTGATCTAATATGGCATAACAAACAATATAAATAACATAAAACATGTTAAATACTCCAGAATGAATAATATTTGGCATAACACCGAGCAGTTCGACGGAGGTATGAAGAGGATATGGTATATAAATACCATTCTCCTATCCCTGTCTTGGGGCTTATATTAGAGAAAACAGAGTATGGCACAGGGCTAACTGTGATATACACTCGTACTGCACCATAAACCTGAAACAAAAAAGTTATTTTCTCTATATAGATTATCACACATAGCAGCATATGTGTAGAGAACCTAGGATAACCCAAAAAAGTCAGACAACGTGGCTCATTTCTAGTACCTGGCTTGGGTTAGCCATGTATAATTTTTGGTAAATATTCAATTCCCAGCCAGGGTAGAACATAAGAACATAAGAAAGGAGGAACACTGCAGGAGGCCTGTTGGCCCATACTAGGCAGGTCCTTTACAATTCATCCCACTAACAAAACATTTGCCCAACCCAATTTTCAATGCCACCCAAGAAATAAGCTCTGATGTGAAAGTCCCACTCAAATCCAACCCCTCCCACTCATGTACTTATCCAACCTAAATTTGAAACATTGGGCGTGTTTCTTTACACCTGTTGTCTATGTTTATCCATCAGTAAATGGGTACCTCGGAGTTAGTCGACTGGTGTGGGTGTTATCCTGGGACACTGACCTAATTTGCTTGAAATACTGTGCATAACTAGCTGATGTCAGCTTGGCCTATATACCATGTACATGTACGTGTAGTAAATAAAGATATTATTATTTGTGTGAAATTGGCCAAATTGCCAATTTCTGACCACTTTATTGGGTAGTTGAAATAAGTAAATGGGCGGTTTCTTGTATTTAGTCGACAGACTAGAAGTAAATAAGTTTATTCAGGTATACACAAATACAGTTACATAGATTATCATACATAGTGGTGAATGTATAGAGAACCTGGCATAACCCAAAAAAACTCAGACAAAATTACTTATTTCCAGTACCTAGTTTGGGCTTGCCATACATGATTTTTGGTAAATATTTTTTTCTCTCAGTTGTTTGTTGGACTGTCTTATTGAAACTTGGGCAATGTATGATGGAAAGATGCTTCTAAACGTACAACAAAAATAAAAAAGATGGATGATAAATAAGGGAATTCACTTCTCAGCCATTAGCCGCCTCTTTACGATATATTTTCGCATGGTTTTTATGGTTGTATTCTCGTTTTTTTGGTCTCATTTGATAGAATAGAAGATATATTACAGAAATAGACATGATTTTGATTGCTTTCATGACGAAAAGTACCTTGAAATTGAGCTCAAAGTAGCGGAAATGTTCGGTTTTTGCCGATGTTCAATGAACTTAGTGCAAGTCAAGTTGGCTAATTTTATTAAGTGTATTCTAACCTAACCACTCTGTAATCTGGCAAACTCAGTATTCCGGCACACTACAGGTCCCAATGATGCCGGATTTGTAACGGAAGGACCTGGAGGAGGAAAATTATGGTACCATATTGATAATATAGTAGCCTAATATATTCATCTGAATTTCACTGTTACAATTAAGAATGTATCAAATGTATCTATGTGACTATGTAAACTAATAGTTAATATAATATAAAGTGGAACCTTGACTTACAAGTTTAATTTGTTCCAGGAGCTAGCTCATAACTCAATTTACTTGTATACCAAATTAATTTTCCTCATTTAAATTAACTGAAAAGCCAATAATTCATTCTTGCACTCTGGAGAGACGAGAAAAATATTTGAATATGATGCTATGATCAACTGTACAGCTTATTTTTTTTATCACAATTCATCTAACATGACATAATAAACAATATAATTAACAAAGAAACATGATATATACAGTGGACCTCTGCCTAATGAATGTATCACATGACGTTAATTCCACCATACGAAGCATTTGAAAGGAAAAATTTTGCCTCGTCTCACATGAAAAAACTCGCCCAACGTGATTCCTCATAAACCTGTCCATCCAGCCTGAGTGCCTCAGCTGCCCTGTCGTCATTGTTTACAAGCCAGGGTGGCCAGTTGCATGCATACATTCCATACATTTTGTATTATATTCCATTGTTTATAGTGTTTATTACTGCTAAATAAGCCACCATGGGCCCAAAGAAAGCTTCTAGTGCCAACCCTGTTTACCTAGAGTTTACCTGGAGAGAGTTCCGGGGGTCAACGCCCCCCGGGCCGGTCTGTGACCAGGCCTCCTTAGGTCAGTGTCCCAGGATGCGACCCACACCAGTCGACTAACACCCAGGTACCCATTTTACTGATGGGGAACATAGACAACAGGTTGAAAGAAACACGTCCAATGTTTCTACTCTGGCTGGGAACCGAACCCAGGCCCTCGCCGTGTGAAGCGAGAGCGTTAACCACCAGGCCACCAGAGCCCTGTGGTAAAAAGGGTGAGAAATATGTACTATTGTATCATGGCCAGCTGTTGCTGCACCACGGTCAGCTGTTGCTGCACCACAGTCAGCTGTTGCTGCACCAGTCAGCTGTTGTTGAACAATGGTCAGCTGCTGCTGAACCACTGTCAGCTGCTGCTGCACCACGGTCAGCTGCTGCTGCACCACAGTCAGCTGATGCTGCATCACACTCAGCTGTTGCTGCACCATGGTCAGCTGTTGCTGCACCACAGTCAGCTGTTTCTGAACCATGGTCAGCTGCTGCTGCACCACTGTCAGCTGTTGCTGCACCATGGTCAGCTGTTGCTGCACCACAGTCAGCTGTTGCTGAACCATGGTCAGCTGCTGCTGCACCACAGTCAGCTGCTGCTGCACCACTGTCAGCTGTTGCTGCACCACAGTCAGCTGTTGCTGCACCACAGTCAGCTGCTGCTGCACCACTGTCAGCTGCTGCTGCACCACTGTCAGCTGCTGCTGCACAATGGTCAGCTGTTGCTACACCACAGTCAGCTGTTGCTGAACCATGGTCAACTGCTGCTGCACCACAGTCAGCTGCTGCTGCACCACAGTCAGCTGCTGCACCACAGTCAGCTGCTTCTGACCAACATGACTTGTCCTGAACCTGTCTGTCCAGCCTCAGCGCCTCAGCTGCCATGCCATCATTGTTTACAAGCCAGGGTGGATGGTTGCATGCACACATTCGATACATTTTGTCTTATTCAATTGTTTTTAGTGCTTGCAACTGCTAAATAAGCCACTATGGGCCCAAAGAAAGCTTCTTGTGCTAACCCTGTGGTAAAAAGAGTGAGAAATAATATCGAAATACTATCTTACCATGGTCAGCTGGTTCTGCACCACCGTCAGCTGTTGCTGGACCAGTCAGCTGTTGGTGCACCACAGTCAGCTGTTGCTGCACCAGTCAGCTGCTGCTGCACCACCATCAGCTGTTGCTGAACCATGGTCAGCTGCTGCTGAACCACGGTCAGCTGCTGCTGCACCACAGTCAACTACTGCTGCATCACAGACAGCTGTTGCTGCACCAAGGTTAGCTGCTGCTGCACCACAGTCAGCTGTTGCTGAATCACGGTCAGCTGCTGCTCCACCACGGTCAGCCGCTGCTGTTGCACCACAGTCAGCTACTGCTGCACCACCATAAGCTACTGCTGCACCACTGTCAGCTGTTGCTTCACCAAAGTCAGCAGCTGCTGCACCACAGTCAGCTGTTGCTGCACCACAGTCAGCTGTTGCTACACCACAGTCAGCTGTTGCTGCACCACAGTCAGCTGTTGCTGAACCATGGTTGCCTACTGCTGCACCACAGTCAGCTGCTGCTGAACCACAGTCACCTGCTGCTGCTGCACCACCGTCAGCTGCTTCTGACCAATATGACTTGTCCTGAACCTGTCTGTCCAGCCTGAGCACCTCAGCTGCCCTGCCGTCATTGTTTACAAGCCAGGGTGGCCGGTTGCATGCATACATTCGATGCATTTTGTCTTATTCAATTGTTTTCAGTATTGTAACTAGTAAATAAGCCATCATGGGCCCAAAGAAAGCTTCTAATGCCAACCCTGTGGTAAAAAGGGTGAGAAATATGTACTATCGTACCAGAGTCAGCTGTTGCTGCACCACAGTCAGCTGTTGCTGCACCACAGTCAGCTGTTGCTGCACCACAGTCAGCTGTTGCTGCACCACAGTCAGCTGTTGCTGCACCACAGTCAGCTGTTGCTGCACCACAGTCAGCTGTTGCTGCGCCACAGTCAGCTGCTGCTGAACCACCATCAGCTGTTGCTGCACCACAGTCAGCTGCTCCTGCACCACCGTCAGGTGTTGCTGAACCACTGTCAGCTGTTGCTGCACCACCATCAGCTGTTGCTGCACCATGGTCAGCTGTTGCTGCACCAAAGTCAGTTGCTGCTGCACCACAGTCAGCTGCTGCTGCACCACGGTCAGTTGCTGCTGAACCACAGTCAGCTGTTGCTGCACCACCATCAGCTGTTGCTGCACCACGGTCAGCTGTTGCTGCACCAAAGTCAGTTGCTGCTGCACCACAGTCAGCTGTTGCTGCACCATGGTCAGCTGCTGCTGAACCACGGTCAGCTGCTGCTGCACCATGGTCAGCTGCTGGTGCACCAAAGTCAGCTGTTGCTGAACCATGGTCAGCTGCTGCTGAACCACGGTCAGCTGCTGCTGCACCACAGTCAGCTACTGCTGCATCACAGTCAGCTGTTGCTGCACCACAGTCAGCTGTTGCTGAATCACAGTCAGCTGTTGCTCCACCATGGTCAGCTGCTGATGTTGCACCACAGTCACCTGCTGCTGCACCACTGTCAGCTGTTGCTTCACCAAAGTCAGCAGCTGCTGCACCACAGTCAGCTGTTGCTGCACCACAGTCAGCTGTTGCTGCACCACAGTCAGCTGTTGCTGAACAATGGTTGCCTACTGCTGCACCACAGTCAGCTGCTGTTGAACCAGTCACCTGCTGCTGCTGCACCACCATCAGCTGCTTCTGACCAACATGACTTGTCCTGAACCTGACTGTCAAGCCTGAGTACCTCAGCTGCCCTGCCGTCATTGTTTACAAGCCAGGGTGGCCGGTTGCATGCATACATTCGATGCATTTTGTCTTATTCAATTGTTTTCAGTGTTGTAACCAGTAAATAAGCCACCATGGGCCCAAAGAAAGCTTCTAATGCCAACCCTGTGGTAAAAAGGGTGAGAAATACGTACTATCGTACCACGGTCAGCTGTTGCTGCACCACAGTCAGCTGCTGCTGAATTACCATCAGCTGTTGCTGCACCACAGTCAGCTGCTCCTGCACCACCATCAGGTGTTGCTGAACCACTGTCAGCTGTTGCTGCACCACAGTCAGCTGCTGCTGCACCACCATCAGCTGTTGCTGCACCACCATCAGCTGTTGCTGCACCACGGTCAGCTGTTGCCGCACCACAGTAAGCTGCTGCTGCACCACCGTCAGCTGTTGCTGCACCATGGTCAGCTGTTGCTACACCAAAGTCAGTTGCTGCTACACCACAGTCAGCTGCTGCTGCACCACAGTCAGCTGCTGCTGAACCACAGTCAGCTGTTGCTGCACCACCATCAGCTGTTGCTGCACCATGGTCAGTTGTTGCTGCACCAAAGTCAGTTGGTGCTGCACCACAGTCAGCTGTTGCTGCACCATGGTCAGCTGCTGCTGAACCACGGTCAGCTGCTGCTGCACCACAGTCAGCTGCTGCTGAACCACAGTCAGCTGTTGCTGCACCACCATCAGCTGTTGCTGCACCATGGTCAGCTGTTGCTGCACCAAAGTCAGTTGCTGCTGCACCACAGTCAGCTGTTGCTGCACCATGGTCAGCTGCTGCTGAACCACAGTCAGCTGCTGCTGCACCATGGTCAGCTGCTGCTGCACCAAAGTCAGCTGTTGCTGAACCATGGGCAGCTGCTGCTGAACCACGGTCAGCTGCTGCTGCACCAAAGTCAGCAGTTGCTGAACCATGGTCACCTGTTCCTGCACCACAGTCAGCTGCTGCTGCACCACAGTCAGCTGTTGCTGCACCACAGTCGGCTGTTGCTGCACCACAGTCAGCTGTTGCTGCACCAGTCAGCTGTTGCTGAACAATGGTCAGCTGCTGCTGAACCACTGTCAGCTGCTGCTGCACCATGGTCAGCTGCTGCTGCACCACAGTCAGCTAATGCTGCATCATGGTCAGCTGTTGCTGCACCATGGTCAGCTGTTGCTGCACCACAGTCAGCTGTTTCTGAATCATGGTCAGCTGCTGCTCCACCAGTCAGCTGCTGCTGCACCACTGTCAGCTCTTGCTGCACCATGGTCAGCTGTTGCTGCACCACAGTCAGCTGTTGCTGAACCATGGTCAGCTGCTGCTGTACCACAGTCAGCTGCTGCTGCAACACTGTCAGCTGTTCCTGCACCACAGTCAGCTGCTGCTGCACCACTGTCAGCTGCTGCTGCACCACTGTCAGCTGTTGCTGCACCATGGTCAGGTGTTGCACCACAGTCAGCTGTTGCTGAACCATGGTCAACTGCTGCTTCACCACAGTCAGCTGCTTCTGACCAACATGACTTGTCCTGAACCTGTCTGTCCAGCCTGAGTGCCTCAGCTGCCATGCCGTCATTGTTTACAAGCCAGGGTGGCCGGTTGCATGCATACATTCGATACATTTTGTATTATTCCATTGTTTTTAGTGCTTGCAACTGTTAAATAAGCCACTATGGGCCCAAAGAAAGCTTCTTGTGCTAACCCTATGGTAAAAAGTGTGAGAAATACTATCGAAATACTATCTTACCATGGTCAGCTGGTTCTGCACCACCGTCAGCTGTTGCTGGACCAGTCAGCTGTTGGTGCACCACAGTCAGCTGTTGCTGCACCAGTCAGCTGCTGCTGCACCACCATCAGCTGTTGCTGCACCATGGTCAGCTGTTGTTGCACCACAGTCAGCTGCTGCTACACCACTGTCAGCTGTTGCTGCACCACAGTCAGCTGTTGCTGCACCACAGTCAGCTGCTGCTGCACCACCATCAGCTGTTGCTGCACCACAGTCAGCTGCTGCTGCACGACCATCAGCTGTTGCTGAACCACTGTCAGCTGTTGCTGCACCACAGTCAGCTGCTGCTGCACCACTGTCAGCTGTTGCTGCACTAACGTCAGCTGTTACTGCACCACGGTCAGCTGTTGCTGAACCATGGTCAGCTGCTGCTGAACCAAGGTCAGCTGCTGCTGCACCACAGTCAGCTACTGCTGCATCACAGTCAGCTGTTGCTGCACCATGGTCAGCTGCTGCTGCACCATCAGCTACTGCTGCACCACTGTCAGCTGTTGCTTCACCAAAGTCAGCAGCTGCTGCACCACAGTCAGCTGTTGCTGCACCACAGTCAGCTGTTGCTGCACCACAGTCAGCTGTTGCTGAAACATAGTTGCCTACTGCTGCACCACAGTCAGCTGCTGCTGCTGCTGCACCACCGTCAGCTGCTTCTGACCAATATGACTTGTCCTGAACCTGTCTGTCCAGCCTGAGCACCTCAGCTGCCCTGCCATCATTGTTTACAAGCCAGGGTGGCCGGTTGCATGCATACGTTCGATGCATTTTGTCTTATTCAATTGTTTTTAGTGTTGTAACTAGTAAATAAGCCACCATGGGCCCAAAGAAAGCTTCTAATGCCAACCCTGTGGTAAAAAGGGTGAGAAATATGTACTATCGTACCACGGTCAGCTGTTGCTGCACCACAGTCAGCTGTTGCTGCACCACAGTCAGCTGCTGGTGACCCACCATAAGCTGTTGCTGCACCACAGTCAGCTGCTCCTGCACCACCGTCAGGTGTTGCTGAACCACTGTCAGCTGTTGCTGCACCACAGTCAGCTGCTGCTGCACCACCATCAGCTGTTGCTGCACCACCATCAGCTGTTGCTGCACCATGGTCAGCTGTTGCCGCACCACAGTAAGCTGCTGCTGCACCACCGTCAGCTGTTCCTGCACCATGGTCAGCTGTTGCTGCACCCAAGTCAGTTGGTGCTGCACCACAGTCAGCTGTTGCTGCACCATGGTCAGCTGCTGCTGAACCACGGTCAGCTGCTGCTGAACCACAGTCAGCTGTTGCTGCACCACCATCAGCTGTTGCTGCACCACGGTCAGCTGTTGCTGCACCAAAGGCAGTTGCTGCTGCAGCACAGTCAGCTGTTGCTGCACCATAGTCAGCTGCTGCTGAACCACAGTCAGCTGCTGCTGCACCATGGTCAGCTGCTGCTGCACCAAAGTCAGCTGTTGCTGAACTATGGTCAGCTGCTGCTGAACCACGGTCAGCTGCTGCTGCACCAAAGTCAGCTGTTGCTGCACCACAGTCAGCTGTTGCTGCACCACAGTCAGCTGTTGCTGCACCAGTCAGCTGTTGCTGCACCATGGTCAGCTGTTGCTGCACCACAGTCAGCTGTTTTTGAACCATGGTCAGCTGCTGCTGCACCAGTCAGCTGCTGCTGCACCACTGTCAGCTGTTGCTGCACCATGGACAGCTGTTGCTGCACCACAGTCAGCTGTTGCTGAACCATGGTCAGCTGCTGCTGCACCACAGTCAGCTGCTGCTGCACCACTGTCAGCTGTTGCTGCACCACTGTCAGCTGTTGCTGCACCATGGTCAGCTGTTGCTGCACCACAGTCAGCTGTTGCTGCACCATAGTCAGCTGCTGCTGCACCACCATCAGCTGTTGCTGCACCACAGTCAGCTGCTGCTGCACGACCATCAGCTGTTGCTGAACCACTGTCAGCTGTTGCTGCACCACGGTCAGCTGCTGCTGCACCACCATCAGCTGTTGCTGCACCAATGTCAGCTGTTACTGCACCACAGTCAGCTGTTGCTACACCAGTCAGCTGTTGCTGCACCACGGTCAGCTGCTGCTGCACCACCATCAGCTGCTGCTGAACCACAGTCAGCTGCTGCTGCTGCATCACCGTCAGCTGCTTCTGACCAACATGACTTGTCCTGAACCTGTCTGTCCAGCCTGAGCACCTCAGCTGCCCTGCCATCATTGTTTACAAGCCAGGGTGGCCGGTTGCATGCATACATTCGATGCATTTTGTCTTATTCAATTGTTTTTAGTGTTGTAACTAGTAAATAAGCCACCATGGGCCCAAAGAAAGCTTCTAATGCCAACCCTGTGATAAAAAGGGTGAGAAATATGTAGTATCGTACCACGGTCAGCTGTTGCTGCACCACAGTCAGCTGTTGCTGCACCACAGTCAGCTGCTGCTGAACCACCATCAGCTGTTGCTGCACCACAGTCAGCTGCTCCTGCACCACCATCAGCTGTTGCTGAACCACTGTCAGCTGTTGCTGCACCACAGTCAGCTGCTGCTGCACCACCATCAGCTGTTGCTGCACCACCATCAGCTGTTGCTGCACCACGGTCAGCTGTTGCCGCACCACAGTAAGCTGCTGCTGCACCGCCGTCAGCTGTTGCTGCACCATGGTCAGCTGCTGCTGAACCAGAGTCAGCTGTTGCTGCACCACCATCAGCTGTTGCTGCACCACAGTCAGCTGTTGCTGCACCAAAGTCAGTTGGTGCTGCACCACAGTCAGCTGTTGCTGCACCATGGTCAGCTGCTGCTGAACCACAGTCAGCTGCTGCTGCACCACAGTCAGCTGCTGCTGAACCACAGTCAGCTGTTGCTGCACCACCATCAGCTGTTGCTGCACCACCATCAGCTGTTGCTGCACCAAAGTCAGTTGCTGCTGCACCACAGTCAGCTGTTGCTGCACCATGGTCAGCTGCTGCTGAACCACAGTCAGCTGCTGCTGCACCATGGTCAGCTGCTGCTGCACCAAAGTCAGCTGTTGCTGAACCATGGTCAGCTGCTGCTGAACCACGGTCAGCTGCTGCTGTGCCAAAGTCAGCTGTTGCTGAACCATGGTCAGCTGTTTCTGCTCCACAGTCAGCTGCTGCTGCACCACAGTCAGCTATTGCTGCACCACAGTCAGCTGTTGCTTCACCACAGTCAGCTGTTGCTGCACCACAGTCAGCTGCTGCTGCACCAACATCAGCTGTTGCTGCACCACCATCATCTGTTGCTGCACAACGGTCAGCTGTTGCTGCACCACAGTAAGCTGCTGCTGCACCACTATCAGCTGTTGCTGCAACACAGTCAGCTGTTGCTGCACCAAAGTCAGTTGCTGCTGCACCACAGTCAGCTGTTGCTGCACCATGGTCAGCTGCTGCTGAACCACAGTCAGCTGCTACTGCACCATGGTCAGCACCTGCTGCACCAAAGTCAGCTGTTGCTGAACCATGGTCAGCTGCTGCTGAACCACGGTCAGCTGCTGCTGCACCAAAGTCAGCTGTTGCTGAACCACGGTCAGCTGTTGCTGCACCACAGTCAGCTGCTGCTGCACCACAGTCAGCTGTTGCTGCACCACAGTCAGCTGTTGCTGCACCACAGTCAGCTATTGCTGCACCACCATCAGTGCTGCTCCACCACCATCAGCTGTACTACTCGAAGATGTGGAGAGCGTGATGTTGGTGTGGCTTAACAGGAAACAATTACTGAGAAACAATTAACCCCAGATGGTTAGCCACCCAGGATAACCCAAGAAAGTCAGTGCATGATCGAGGATTGTCTAATTTATTTTCATTGGGGTCCTTAATCTTGTCCCCCAGGATGCGACCCACAACAGTTGACTAACACCCAGGTGAACAGGAAAAAATGCCTGGAACTAGTGCTCATATTAGTGAATTTAAGGCCAGCAAAGGTTGGTTTGAGAGATTTAAGAATTGCAGTGGCATACACAGTGCGATAAGGCATGGTGAAGCTGAAAAATTCCAACTCCAACAAGTGTTCAATTGTGACAAAACAGGCCTGTTCTGGAAGACAATGCCAAACAGGACCTACATTATTATTTTTTTTTATCACACTGGCCGATTCCTACCAAGGCAGGGTGGCCCGAAAAACTAAAACTTTCACCATCGTTCACTCCATCACTGTCTTGCCAGAAGGGTGCTTTACACTACAGTTTTTAAACTGCAACATTAACACCCCTCCTTCAGAGTGCAGGCACTGTACTTCCCATCTCCAGGACTCAAGTCCAGCCTGCCGGTTTCCCTGAACCCCTTCATAAATGTTACTTTGCTCACACTCCAACAGCATGTCAAGTATTAAAAACCATTCGTCTCCATTCTCTATCAAACACGCTCACGCACGCCTGCTGGAAGTCCAAGCCCCTCGCACACAAAACCTCCTTTACCCCCTCCCTTCAACCTTTCCTAGGCCGACCCCTACCCCGCCTTCCTTCCGCTACAGACTGATACACTCTTGAAGTCATTCTGTTTTGCTCCATTCTCTCTACATGTCCGAACCACCTCAACAACCCTTCCTCAGCCCTCTGGACAACAGTTTTGGTAATCCCGCACCTCCTCCTAACTTCCAAACTACGAATTCTCTGCATTATATTCACACCACACATTGCCCTCAGACATGACATCTCCACTGCCTCCAGCCTTCTCGCTGCAACATTCATCACCCATGCTTCACACCCATATAAGAGCGTTGGTAAAACTATACTCTCATACATTCCCCTCTTTGCCTCCAAGGACAAAGTTCTTTGTCTCCACAGACTCCTAAGTGCACCACTCACCCTTTTCCCCTCATCAATTCTATGATTCACCTCATCCTTCATAGACCCATCCACTGACACATCCACTCCCAAATATCTGAATACATTCAACTCCTCCATACTCTCTCCCTCCAATCTGATATCCAATCTTTCATCACCTAATATTTTTGTTATCCTCATAACCTTACTCTTTCCTGTATTCACTTTTAATTTTCTTCTTTTGCACACCCTACCAAATTCATCCACCAATCTCTGCAACTTCTCTTCAGAATCTCCCAAGAGCACAGTGTCATCAGCAAAGAGCAACTGTGACAACTCCCACTTTGTGTGTGATTCTTTATCTGTTAACTCCACGCCTCTTGTCAAGACCCTCGCATTTACTTCTCTTACAACCCCATCTATAAATATATTAAACAACCACGGTGACATCACACATCCTTGTCTAAGGCCTACTTTTACTGGGAAATAATTTCCCTCTTTCCTACATACTCTAACTTGAGCCTCACTATCCTCGTAAAAACACTTCACTGCTTTCAGTAACCTACCTCCTACACCATACACTTGCAACATCTGCCACATTGCCCCCCTATCCACCCTGTCATACGCCTTTTCCAAATCCATAAATGCCACAAAGATCTCTTTAGCCTTATCTAAATACTGTTCACTTACTCAGGAGGAAAAGGTACTCCCAGGACACAAGCCTGTGAAAGACAGGCTAACTCTCATGTTTTGTTGTAATGCTAGTGAGGATTGCAAAGTGAAGCCTTTACTCATATATCACTCTGAAAATCCCAGAGTGTTCATGAAAAACAGTGTCTCATCACTCATCAATACTCTTTAATAAAGGTAAGTGTCATTTTAACATTTATATATGTAGTTATTGGGGATGTCTCATTGTTTTCTTTGTAGGGAAATGTATATTTCATGAAATTTTTTTTTTAATACTTTTGCCTGTCTGGAACGGATTAATTGGACAAGCTCTCAGGAATGGATTAATATCATTAGGCGAGGGTCTACTGTACTCTGGAATGAATAAAATAGACCATAAAATGGTGGCAGAGGCAGCAGAAGAAGCGTCTGCCATTTCCTGTGTGTATATACTGAGAGTAGCTTCCATGCTCTTATTGTAAGAGAAAATGGAGTATTTTTGAGGCTAACTGCTGTAGATTACTAGTATTCTAAGGAAAACACTGAAAATATCGTATATAAACACATAAATCGTAATACACAACAGAATGTAAAGAAATAATAAAATGTTTATATAAAGTGTATATGTACTTACACACAGCATAACTGATACAATTTGTTTTGCTTAATCACTGAACATAACTGATATGGTATCTCCTGCGAGCTGCTTCTCTCTCGACCATGTCAGCAGCAGCTTCTCCATCTTTTCATGGACAGAGGTCCACAGCTTAGATGTTATTGTAATGCCCTTGGCTGGTGCTATAGCCTTTATTGATTCCTGCTGCTTTAGTATCATACATATAGTAAATGTACTGCACTGGTATTGTTTAGCTAAATCCACAACTCGTGCACCTTGCTTACATTTATCTACGATTTCATGCTTTAATTCCATGGACATCATTGTCTTTTTCTTCTCAGCACTGTCCTTTGCACTTATTTTCTTAGGACCCATGGTTAGAAAAGTGAAATTTGGCCAAATGACTGTCAAAACTGTAAGCAAAGTAGGAGAGTACTGCTTTGACAGTGATGTAAACATGTGTTCTGCCAACTAGTGGCAGCATTCTCAATTATTATTATGTACGTATTATGTACATTATTATTAGTACAGTGGACCCCCGGTTTACGATCAGTTCCCAATGTGACAAATTATGTAAGTGTATTTATGTAAGTGCATTTGTATGTGTATGTTTGGGGGTCTGAAATGGACTAATCTAATTCACAATATTCCTTATGGGAACATATTCGGTCAGTACTGGCACCTGAACATACTTCTGGAATGAAATAATATCGTAAACCGGGGGTCCACTGTATTATTAATTTAGTGAACTGAAGCTCTATTGTTATTGTAATAATAATAATTATTATTTATTACAGTCGAACCTCAAATTTCGAACTTAATCCGTTCCAGGAGCTAGTTCTAAATTTGAAAAGTTCGAAAAGCAAAGCAATATTTCCCATAAGAAATAATGGAAATACAATTAATCCATTCCAGAAACCCAAAAATACTCACAAAAAAATACATCTTATAGAGATTAATTATAGTTTTACATACAACAAATATAGTGTACAATTATGTATTAATAAATTTAAATAAACATATAAAGTAACATTTTTACTTACCTTTATTGAAGACTGGTGATGGCATCTGGAAGACAGGGAGGAGGAGAGAGGGAGTTGGGGTTAGTGTTTGGAAGGGAAATCCCCCTCCATAAGGACTTTAGGTATTAAAGCCCTCTCTGGGGTTACTTCCCTTCTCTGTCTTTTAATGCCACTAGGATCAGCTTAAGAGTCACTGGACCCCTGTCTCACAAAATAACTGTCCACAGTCCTCTGTTTCTGGTGCCTCTTTAAGATTTCCCTAAAATGGAACATGGTTTTGTCACAGAACTTGTTGCAAAGATGGCTTGTTTCAGCTTGCTCAGGGTGGTACTCCTCCACAAACATTTGGACATCATTCCACTTGGTGCAAATCTCCTTAAACTTTGAAGAAGGTGGACAGGTCCGGTACCCAGCAGTTCGACAATAGCGGCGAGTTCAATAATAGAGACAAAGTTGGTTCGAAAAAAGAGGTTGATTTTCGAAGAGTTCGATAAGCAATATGTTCGAAATTTGAGGTTCCACTGTATTATTATTGATAATAATTTAGGGAACTGAAGCTCTATTGTTATAATAACAATAATAATAATAATAATAATAATTATTATTATTATTATTATTATTATTATTATTATTATTATTATTATTAATTTAGGGAACTGAAGCTCTATCCTTATTGCAATAATTCTTAATTATTATTATTATTATTATTATTATTATTATTATTATTATTGTTGTTATTGCAATAATTATTATTATTGTTATTATTATTGATAATTTAGGGAACTGGAGCACTATCATAATAAAAATAATAATAATAATAATAATATCATTATTATTAATTTAGGGAACAAGAGCACATATCCAATTCCCTAGATCAAGAGCCCCTCATCAACGTCAAGGAACCTTGGCGTAGTTGAAGGGGCTTCAGTTCCCTAAATTATTATCAATAATAATAGTTGTAGTAATTATTATTACAACCACGATAGAGCTTCAGTTCCTTAAATTAATAATCATAATACATTATTATAACAACAAGAGCTTCAGAACTAAGCCAACTCAGTGCAGTGTTTACCTACCTGTGGCAGCAGTTCTCTCCTGCTTTGCTTACATTTTTACAGTCATTTGGGCAAATTTCACTTTACTAACCATGGGTCCTAAGAAAGTAAGTGTAAAAGACAGTGCTGAGAAGAAAAAGAGGATGATTTCCATGGAATTAAAGCATGAAATCAAAGATAAACAAGAGAGGTGTCCAGGTTTTGGGTTGAGGGGGAAGCGGGGGGGAGCTGGCTCGTAACTCAAATGTTGACTCTTAACTCAGAGCAAAAAATCAACCAATCGACGGCTCGTATCTCAAAAAACTCGTATGTTGGGACACTTGTAAGTCAAGGTTCCACTGTATATAAGTACCCATTACTGTAAGTTGATCATCTCTTTAATGTTAATGTAAATAACTCAAGAAAATCAGTGTGTCAACAAGGGACTGTCTGTCTTATTTCCATTGTTATCATTCTTGTCCCCCAGGATGCCACCCACACCAGTCCACTAACACCCAGGTACCTACTTGCTTGCTAGGTGAACAGGACACCTGGTGTAAGGAAACACACACAATGTTTCCACCCTTGGCAGGCCACGGGTCTCCCTTATTCCTAATATATCTTACTTTATTGTAATTGATTTTCAGACAGTTGAGTTACTTAGTTGTTTTAAGGTTTAAATAATAAGATATTACAAGGAGCACAATTATATCACTTTTAGCTTTTTGTGCAACTCTGGTGGTTAATGTACATGTTACTATGTATGATAATTTTTGTGTTACTCTGGTGGTTAATGTACATGTTACTATGTATGATAATTTTTGTGTTACTCTGATGGTTAATGTACATGTTACTATGTATGATAATTTTTGTGTTACTCTGGTGGTTAATGTACATGTTACTATGTATGATAATTTTTGTGTTACTCTGGTGGTTAATGTACATGTTACTATGTATGATAATTTGTTTAAGTGTATTTATGTGTACTTGTAACTAAATAAACTTACTAACTTATTAGGTTATTCTTGGTTAAATAATGAACCATGTATATGAATGTTCTACCAACAATATTGTTTATTATGTAACATAAACCTTAAAACTTACTAACTTAAACCTGCTGCTGCCTCACCACCTAACACCTGCTGCTGCTGCCTCACCACCTAACACCTGCTGCTGCTGCCTCACCACTTAACACCTGCTGCTGCTGCCTCACCACCTAACACCTGCTGCTGCTGCCTCACCACCTAACACCTGCTGCTGCTGCCTCACCACCTAACACCTGCTGCTGCTGCCTCACCACCTAACACCTGCTGCTGCTGCCTCACCACCCAACACCTGCTGCTGCTGCCTCACCACCTAACACCTGCTGCTGCTGCCTCACCACCTAACACATGCTGCTGCTACCTCACCACCTAACACCTGCTGCTGCTGCTGCCTAACCACCTAACACCTGCTGCTGCCTCACCACCTAACACCTGCTGCTGCTGCCTCACCACCTAACACCTGCTGCTGCTGCTGCCTCACCACTTAACACCTGCTGCTGCTGCCTCACCACCTAACACCTGCTGCTGCTGCCTCACCACTTAACACCTGCTGCTGCTGCCTCACCACCTAACACCTGCTGCTGCTGCCTCACCACCTAACACCTGCTGCTGCTGCCTCACCACCTAACACATGCTGCTGCTACCTCACCACCTAACACCTGCTGCTGCTGCTGCCTAACCACCTAACACCTGCTGCTGCCTCACCACCTAACACCTGCTGCTGCTGCCTCACCACCTAACACCTGCTGCTGCTGCCTCACCACTTAACACCTGCTGCTGCTGCCTCACCACCTAACACCTGCTGCTGCTGCCTCACCACCTAACACCTGCTGCTGCTGCCTCACCACTTAACACCTGCTGCTGCTGCCTCACCACCTAACACCTGCTGCTGCTGCCTCACCACTTAACACCTGCTGCTGCTGCCTCACCACCTAACACCTGCTGCTGCCTCACCACCTAACACCTGCTGCTGCTGCCTCACCACCTAACACCTGATGCCGCTGCCTCACCACCTAGCACCTGCTGCTGCTGCCTCACCACCTAACACCTGCTGCTGCTGCCTCACCACCTAACACCTGCTGCTGACTCACCACCTAACACCTGCTGCTGCTGCCTCACCACCTAACACATGCTGCTGCTGCCTCACCACCTAACACCTGTTGCTGCTGCCTCACCACCTAACACCTGCTGCTGCTGCCTCACCACCTAACACCTGCTGCTGCCTCACCACCTAACACCTGCTGCTGCTGCCTCACCACCTAACACATGCTGCTGCTGCCTCACCACCTAACACCTGCTGCTGCTGCCTCACCACCTAACACCTGCTGCTGCCTCACCACCTAACACCTGCTGCTGCTGCTTCACCACCTAACATCTGCTGCTGCTGCCTAACCACCTAACACCTGCTGCTGCTGCCTCACCACCTAACACCTGCTGCTGCCCCACCACCTAACACCTGCTGCTGCCTCATCACCTAACATCTGCTGCTGCCTCACCACCTAACAACTGTTGTTGCCTCACCACCTAACACCTGCTGCTGCCTCACCACCTAACATATGTTGTTGCCTGACCACCTAACACCTGCTGCTGCCTCACAACCCAACACCTGCTGCTGCCTCACAGCCCAACACCTGCTGCTGCCTAGAACCCAACACCTGCTGCTGCTTCACCACCTAACAACTGCTGCTGCCTCATCATCTAACACCTGCTGCCTCACCACCTAACACCTGCTGCTGCCTGACCACCTAACACCTGCTGCTGCCTCACCACCTAACACCTGCTGCTCTCTCACCACCTAACACCTGCTGCTGCTGCTGCCAGACCACCTAACACCCGCTGCTGCCTCACAACCCAACACCTGCTGCTGCCTCACAACCCAACACCTGCTGCTGCCTCGTCACCTAACACCTGCTGCTGCCTCGTCACCTAACGCCTGCTGCTGCTGCAACACCTAACAACTGCTGTTGCCTCACCATGTAAACCCTGCTGCTGCCTCACCACCTAACACCTGCTGCTGCCTGACCCAGTAACACCTGCTGCTACCTCACCACCTAACACCTGCTGCTGCCTCATCACCTAACACCTGCTGCTGCCTCATCACCTAACATCTGCTGCTGCCTCACCACCCAGCACCTGCTGCTGCCTCACCACCTAACACCTGCTGCTGCCTCACCACCCAACACCTGCTGCTGCCCAACCACCAAACACCTGATGCTGCCTGAGCACCTAACACCTGTTGCTGCTGGAGCACCTAACACCTGACAGTCAACACCTGAGCACCTGACACAGTCAACACCTGAGCACCTAACACCTGACACAGTCAACACCTGAGCACCTAACACCTGACACAGTCAACACCTAACACCTGACACAGTCAACACCTAAGCACCTGAGTCAACACCTGACAGTCAACACCTGAGCACCTGACACAGTCAACACCTGAGCACCTGACACAGTCAACACCTGAGCACCTAACACCTGACACAGTCAACACCTGAGCACCTGACACAGCCAACACCTGAGCACCTGACACAGTCAACACCTGAGCACCTGACACACTCAACACCTGAGCACCTGACACACTCAACACCTGAGCACCTGACAGTCAACACCTGAGCACCTGACACAGTCAACACCTGAGCACCTAACACCTGACACAGTCAACACCTGACACAGTCAACACCTGAGCACCTGACAGTCAGCACCTGACACAGTCAACACCTGAGCACCTAACACCTGACACAGTCAACAAGGTGCAATCTAAGAGGAAACAGCACCAAGGCCAGAAAGAAAACACCGAAAAATCAACTATTCAACAAGTGTAGCCAGGAGGACGCCAGCCCAGCAACCACCCCACTCACCACCACTCAAGGCGACACCACAACAATAACAACAAACATGGCTGCCACCAGCCCATCCTCCCCTCTCTTCCCCAGATTCAACCTACCAAGTAGTCTCTCAGGTATGACCAACGATCCAGATACCCTAAAGACATGCATCTCCAACTTAGTTATTGAAAACATGAACCTTCGAGAGACGCTAACAAAACAAGACACCAGGATGACACAACTCGAGAACAAAATCCTCAGTCTTGAACAAAAGTTATCAACAACAGGAATGACTAACTGTGGCAAGACCATCCAGACAGTCATAGATAGCCATACAGAACAAATAATATCTCTTAATACAAAGAAAGGTTGAAGAAGCAGTAAAAGAATGGAAGAACAACTTAGATAACCAGTTCAGTGACTACTTTGCTCTCCAAGAAGATAAAACTGAACAAGATAAACTATCAGACGCAGTAATAGTTAACAGTCCACTTTTTCCCAGTGATATGAACCAAACAAACAGTAAAGAAATTACTCTGCAGATCATAAAGGACCAAACAAAAGTTACAGTACCAGAGTCAGAAATAAAAGAAGCCAGGTTACTAGGATCCCATGGTAGAAAAAGTGTTATGATTAGATTCCACTCACATGACAGGAAAAAAGACTTAATTATTGCATCTATTAAAGTAAAGAAAGAGGTATACATAAACGAGTGTCTTAACAAAAAATGTCAGAACCTCCTGTATAGAGTCAGAAAACTTAAGCGGGAGAATAATGACACAATACACCAATGCTTCACACGGGATGGGAAAATTCTTGTTAGGAAAACAAATGTAGGTCAACTGTACATAATCACGAACGAGAATGATCTATCACAATTTCTCAGGGATACTAATCTTACAGAGAATAACTAAACAATGTCCAACATAAAAGCCTACGTAGTGTAGTGTACGTTTTGCTCCATTATTGTTCAAATTTCATTGTACACTCTCTTAGTAATTAAATAATCAACTACCTCATTTTGTGATTTTACTAGTAAGCATAAGTCACCTTATGTAATTTTCTTATTTACTATTGTTTGCTTAAACATTAGCTGAATTGATACTTTCTCTGTCTATATTACTACCTCATATTTTTTTAAATACTATCAATTGATATTACTTACTAAAATTAATAATTACTATTTTTACTATAATTTCAATTTACACTCAACATTTTTGACATTTAATAACCATTACTTGTCTAATTACCTTTATCTGTTTTAATACCACATTTACTATCTTAGAGTACTCTTAATTACCTTGTACTGCCATATAACCTCTAGTATAACTACCAGTGCTATATTGAATGAAATAAACATTACTTTTTCACTTTTTTTGTAATCATTATTACTAAAATTTTATTAAACACCATATTTACTACCAGTCAATTTTACTTTTGTACATTAAACATTATTTTATACTTCCCATAACATTTTGTTGCCAAATTTTCAAGTTTGTATATTCAACTCCAACCTTTATATTATCCTTTGTACCTGTGTACCTGTGTACCTGTGCACCTGTGTACCTGTCTACCATCTTACTATCATATTATAACCAAGACATTACCATTGTTATTTTTTACTATTATTCTTTTGGTACTTTAATTGAGAATTTTATTTTGTCAATTTAAATCTAGTTATACTCCTGATCTTGTCAACAACCTATACCAGACTCTAGTGCAATTGTAAGTACCATTTCAATTTGTATTTTTATATTATAAGTTTATATTGTAAGTCCTACTCTAAGATTGTTTTCATATCTTAGTGACTATATTGTGTGCGCAATTAGTGTATATTTCAATTATATTATTGTTCAAGGCCCTTAACTATCTTTTGCTAACTAGTACCAACTACCTCATATATTTTTTTTTTTTTTTCTACTTTTTTTTATTCTTTTGCTACCTTAACTTGTATATTTTATCTTGTCAATTTAAATCTAGTTATACTCTAATTCTTGTAAACAACTTATATAACACCTTAGTGCAATTACAACTGAGAGTCTTGTGCCTTTTTTATATCATTAGATTAAACTCAGTTGTACTATAGCTCATTCTAGCTCAATACATAGTCAGTACCAAAGTCATTATATTAGACCATAGTGTAATTACTAGTGAGAGACTGGTGCTATTTTTAATTTGTATTTTTACATTATTAGATTAAACCTAGTTGTACTATTGCTCACTCTAGGTCAATACATAGACTCCACAAAAGTCATTATTAGACTTTAGTGCAATTACAAGTGAGAGTCTTGTTCTATTTTTAATTTGTATTTTTATATTACTAGTTTATACCAAGTTGTACTTTAGTTCATTCCAGCACAACACATAAACAACATCAACTTCATTATGTGTATTAGTGACTATACTCTACATGACCAAAATGCTATAGCTATATACTTGTCCAAACTTCCCACCACTACAGATATCAGTACTAAAACTCAACACACAACTCAGGATATAAATAACCATAATTTAAACCTAGAAGATGATTGATCACGTTGACCCTGATCTACACCTACATAATCTGACATACAATCAAAACCTATTGGAAAGTAACTGCCTTTACTACACAGCATTAGAAACCAGCACTATCCTAAACAATGATAATAGTCTATCAGTACTTAACTACAACATCAGGTCCTTAAGCAAACACTATGATGACCTCCTGGCACTCCTTGAATCACTAAAGACACCCTTCTCCTGCATTATTCTTATTGAGACCTGGCTTAAACAGGACACAATAGATATCTACCCTCTACCAGGATACACAGCAATCCACAACTGCAGACAATACCAAGTTGGGGGTGGTATTGCAATCTATTACTCTAACCAATTATCTTGTATCAGCATTTTTGCTAATTTTACTATAAAAAACCTTAAGACGCCTATAACAATCGGTGCCATTTACCGGATACCCCACACTAACATCCCAAACTTCAGTGAGAAATTAAAGGCACTAATAACAAACAGACAAATGAATAAGCACCACCTTCTCTTAGCTGGAGACTTCAACATCAACCTTGGCTTACTAGATGATCAGCCTGTAACTGATTTCATCAACAATATGAACAACACACTTCTCATACCAACAATAACTAAACCAACCAGGCTCACTGAAACAAGTGCAACCATAATAGACCACATATGGACCAATATACTAGCCCCCCTTAAATCAGGGATAATCACAGATAGCACTACAGACCACTACCCTACCTTCCTCTTGACAAACATTAGTAAACCACCACTTGAATACAACGAAGTCTCATTTAGACTCCATGATGAGGCCTCAATAAGGAAGTTCACAGCTGACCTAGAGACTGTTGACTGGCCTACAGAATTCTCCAAGGCCAATGGTATTGACGACTGGACAGACATTTTTCTTAACAAACTACTTAGACTATACAACAAACATTGTCCTATAAAAACGAAACAGATCACAAACAAATGGCTTGGTTGCCCATGGCTAACCAGCACCATTCTGAAATCCATTGATAAGAAACACCAATATGAAAAGCAATATAGACAGGGCTTAATACACAAAGATATTCTTAAACACTATTCATCAGTCTTCACCAAAGTAATAAAGAAAGCCAAACAACTATACTACTCCAGTAGATTCACTGACACTAGAGGAGATATAAAAATGACCTGGAAAACACTCTCTCAGATTCTAGGGACCCACAAACTGAAAAAAAACCAAGAATATTGTCCTAACTAAACCTAATGAAACACCACTGCAACCCACCGACAATGCTAACAAGATAAACGACTTCTTCTCAACCATAGGTTCTAATCTCGCCAATAAAATCCCATGTACCAATGCCCATGCTGGGGACCACCTAGATGGGAATTTCCCAAATTCCTTCTATCTTGCTCCAACTGAGCCCACGGAAGTCACCGAGATTACAAAGTCACTTAAAAATAACTCAGGGAATCTGTCTCATGTCCCACCATTATTGTACGAGAGTGGCCCATGTCCTCTCGCATACTATCTCATTGCTTTTAAACAAGTCACTAGAAGCTAGCACCTTCCCGAAACTACTCAAGACGGCAAGGGTTACACCAATACATAAAGGTGGTGACCCTACAGATTTAAACAACTATAGGCCAATATCAAACTTACCATTGCTATCCAAAATCTTTGAGAAACTCGTGCACAGGAGACTATATTCATTTATAACGTCACAAAACATACTCAACCCCTGCCAATTTGGATTCAGAAAAAATAAAAGCACTAACCATGCAATTATAAAAATGCTAGATCTGCTTTACACAGCATTGGAAAATAAGGAATATCCACTAGGAATTTTTATTGACCTAAGAAAAGCTTTTGACACAGTAGACCACGGCATCCTACTCCACAAACTTGACCATTATGGTATAAGAGGCCATGCGCTTACATATTTCAAACCTTACCTTACTAATAGGTATCAGTATGTCACCATTAAAGACACAGCATCAACAACACAGCCACTTGATACTGGAGTTCCGCAGGGAAGTGTCCTTGGTCCCCTGCTCTTCCTCATATACATCAATGATCTTCCAAACGTATCTCGACACCTGAACCCCATTCTCTTTGCTGACGACACGACTTATGTCATCTCTCACCCTAATCTTGCAACCCTCAACACCATTGTTAATGAGGAGCTGATCAAAATATTGACTTGGATGACAGCCAATAAACTTACGCTTAATGTTGACAAAACCTACTACATTATGTTTGGTAGCAGAGCAGGAGATGCGCAAATTAACATTAAGATCGACAACACTCTAATTACCAGGCATAATGAGGGCAAATTCCTAGGCCTATACCTCGACAACAACCTGAACTTCAGCACCCATATCCAACACATAACCAAAAAAGTATCCAAAACGGTTGGGATCCTCTCCAAGATACGATACTACGTGCCGCAAACTGCCCTTCTCACACTATACCATTCACTTATATATCCATACCTCACCTATGCTATCTGTGCTTGGGGTTCAACTGCAGCAACACACCTAAAGCCAATAATAACCCAACAAAAAGCCGCAGTAAGAATAGTCACTAAATCCCATCCCTGGCAACACTCCCCCCCACTCTTCATAGATCTAAACTTACTCCCTGTTCAGTACATCCACACTTACTACTGTGCAATCTACATCTACAGGACCTTAAACTCCAATATTAACCTTGACCTAAAACGCTTCCTTGATAGTTGAGACAGAACCCACAGGCACAACACCAGACACAAACATCTCTATGACATTTCCCGTGTCCGACTAAACCTTTAAAAAAATTCAATGTATGTCAAAGGCCCTAAAATCTGGAACACCCTACCTGAGAACTTTAGAACTGCAGACACATTCATCACCTTCAAAACTACCATTAGAAAACATCTTATCTCCCTGATACACCCTGTCAACTAATTACACAAATACCACCTGGTGGTTAACACTTACACTCACTCACCCATTTGACCATAAACAGAAATATCAATCTCAATCTCAAAATAATGAATCTTAACTAGTCATAAGTTGGCCTGTGATACTCCAATACTGAAACTATGTATAGTGCCAAAACAAAAGCATTCACATTGCTAAACTCACAAACTAGTATTTAGTCACTTAGCCATAATACCAACTTACCTCATAATTTGTAATATTTTACAATTAAGAATAAAACTAAGTATGCCCGAAATGCCTAGCCATGCTAGGTGTTCTAGTGGTACACTCTGTAATCACAATTTTACTACATGTAAACCACACAATAACCAAATTCTGTAAACTCAGCATTGTAATCCTTATAGAGAATAAACTTTGAATTTGAATTTGATATGATCATGTCTGGCGCCTTAATACACTATATTTCATGGGTCAAACTCTCTCTATGTATCATCTAGCACATGAATGTTGTATTGTAATAAAGGTAGTTGTTACTCACCTGTGTTAGACACCACAGTTGTTACTCACCTGTGTTAGACACCACAGTTGTTACTCACCTGTGTTAGACACCACAGTTGTTACTCACCTGTGTTAGACACCACAGTTGTTACTCACCTGTGTTAGACACCACAGTTGTTACTCACCTGTGTTAGACACCACAGTTGTTACTCACCTGTGTTAGACACCACAGTTGTTACTCACCTGTGTTAGACACCACAGTTGTTACTCACCTGTGTTAGACACCACAGTTGTTACTCACCTGTGTTAGACACCACAGTTGTTACTCACCTGTGTTAGACACCACAGTTGTTACTCACCTGTGTTAGACACCACAGTTGTTACTCACCTGTGTTAGACACCACAGTTGTTACTCACCTGTGTTAGACACCACAGTTGTTACTCACCTGTGTTAGACACCACAGTTGTTACTCACCTGTGTTAGACACCACAGTTGTTACTCACCTGTGTTAGACACCACAGTTGTTACTCACCTGTGTTAGACACCACAGTTGTTACTCACCTGTGTTAGACACCACAGTTGTTACTCACCTGTGTTAGACACCACAGTTGTTACTCACCTGTGTTAGACACCACAGTTGTTACTCACCTGTGTTAGACACCACAGTTGTTACTCACCTGTGTTAGACACCACAAACACTGTTTATTGTTCACTTTATCTCACTCATCCACCAACAACACAAGATGTTGTTGTTGTTGTTGTTTATAGGGCCACTCACAGTGTACGTCGTATCGAACCCTGACTTCCAGTGCTCGGAAAAGGAAAATCGACCAAAGTGGAAGGATATTTGACTAATAACCGCGTATTATATGTCCCTAATGCTCCCTGAAGCCAGTAAGAATGTGCAGGTACAGACCAAGATCTGCTAACAGTCTGGAGAGTCAAATTCTTGACGTTAAGAAGGAGAGGCAGGGTTAATGATTGCACTTTTTCAAATTCAAATTCAAATTCAAAGTTTATTCTCTGTAAGGATTACAATGCTGAGTTTACAGAAATTTGGTTATTGCTTGGTTTACATGTAGTAAAATTGTGATTACAGAGTGTACCACTAGAACGCTTAGCATGGCTAGGCATTTCGGGCATACTTAGTTTTATTCTTAATTGTAAAATATTACAAATTATGAGGTAAGTTGGTATTATGGCTAAATGACTAAATACTAGTTTATGAGTTTAGCAATGTGAATGCTTTTGTTTTGGCACAGTATATAGTTTCAGTATTGGAGTATCACAGGATTCATTATTTTAAGACTGAGATTAATATTTCTGTTTATGGTCAAATGAGTGAGCGAGTGTAAGTGTGAACCACCAGGTGGTATTCGTGTAGTTGACGGGGTGTATCAGGGAGATAAGATGTTTTCTAATGGTAGTTTTGAAGGTGATGAATGTGTCTGCAGTTCTAAAGTTCTCAGGTAGGGTATTCCAGATTTTAGGGCCTTTGACATACATTGAATTTTTGTAAAGGTTTAGTCGGACACGGGGAATGTCGTAGAGATGTTTGTTTCTGGTGTTATGCCTGTGGGTTCTGTCACAACTATCAAGAAAGCGTTTTAGGTCAAGGTTGATATTAGAGTTTAAGGCCCTGTAGATATAGATTGCGCAGTAGTAAGTGTGGATGTACTGAACTGGGAGTAAGTTTAGATCTTTGAAGAGTGGGGGGTGTGTGCTGCCAGGGATGGGATTTAGTGATTATTCTTACTGCAGCTTTTTGTTGTGTTATTATAGGCTTTAGGTGTGTTGCTGCAGTTGATCCCCAAGCACAAATAGCATAGGTGAGGTATGGATAAATAAGTGAGTGGTATAGTGTGAGAAGGGCATTTTGCGACACGTAGTATCGTATCTTGGAGAGGATCCCAACCGTTTTGGATACTTTTTTGGCTATATGCTGGATATGGGTGCTGAAATTCAGGTTGTTGTCAAGGTATAAGCCTAGGAATTTTCCCCCATTATTTCTGGTAATTAGAGTGTTGTCAATCTTAATGTTAATTTGTGCATCTCCTGCTCTGCTACCAAACATAATATAGTAAGTTTTGTCAGTGTTAAGCGTAAGTTTATTAGCTGTCATCCAAGTCGATATTTTAATCAGCTCCTCATTCACATTGGTGTTGAGGGTGGCAAGATTAGGGTGAGAGATGACATAAGTCGTGTCATAAGCAAAGAGAATGGGTTTCAGGTGTTGGGATACGTTTGGAAGGTCATTGATGTATATGAGGAAGAGCAGGGGACCAAGGACACTTCCCTGCGGAACTCCAGTATCAAGTGGCCGTGTTGCTGATGCTGTGTCTTTAATGGTGACGTACTGATACCTATTAGTAATGTAAGATTTGAAATAAGCAAGCACATGGCCTCTTATACCGTAGTGGTCAAGTTTGTGGAGTAGGATTTCGTGGTTTACTGTGTCAAAAGCTTTTCTTAGGTCAATAAAAATTCCTAGTGGATATTCCTTATTTTCCAATGCTGTGTAAAGCAGATCTAGCATTTTTATGATTGCATCATTAGTGCTTTTATTTTTCCTGAATCCAAACTGGCAGGGGTTGAGTATGTTTTGAGCCGTTATAAATGAATACAGTCTCCTGTGCACGAGTTTCTCAAAGATTTTGGATAGCAATGGTAAGTTAGATATTGGGCTATAGTTGTTTAAGTCTGTAGGGTCACCACCTTTATGTATTGGTGTAAGCCTTGCCATCTTGAGTAGTTTCTGGAAGGTGCTAGTCTCTATTGACTTGTTAAAAAGTAATGAAATAGCATGCGAAAGGACATGGGCCGCTCGCTTGTACAGTAATGGTGGGACATGAGACAGATTCCCCGAGTTATTTTTAAGTGACTTTATGATCTCAATGACTTCTGTGGGCTCAGTTGGTGCAAGATAGAAGGAATTAGGGAAATTTCCATCTAGGTAGTCCCCGGCATGGGCATTGGTATGTGGGATTTTACTGGCGAGATTAGATCCTATGTTTGAGAAGAAGTCGTTTATCTTGTTAGCTGTGTCAGTGGGATGTAGTGGTGTTTCATTAGGTTTAGTTAGGACTATATTCTTGGTTTTTCTCAGTTTGTGGGTCCCTAGAATCTGAGAGAGTGTTTTCCAGGTCTTTTTTATATCTCCTCTAGTGTCTGTGAATCTACTGGAGTAGTATAGTTGTTTGGCTTTTTTTATTACTTTGGTGAGAGCTGATGAATAGTGTTTAAGAGTATCTTTGTGTATTAAGCCCTGTCTATATTGCTTTTCATATTGGTGTTTCTTGTCAATGGATTTCAGAATGGTGCTGGTTAGCCATGGGCAACCAAGCCGTTTGTTTGTGATCTGTTTTGTTTTTATAGGACAATGTTTGTTGTATAGTCTAAGTAATTTGTTAAGAAAGATGTCTGTCCAGTCATCAATACCATTGGCCGTGGAGAATTCTGTAGGCCAATCAACAGTCTCTAGGTCAGCTGTGAACTTCCTTACTGAGGCCTCGTCATGGAGTCTAAATGAGACTTTGTTGTATTCAAGTGGTGGTTTACTAATGTTTGTCAGGAGGGAGGTAGGGTAGTGGTCTGTAGTGCTATCTGTGATTATCCCTGATTTAAAGGGGGCTAGTATATTGGTCCATATGTGGTCTATTATGGTTGCACTTGTCTCAGTGAGCCTGGTTGGTTTAGTTATTGTTGGTATGAGAAGTGTGTTGTTCATATTGTTGATGAAATCAGTTACAGTCTGATCATCTAGTAAGCCAAGGTTGATGTTGAAGTCTCCAGCTAAGAGAAGGTGGTGCTTATTCATTTGTCTGTTTGTTATTAGTGACTTTAATTTCTCACTGAAATTTGGGATGTTTGTGTGAGGTATCCGGTAAATGGCACCGATTGTTATAGGCGTCTTAAGGTTTTTTACAGTAAAATTAGCAAAAATGTATTCCCCATATTCATCACTAAAGCAAGTGGTGCTAAGACAAGATAATTGGTTAGAGTAATAGATTGCAATACCACCCCCAACTTGGTTTGTTCTGCAGTTGGGAATTGCTGTGTATCCTGGCAGAGGGTAGATATCTATTGTGTCCTGCTTAAGCCAGGTCTCAGTAAGAATAATGCAGGAGAAGGGTGTCTTTAGTGATTCAAGGAGTGCTAGGAGGTCATCATAGTGTTTGCTTAAGGACCTGATGTTGTAGTTAAGTACTGATAGACTTTTAGCATTGTTTAGGATAGTGGTGGCTTGTGATGCTGTGTAATAAAGGCAGTTACTTTCCAATAGGTTTTGATTGGGTGTCAGATTATGGAGGTTTAGATCAGGGTCAACGTGATCAATCATCTTCTTAATTCTTCTTAATTCTGCCAATCCATAAAATCATTTTATTTCTCAATATTAACCAAATCTGCTAAAACATCTGCTAATTAGTCTTATCATGTGATCTCCTGGCTTTTAATTCTGCCATTCCATAAAATATTACCACCTGCACCAAAACTTGTATGGTAGATTTTGTGTGCAATTTCAAGTTTATTTTACCGAACCCTACTCACTTGTATTAAGTTTAAATAAGATTGTAAAACAGCTAACCACTATTGTCTAGTTTTAAGTATAGTTACTATGTACTATTATCTTATCTAGTTTTAATTAGTTACTATATATTAAGATTAGTTTGCCCCAAATGCCTGGCCATGACAGTGGACATCTTTGTACTTAGTAAATCAAAATTGTAATTACACATTGTAACCTTTACAAAGAAATAAACTTTATTTTACTTTATGTTCCCCAAACGTGCACAAGGTCGTGCAGAGAATAGTCCGTGCAGAGTGGTAACGTGAGCACCACAGTAGGAAGTGTTCGTGCAGAGTGGTAACGTGTGCACCACAGTAGGAAGTGTTCGTGCAGAGTGGTAACGTGAGCACCACAGTAGGAAGTGTTCGTGCAGAGTGGTAACGTGAGCACCACAGTAGGAAGTGTTCGTGCAGAGTGGTAACGTGAGCACCACAGTAGGAAGTGTTCGTGCAGAGTGGTAACGTGAGCACCACAGTAGGAAGTGTTCGTGCAGAGTGGTAACGTGAGCACCACAGTAGGAAGTGTTCGTGCAGAGTGGTAACGTGAGCACCACAGTAGGAAGTGTTCGTGCAGAGTGGTAACGTGAGCACCACAGTAGGAAGTGTTCGTGCAGAGTGGTAACGTGAGCACCACAGTAGGAAGTGTTCGTGCAGAGTGGTAACGTGAGCACCACAGTAGGAAGTGTTCGTGCAGAGTGGTAACGTGAGCACCACAGTAGGAAGTGTTCGTGCAGAGTGGTAACGTGAGCACCACAGTAGGAAGTGTTCGTGCAGAGTGGTAACGTGAGCACCACAGTAGGAAGTGTTCGTGCAGAGTGGTAACGTGAACACCACAGTAGGAAGTGTTCGTGCAGAGTGGTAACGTGAGCACCACAGTAGGAAGTGTTCGTGCAGAGTGGTAACGTGAGCACCACAGTAGGAAGTGTTCGTGAAGAGTGGTAACGTGAGCACCACAGTAGGAAGTGTTCGTGCAGAGTGCTAACGTGAGCAGCACAGTAGGAAGTGTTCGTGCAGAGTGGTAACGTGAGCACCACAGTAGGAAGTGTTCGTGCAGAGTGGTAACGTGAGCACCACAGTAGGAAGTGTTCGTGCAGAGTGGTAACGTGAGCACCACAGTAGGAAGTGTTCGTGCAGAGTGGTAACGTGAGCACCACAGTAGGAAGTGTTCGTGCAGAGTGGTAACGTGAGCACCACAGTAGGAAGTGTTCGTGCAGAGTGGTAACGTGAGCACCACAGTAGGAGGGTTCGTGCAGAGTGGTTACGTGAGCACCACAGTAGGAAGTGTTCGTGCAGAGTGGCAACATGAGCACCACAGTAGGAAGTGTTCGTGCAGAGTGGTAACGTGAGCACCACAGTAGGAAGTGTTCGTGCAGAGTGGTAACGTGAGCACCACAGTAGGAAGTGTTCGTGCAGAGTGGTAACGTGAGCACCACAGTAGGAAGTGTTCGTGCAGAGTGGTAACGTGAGCACCACAGTAGGAAGTGTTCGTGCAGAGTGGTAACGTGAGCACCACAGTAGGAAGTGTTCGTGCAGAGTGGTAACGTGAGCACCACAGTAGGAAGTGTTCGTGCAGAGTGGTAACGTGAGCACCACAGTAGGAAGTGTTCGTGCAGAGTGGTAACGTGAGCACCACAGTAGGAAGTGTTCGTGCAGAGTGGTAACGTGAGCACCACAGTAGGAAGTGTTCGTGCAGAGTGGTAACGTGAGCACCACAGTAGGAAGTGTTCACCACAGTAGGAAGTGTTCGTGCAGAGTGGTAACGTGAGCACCACAGTAGGAAGTGTTCGTGCAGAGTGGTAACGTGAGCACCACAGTAGGAAGTGTTCGGGCAGCACACACAGTAGGAAGTGTTCGTGCAGAGTGGTAACGTGAGCACCACAGTAGGAAGTGTTCGTGCAGAGTGGTAACGTGAGCACCACAGTAGGAAGTGTTCGTGCAGAGTGGTAACGTGAGCACCACAGTAGGAAGTGTTCGTGCAGAGTGGTAACGTGAGCACCACAGTAGGAAGTGTTCGTGCAGAGTGGTAACGTGAGCACCACAGTAGGAAGTGTTCGTGCAGAGTGGTAACGTGAGCACCACAGTAGGAAGTGTTCGTGCAGAGTGGTAACGTGAGCACCACAGTAGGAAGTGTTCGTGCAGAGTGGTAACGTAAGCACCACAGTAGGAAGTGTTCGTGCAGAGTGGTAACGTGAGCACCACAGTAGGAAGTGTTCGTGCAGAGTGGTAACGTGAGCACCACAGTAGGAAGTGTTCGTGAAGAGTGGTAACGTGAGCACCACAGTAGGAAGTGTTCGTGCAGAGTGGTAACGTGAGCACCACAGTAGGAAGTGTTCGTGCAGAGTGGTAACGTGAGCACCACAGTCTGATGAAAACTCACACTCACACGAGCTTTTAAATCTCTGCACAAAATTCAATTTAAACCAGCAAATAATAGAGCCTACTAGACTGGAGAATACACTAGACCTCATCTTCACTAACAATGATGATCTGATAAGAAATGTCACCATATCAAAAACAATATACTCAGATCACAACATAATTGAGGTTCAGACATGTATGCGTGGAGCCCCAGACCGACAAAATGAGACTAGTCACGAGGGAGCATTCACCAAATTCAACTTCAATAACAAAAACATAAAGTGGGACCAAGTAAACCAAGTCCTAACCGATATAAGCTGGGAAGATACACTAAGCAACACAGACCCCAACTTATGCCTAGAACAGATTAACTCGGTGGCACTCGATGTATGCACAAGGCTTATTCCTCTAAGAAAAAGGAGGAGTAGATGTAAAATAGAAAGAGACAGGCGCTCCCTTTACAGGCGACGGAAAAGAATAACAGAGCGGCTAAAAGAGGTCAATATATCTGAAATGCGTAGGGAGACACTGGTCAGAGAAATAGCAAGCATCGAACTTAAGCTAAAAGAATCCTTTAGGAGTCAGGAATCGCGGGAAGAACTAAAAGCCATAAATGAAATCGAAAGAAACCCAAAGTATTTCTTCTCCTATGCCAAATCAAAATCGAGAACAACGTCCAGTATTGGGCCCCTACTTAAACAAGATGGGTCCTACACAGATGACAGCAAGGAAATGAGTGAGCTACTCAAGTCCCAATATGACTCAGTTTTTAGCAAGCCGCTAACCAGACTGAGAGTCGAAGATCAAAATGAATTTTTTATGAGAGAGCCACAAAATTTGATTAACACAAGCCTATCCGATGTTATCCTGACGCCAAATGACTTCGAACAGGCGATAAATGACATGCCCATGCACTCTGCCCCAGGGCCAGACTCATGGAACTCTGTGTTCATCAAGAACTGCAAGAAGCCCCTATCACGAGCCTTTTCCATCCTATGGAGAGGGAGCATGGACACGGGGGTCGTCCCTCAGTTACTAAAAACAACAGACATAGCCCCACTCCACAAAGGGGGCAGTAAAGCAACAGCAAAGAACTACAGACCAATAGCACTAACATCCCATATCATAAAAATCTTTGAAAGGGTCCTAAGAAGCAAGATCACCACCCATCTAGAAACCCATCAGTTACACAACCCAGGGCAACATGGGTTTAGAACAGGTCGCTCCTGTCTGTCTCAACTATTGGATCACTACGACAAGGTCCTAAATGCACTAGAAGACAAAAAGAATGCAGATGTAATATATACAGACTTTGCAAAAGCCTTCGACAAGTGTGACCATGGCGTAATAGCGCACAAAATGCGTGCTAAAGGAATAACAGGAAAAGTCGGTCGATGGATCTATAATTTCCTCACTAACAGAACACAGAGAGTAGTCGTCAACAGAGTAAAGTCCGAGGCAGCTACGGTGAAAAGCTCTGTTCCACAAGGCACAGTACTAGCTCCCATCTTGTTCCTCATCCTCATATCCGACATAGACAAGGATGTCAGCCACAGCACCGTGTCTTCCTTTGCAGATGACACCCGAATCTGCATGACAGTGTCTTCCATTGCAGACACTGCAAGGCTCCAGGCGGACATCAACCAAATCTTTCAGTGGGCTGCAGAAAACAATATGAAGTTCAACGATGAGAAATTTCAATTACTCAGATATGGTAAACATGAGGAAATTAAATCTTCATCAGAGTACAAAACAAATTCTGGCCACAAAATAGAGCGAAACACCAACGTCAAAGACCTGGGAGTGATTATGTCGGAGGATCTCACCTTCAAGGACCATAACATTGTATCAATCGCATCTGCTAGAAAAATGACAGGATGGATAATGAGAACCTTCAAAACTAGGGAGGCCAAGCCCATGATGACACTCTTCAGGTCACTTGTTCTATCTAGGCTGGAATATTGCTGCACTCTAACAGCACCTTTCAAGGCAGGTGAAATTGCCGACCTAGAAAATGTACAGAGAACTTTCACGGCGCGCATAACGGAGATAAAACACCTCAATTACTGGGAGCGCTTGAGGTTTCTAAACCTGTATTCCCTGGAACGCAGGAGGGAGAGATACATGATTATATACACCTGGAAAATCCTAGAGGGACTAGTACCGAACTTGCACACGAAAATCACTCACTACGAAAGCAAAAGACTTGGCAGACGATGCACCATCCCCCCAATGAAAAGCAGGGGTGTCACTAGCACGTTAAGAGACCATACAATAAGTGTCAGGGGCCCGAGACTGTTCAACTGCCTCCCAGCACACATAAGGGGGATTACCAACAGACCCCTGGCAGTCTTCAAGCTGGCACTGGACAAGCACCTAAAGTCAGTTCCTGATCAGCCGGGCTGTGGCTCGTACGTTGGTTTGCGTGCAGCCAGCAGCAACAGCCTGGTTGATCAGGGGCTGATCCACCAGGAGGCCTGGTCACAGACCGGGCCGCGGGGGCGTTGACCCCCGAAACTCTCTCCAGGTAAACTCCAGGTAGGAAGTGTTCGTGCAGAGTGGTAACGTGAGCACCACAGTAGGAAGTGTTCGTGCAGAGTGGTAACGTGAGCACCACAGTAGGAAGTGTTCGTGCAGAGTGGTAACGTGAGCATCACAGTAGGAAGTGTTCGTGCAGAGTGGTAACGTGAGCACCACAGTAGGAAGTGTTCGTGCAGAGTGGTAACGTGAGCACCACAGTAGGAAGTGTTCGTGCAGAGTGGTAACGTGAGCACCACAGTAGGAAGTGTTCGTGCAGAGTGGTAACGTGAGCACCACAGTAGGAAGTGTTCGTGCAGAGTGGTAACGTGAGCACCACAGTAGGAAGTGTTCGTGCAGAGTGGTAACGTGAGCACCACAGTAGGAAGTGTTCGTGCAGAGTGGTAACTTGAGCAACACAGTAGGAAGTGTTCGTGCAGAGTGGTAACGTGAGCACCACAGTAGGAAGTGTTCGTGCAGAGTGGTAACGTGAGCACCACAGTAGGAAGTGTTCGTGCAGAGTGGTAACGTGAGCACCACAGTAGGAAGTGTTCGTGCAGAGTGGTAACGTGAGCACCACAGTAGGGAAGTGTTCGTGCAGAGTGGTAACGTGAGCAGTAGGAAGTGTTCGTGCAGAGTGGTAACGTGAGCACCACAGTAGGAAGTGTTCGTGCAGAGTAGGAAGTGTTTGTGCAGAGTGGTAACGTGAGCACCACAGTAGGAAGTGTTTGTGCAGAGTGGTAACGTGAGCACCACAGTAGGAAGTGTTCGTGCAGAGTGGTAACGTGAGCACCACAGTAGGAAGTGTTCGTGCAGAGTGGTAACGTGAGCACCACAGTAGGAAGTGTTCGTGCAGAGTGGTAACGTGAGCACCACAGTAGGAAGTGTTCGTGCAGAGTGGTAACGTGAGCACCACAGTAGGAAGTGTTCGTGCAGTGGTAACGGAGCAGGAGGAAGTGTTCGTGCAGAGTGGTAACGTGAGCACCACAGTAGGAAGTGTTCGTGCAGAGTGGTAACGTGAGCACCACAGTAGGAAGTGTTCGTGCAGAGTGGTAACGTGAGCACCACAGTAGGAAGTGTTCGTGCAGAGTGGTAACGTGAGCACCACAGTAGGAAGTGTTCGTGCAGAGTGGTAACGTGAGCACCACAGTAGGAAGTGTTCGTGCAGAGTGGTAACGTGAGCACCACAGTAGGAAGTGTTCGTGCAGAGTGGTAACGTGAGCACCACAGTAGGAAGTGTTCGTGCAGAGTGGTAACGTGAGCACCACAGTAGGAAGTGTTCGTGCAGAGTGGTAACGTGAGCACCACAGTAGGAAGTGTTCGTGCAGAGTGGTAACGTGAGCACCACAGTAGGAAGTGTTCGTGCAGAGTGGTAACGTGAGCACCACAGTAGGAAGTGTTCGTGCAGAGTGGTAACGTGAGCACCACAGTAGGAAGTGTTCGTGCAGAGTGGTAACGTGAGCACCACAGTAGGAAGTGTTCGTGCAGTGGTAGTGGTAACGTAGGAAGTGTTCGTGCAGAGTGGTAACGTGAGCACACAGTAGGAAGTGTTCGTGCAGAGTGGTAACGTGAGCACCACAGTAGGAAGTGTTCGTGCAGAGTGGTAACGTGAGCACCACAGTAGGAAGTGTTCGTGCAGAGTGGTAACGTGAGCACCACAGTAGGAAGTGTAACGTGAGCGTGCAGAGTGGTAACGTGAGCACCACAGTGTTCGTGCAGAGTGGTAACGTGAGCACCACAGTACCAAGTGGTCGTGCAGAGTGGTAACGTGAGCACCACAGTAGGAAGTGTTCGTGCAGAGTGGTAACGTGAGCACCACAGTAGGAAGTGTTCGTGCAGAGTGGTAACGTGAGCACCACAGTAGGAAGTGTTCGTGCAGAGTGGTAACGTGAGCACCACAGTAGGAAGTGTTCGTGCAGAGTGGTAACGTGAGCACCACAGTAGGAAGTGTTCGTGCAGAGTGGTAACGTGAGCACCACAGTAGGAAGTGTTCGTGCAGAGTGGTAACGTGAGCATCACAGTAGGAAGTGTTCGTGCAGAGTGGTAACGTGAGCACCACAGTAGGAAGTGTTCATGCAGAGTGGTAACATGAGCCCCACAGTAGGAAGTGTTTGTGTAGAGTGGTAACGTGAGCACCACAGTAGGAAGTGTTCGTGCACAGTAGGAAGTGTTCGTGCAGAGTGGTAACGTGAGCACCACAGTAGGAAGTGTTCGTGCAGAGTGGTAACGTGAGCACCACAGTAGGAAGTGTTCGTGCAGAGTGGTAACGTGAGCACCACAGTAGGAAGTGTTCGTGCAGAGTGGTAACGTGAGCACCACAGTAGGAAGTGTTCGTGCAGAGTGGTAGCACGTGAGTTCAGAGTGGTAACGTGAGCACAGTAGGAAGTGTTCGTGCAGAGTGGTAACGTGAGCACCACAGTAGGAAGTGTTCGTGCAGAGTGGTAACGTGAGCACCACAGTAGGAAGTGTTCGTGCAGAGTGGTAACGTGAGCACCACAGTAGGAAGTGTTCGTGCAGAGTGGTAACGTGAGCACCAGTAGGAAGTGTTCGTGCAGTGGTAACGTGAAGTAGGAAGTGTTCGTGCAGAGTGGTAACGTGAGCACCACAGTAGGAAGTGTTCGTGCAGAGTGGTAACGTGAGCACCACAGTAGGAAGTGTTCGTGCAGAGTGGTAACGTGAGCACCACAGTAGGAAGTGTTCGTGCAGAGTGGTAACGTGAGCACCACAGTAGGAAGTGTTCGTGCAGAGTGGTAACGTGAGCACCACAGTAGGAAGTGTTCGTGCAGAGTGGTAACGTGAGCACCACAGTAGGAAGTGTTCGTGCAGAGTGGTAACGTGAGCACCACAGTAGGAAGTGTTCGTGCAGAGTGGTAACGTGAGCACCACAGTAGGAAGTGTTCGTGCAGAGTGGTAACGTGAGCACCACAGTAGGAAGTGTTCGTGCAGAGTGGTAACGTGAGCACCACAGTAGGAAGTGTTCGTGCAGAGTGGTAACGTGAGCATCACAGTAGGAAGTGTTCGTGCAGAGTGGTAACGTGAGCACCACAGTAGGAAGTGTTCGTGCAGAGTGGTAACGTGAGCACCACAGTAGGAAGTGTTCGTGCAGAGTGGTAACGTGAGCACACAGTAGGAAGTGTTCGTGCAGAGTGGTAACGTGAGCACCACAGTAGGAAGTGTTCGTGCAGAGTGGTAACGTGAGCATCACAGTAGGAAGTGTTCGTGCAGAGTGGTAACGTGAGCACCACAGTAGGAAGTGTTCGTGCAGAGTGGTAACGTGAGCACCACAGTAGGAAGTGTTCGTGCAGAGTGGTAACGTGAGCACCACAGTAGGAAGTGTTCGTGCAGAGTGGTAACGTGAGCATCACAGTAGGAAGTGTTCGTGCAGAGTGGTAACGTGAGCACCACAGTAGGAAGTGTTCGTGCAGAGTGGTAACGTGAGCACCACAGTAGGAAGTGTTCGTGCAGAGTGGTAACGTGAGCACCACAGTAGGAAGTGTTCGTGCAGAGTGGTAACGTGAGCACCACAGTAGGAAGTGTTCGTGCAGAGTGGTAACGTGAGCACCACAGTAGGAAGTGTTCGTGCAGAGTGGTAACGTGAGCACCACAGTAGGAAGTGTTCGTGCAGAGTGGTAACGTGAGCACACAGGGCAGAGTAAGCCTTCACAAGTGGCGACCTTGCCAGGATCAACTCGACTGAATCAAGATTCAACTCCATCTCGAATCTACCATTGGAACTTCAACGCTGCATACCACAGACGATTACCACCAGCCATGAGTAATCATTCTCTATGGTAAGATTACAGTACAGGTATTTAAAAGATTTGGTGATTGTTATAGTCTCAATTTATTGTAAGTCAAGTCAGGCAGGATATGATATTTAATTCTGCCACCTTTTTGTTCAAACTTGAAACACTTTGGATGATTAGACTCCAGGGACCTGAGATTTTCCAGTGACAATTTGTTTCACTGAGCTCTTTATTTTATCAAGGGAACTGTCGTAGGACACTCTTGATTTGTTGGTGAGAAGATTGGATGGTCAAGTGACCCCATTCTACTTACTGTTTGCTCGGAGCCGGCATAGAACCCTTCGTTTTCATTAATACATATTGTTTAATTGAAGCAGGGATCGAGCCCTCTGGTTTATTTACAGTTTGAGCGGAGCAGGAATTGAACCCTCTGTTTTCTTTAATACCCGTTTCATTTCCCTTGATAGTTTAAGTTATTCTTGCAAGTATGGAGGAATACCAGTTTTGGATGAACGCTGGAAGTAAGTTAGGAATAAGAGGGAAAAATTTTGAATCTTTCATTAGTGCTAAGATCCAGGAAAGACTTGAAAGAGAGAGAATTGAGATAGAAGAAAGACAGTTAGAAAGGGAAAGAGAAGAAGAAAAGGAGAGAGAGAGAATCGAAAGAGAAGAGAAAAAGGAGAGAGAATTGAGAGAGAAATCCAAGAAAGACAGTTAGAAAGAGAGAGAGAAGACTGAAAGGAGCGTGATAGACTTGATCGTGATGAGAGAGCTAGAGTACGTGAAGAACAAGTTAAATTAAGAGAACTTGAGGAAAGAGCAAAGGATAGAGAAGTTGAGGAAAAAGCTAGAGAACGTGAGGAAAAAGCTAGAGAACGTGAGGAAAAAGTTAGAGAACTCGAGTTAATAGAGAGAGAAAAGGTTCGCGAGCTCGAAAAAGCTCACCTTGAATTAGAGAATAAAAAGTTAACTTTTACACAACAACAATTAGAGGAAGGAGAAATTGAACATCATGCAGCTAGTGCACATATTTCAACACCTAATTTACCTCCCTTCACAGAGGGTGAAGACATTACTTCATACATTATCAGGTTTGAAAATACCGCTACCCTCTGTGAATGGCCTGCTGACACCTGGGCTACCAGGTTAGGAATGTTATTTTCTGGTACAGCCTTGAATATCAAAAAACCACTAATTCTTACAGCCTGGCCAGCAGCTACAGGTAACACTCTTTCGTTTGTTCGACTTTTGGATAGAGAGTTCAGGAATTGATCGCAGTTATGTACTTCTTAGAGACTTCATGGTTGCTGACCAGTTCCTGACAGCTCTTCCCCATCAGATACGAACATTCATCAGAAAACATAACCTGATTAAAGCTGAGGAAGTTACTGAGGCTGCTGACTTGTATGCTGAGGCTCACAACTCCTATAAAGACCTAAAGGGATCGAACCATAAGGGCAAGGGTTCATCAGACCTTAAGAAATCAAAGCCTCTAGTAGAAAGTAAAGTGACTTCTTTTATTCCTGTTTGTCATTTGTGTGGTGTTAAGGGACATAAACGTCCAGATTGTCCTTCTAAGAAGGTCCAAAAAGTTGGAAGATGTTTTAAAGACTGTAATGACCAACCATCCTTCTGTTCAGGAACAGTTAATGGACTTAATGTATCTACCATTTTACGAGACACTGGATGCACATGTATAGTCATTTCTGATAAGCTGCTCCCTAACCTTAAAGAAACTCATTCCTCTGCTATACTTTCAGACTACTTGGGCCGTACGGACACTTTTCCTACCATCCGTTGTTACATTAGGTCTAAATGGTTCACAGGTTGGTCTGAAGTCGTACTAGCTCCCATCACATCTTGCTCCGTACTAATAGGTAATGTAAAAGGTGCCATTCTTCCTTCTGAGGTTGACCTTTCATCACCAAAGGTTGACATAAGCTTTTCAGATCCTCTTCCTGTAGAGTCAGAGAAGCCCCTCGAAAGTCCAGATGAGACAATGTCTCGGAATATTCATGTGGGACTAAAACCCAGTTATGCTACTCTCGAAAGCGGGGCAGTAGGATCACCGGTTCACTTGCTAGATGAAAGTGAAGATATCACCTCCGATTCTATAAATGTCTTGACTAGGGCTCAGACCAAAACCCAGACTTCTCCTACTGTCCATCCATCGATGGACTCCTTTGTCAATTTACAAGGTAATTGCCCTTCTCTTCAGAATTGCCATAATGCCGCTAAACAAAATCAAGTTATCCAAAGGAAAAACTTTTCATATAAATTTGAATATATAAAAGGTATTTTGTACAAGTCAGTATTCAAATTAAATTCAGATGAGATAGACTATTCCATCTTAGTTGTTCCAAGTCAATGCAGAGAGACTGTTCTTAAAATGGCTCATGACCTGCTAGTGGCCGGACATTTCTCGCATCGTAAAACCTTTAATAAATTTAGGGAAACCTATTTTTGGCCAAAAATGTCCTCAGATGTCACTACCTATTGTAGATTGTGTAAGGTTTGCCAACTGTCATCCTCCTGAGGTACCAGGCGAGTACCTATGGTCAAAATGCCAATCTTTACGGTACCGTTTGAAAGAGTAGCTATTGACATCGTTAGTCCTTTATCTCCACTTTCATCTGGGGGACATAGATATATATTAACATTAGTTGATTATGCTTCGAGTTTCCCTGAAGCCGTTCCCTTAAAGACCATAACTACTACAGAGGTGGCTGATGCCCTTTTGTCCATCTTCTCCAGAGTGGGCATCCCTAGAGAAATTTTGTCTGACCGTGGGACACAATTCACATCTTACTTAATGCAACATCTATACCAACTTCTGGGAGTGAAGCCTCTCTTCACTACACCCTATCATCCCAGCTGTAATGGGAGGATTGAGCGCCAGCATTTGATTCTCAAGTCCATTTTAAGGAAACTTTGCTCCCTTGAACCTAAGGAGTGGCATCGTTACCTACCCTGTGCTTTATTTGCCATGAGGGAAGTTCCCAGTGACTCTTTGGGGTTTTCACCTTTTGAACTTCTCTATGGTAGACAGGCCAGAGGTCCATTGTCCATCCTTCATGACTTATGGACTAATGAGGACGTAAAGGCTGAGGTTCAGTCTTCTTACCAGTTCCTCCTTGACCTTAGATCCAAACTTGAGGAGACCTCTGACATAGTTTCGAAAAACATATGCTTGTCAATGGACCAGTGCAAAACCTATTTTGATTCCAAAAGTCAGAGGAGAAGTTTTAAAGTAGGAGATGAAGTTCTGGTACTTTTGCCTATCAAGTCAAATAAATTATTAGTAGCATGGAAAGGTCCACATAAAGTATTAAAAATTTGTGGGAAAGTTGACCACCTCATAGAAGTCAAGGGGAAACCTAAGCTTTATCATATCAACATCCTTAAAAAATATTACCGAAGAAATTCGGTTAACTGCCTTAATAACTTTGACTTAGTTTTTCCACACGAACTTGATAAGACAACTGAAGAATGTAAGGTGTGCGTAATTGACACCTCTAACTTAGACTATGATGAAGAACTACATCACTTGGTGACTCTTGACCACTCGGGCGCAACCAACATTAATATTAATGAATCTTTGGATGACCATAAGAGACATGAACTACTTCAATGCTATTGACTTCAGAGGCCTTAATGCTATCACTCGGTGGGATGCTGAGCCTATGCTCTTAATAGATAGCGATCTACACAAATTTTATGACTCTTCCTTCTTTTCATAGATTGATATTGCGCAGGCATATCATCAAGTAATGTTAGAACCTTCTTCTAAGCAGTACACCGCTTTTCCTACACACCAAGGACTGATGCAGTATAGAACTATGCCCTTCGGTTTGGTAACAGCCTGTGCTACCTACGTGAGACTGATGAGAAAGGTCTTGGGTAATATGCCAAATGTTTCAGTTTATTTTGATAACATTTACGTAATGACATCCACGTGGGGCGAGCATATCCAAACATTAACATCAGTTTTGCGTAGGTTACGCTCACATGGCCTCACTGCCAAGCCAAAGAAATGCTTCCTTGGGTATAACAAGATTAGATATCTTGGACTGATACTTTCTAATAACGCTCTGCAGCCTCTCCCCAGTAAGATCAAAGCTTTATTAGAATTTAAATTCCCCAAAACCAAGAAGCTCATGCGTAGCTTTCTTGGTTCTGTAAATTTTTATGCACGGTTTATCCTGAACCTTACTGATCTTACAGGCATCTTATCCAACTTCCTTAAAAAGTCTGTGAAGGAACCTCTTGAACTTTCCGACATAGCTCGGGAAAAGTTTAATGAGATTAAAAGTATATTTTCGAACTTAAGATTACAGATATTAATAAAACATTTTGTTTAAGAACTGATGCCTCCAATACTGGCTTAGGTGCGGTGTTACTACAATACCATGATGGTACTCCCTTCCCTGTATGCTTCCTAAGCCGGAAACTCGTTCCTGCAGAAATGAGATACTCCACCATAGAAAAGGAATGTTTGGCCCTTGTGTGGGGTATCTCCAAACTTAAATTTTATTTGATGGGAAAAGAATTCATTTTAGAAACGGACCACAAACCTTTGATATGCCTAGAAACTTTTAAGGGAACCAACAGTCGCCTCTTGAGGTGGACATTGGCACTCCAGGCTTTTAAGATCAATATTGTATATATCAATGGTTCATCCAATTATTTCTCTGACTGGTTAAGTCGTGACAGTCAGTTGAAGATTTGCTGCCTTCGCGACTTCCACATGTTAGAACTTTTTCCTCGCCTATTCTTCTTATACTCCTTGACTATAAGTCTTGGTATGGGGGAGTGTGAGGGAAAAGTTCAATAGATAGGAGTAGCGAGAGAGTATATAGTAACAATAGTTTCATTGCCGGCTACTTGTTAAGGTAGGGTCAGTCTAGCTCCCGCTATCCCTTCCCCTCCCTTCTCCCCTTCCCCGGAAGGTGACGTGTGGGGCTCCGGTCAAACAGTAAATCACTCGACTCACAGCTCCCAACACTACTCTTGAAAGGACAGAGAGGGTCACCTGCTAATCAACGAGTAGAAATTGAAGGAGACTGACTAACATTCTGAGGTGTCCCAATTTCTGATCCACTTACCTGTTTGTGTATGTAAGTAGCAGGATATAACCCCTCATCATTGCAGTGGAAAAAAACCTGCTTTCCTGTCATCTGAACGGATTATTGACAGCTATAAAATCTGTGAAGAATAAGCCGGTGGGTTGTCATCAACACCTGCAGCCCCCCCCTCCATCAGTGGCAACAGCTACGATTTCAAAAACACGCAGTGTCACCAACACCAGCGTTGAATTCAGATATCATTTATATTTTTCATTTTTCATTTTCTTTAAGGTAGGATCAATATTTCATATTTAAGTGTTTTATATTTTAAATTTTCTAAATAATAAAGTGTTTATGTTTGTCAGTTTTTGTTCTTTTTCTATTCATTAATTTTCCTCAGGAGGAGCCAGCCTTGGTAATATTGTCTGAAGTTGTTACAGGGCTGAGTAAGCCTTCACACCTGGAATATACTTGAAGAGGGTTTCGGTCAACACACCCATTGCCCAGTCTGAGACTAGGCCTCTTGGTGGATCAGGGTCTGATCAAGCAGGCTATTATTGCTGGGCACACACAAAATGACGTGCAAACCACAGCCAGGCTGGTCAGGTACTGACTTTAGGTGTCTATCCAGGACCTTCTTGAAGACAGCCAGGGGTCTATTGGTAATCCTCCTTATGTATGCTGGGGGGCAGGTGAACTGTAACAACTCACCATTAAAGTACCAGACATCATTACAGATCTGAAACACCAAGTCCCCATGTAGACAAAGGACCACCTAGGGGAAAGTAAGACCATTTTGTGTCATTCCCACGAACAGGATATTCCTCTCCTGTCTGCCTGAGCATCATACACTTACTATTAACCAGATGTCAACAAGGACATCATACTAGTAATTGTATACCTAGGAATATTTTTTGTCAGCTACCTGTTGAGAAGTTGGTCAGCATTTTCATGATAAAGCTTGTGTAGAGGCTGGCATACTCTAAGTGACCTGGCTGACAATTATTAACATAGTCTCTCTTTAATACATTTACACAGTTCTCCTCACAACCAATGTAGTATCCACCACAAGTACTTTATTACTCACTACACCTTTGTAGTAACTACAACACAAAGTGCTCCACACAGCCGCTGTAGTACCCGCCACAAACGCTTTATCACTTACTACTACCACTCTAGTAACTATTTAAAAATAACTCAGGGAATCTGTCTCACGTCCAACCATTATTGTACAAGCGAGCGGCCCATGTTCTTTCGCATGCTATTACATTACTTTTTAACAAGTCACTAGAAACTAGCACTTTCCCAACACTACTCAAGACAGCAAGGGTTACACTAATATATAGTGTAAACAGATGTAAACAACTATAGGCCAATATCAAACTTACTGTGGAAATTTATTTGGTCTCTAAAGTTCCACAGGACAGATCCGGCATGACCGTAATAGAACGGCTGAGCTGGGTGGCCCTTATACCCCACCCAAAACAAAGCATTCTCTCTAGTTGGCGTGGATTGTTGGTAACCTTATTTAATTTACAGATTTACCCTTCAGGGAAGGAGTAGGTAGTTTTACTGATAGTATATTAATATTAGGTTTACTAAGGCAACTGTAGATAATAATAATGTAGACCTAAGACCTTAACATAGGTAGTAATAGGCCGATAATGTAGGCAAACACTAGGATAAGTTAGCTAGGGAGAACTGGCAGCCCTAGTTTGAACGAAGAGACGAGGGTCTGGAAGAGAGACCAGCTCGTTCTTCTTAAGACAGACACCAACTGGGCAAGACGTGCCGTGATCAGCAGATGGCACCCCCACGTGTCTTCACATTTGAGACCTAGGGAAATCTGGTAGAGGCACCTCGATGTACCGTAGATGACCTCCGTCAGGCCCATACAATAAGACAAGACCTCCACTTTATCTCGTAGATTTCTGGCCAGTGTCTGGGGAGAATTGTGAGTGAGTTTGATCTGTGGGCCCGGTGTGCAACAGGCAGTGCATGCCCAGTGTCTCAAGGCAGTCTGGAAGCTAGTGTCCGTGTCTGCATAGTTGTACTAGGGGATACATACCCTCTTGGATATAGGAATTTCTGAGGTGCAGGCAGGACACTAATAATGATTGAATATTGCAGGAATTAAGGCTCCCGGTTGCACGTGGTTTCTGAGGGGAAGTCCAAAGGGTCTAAGGCTAAGCTTAGGGAAATTGAAGATCAGGATATATGCTGCAACACCAAGTAAGTTAGTCCTTTATACGTGCATGCAGGCGAGTTTTCTGCAACATCAATCATTTGTGAAAATCTGTCCTATAAGCCACTTGTGAGGCTGAGGTACCCACCTCAGAGCTCGGTGTCAACAGAGTTTGCCAGGGTAGGCGACTCACTTGGAGGCAGTCCACACAAATTTTCACACTTACCATTGCTATCCAAAATCTTCGAGAAGCTCATGCACAGGAGACTATATTCATTTATAACGGCACAAAACATACTCAACCCCTGCCAATTTGGTTTCAGGAAAAATAAAATCACTAATGATGTAATTGTAAAAATACTGAATCTGCTTTACACAGCATTGGAAAATAAGGAATATCCGCTAGGAATTTTTATTGACCTAAGAAAAGCGTTTGATACAGTAGACCATGGCATCCTACTCCACAAACTTGACCATTATAGTATAAGAGGACATGTGCTTGCATATTTCAAATCCTACCTTACTAATAGGTATCAGTACATCACCATTAAAGACAAAACCTCATCAACACAGCCACTTGATACTGAAGTTCCGCAGGGAAGTGTCCTTGGTTCCCTGCTCTTCCTCATTTACATCAATGATCTTCCAAACATTTCCCAACACCTGAAACCCATTCTCTTTGCTGACGACACGACTTATGTCATCTCCCACCCATATCTTGCCTCCCTCAACACCATTGTTAACGAGGAGCTGCTCAAAATATCGACTTGGATGACAGCCAATGAACTTGCACTTAACACAGACAAAACCTACTATATTATGTTTGGTAGCAGAGCAGGTGTTGCGCAACTTAACATTAAGATCGACAACACTCTAATTGCCAGACATAATGAGGGCAAATTCCTAGGCCTATACCTCGACAACAACCTGAATTTCAGCACCCATATCCAACACATAGCAAAAATAAGTATCCAAAATGGTTGGGATCTTCTCCAAGATACGATACTATGTGCCGCAAACTGCCCTTATTAATTTATTTATTTATTTATTTATTTGAACATGATACAGAGAATGTGGAGAAAATTTCTCCAGGAGGGGGTATCAGCCCCCTTCAGCCCCTTTCAGCCTCTTTCAGCCCTGAGGGGCCCAGCCCTCTCAGAAGGGGCAAGCATCTTGTTTACTGCTTCAGCAAATAATTGATCCCAGATGCAGTACGAGTATATGACATGGTCAAGCGACCATCACTACTTGCAAGACTCCAGTGTTGCAAAGTGTAATTTAATAAAAGACAGTCCATCTCTTACCTTAGCAGGACAATTAAGGAAAATCCTGCTCCCACTTTATTACATGGTAATGATAGTGTACATTGTTGTCTTAGCTTAAGACAGCAAGAATCAAACATTCTGCTTTGCTTCATGGAAGAAGTGGCAAGGAAGGAAAAAAATACTAGGTCAGCTTTTCTTTTATGTGCTAGGGGTAGTGACGGTGTAGGAGGTTGTGGCATCTTCAGATTACTTTTGACTCTACAGAGAGTCACACTGACGTCATGATAACCAACAAAGAACACTGATCCATGCGTTAGTGTGAATAAAGTGTCTCACAAAACACAATAAACACTTACAGAGAAGTGTGATCAGCTTCTTCAGTTTACCTGGAGTTTACCTGGAGAGAGTTCCGGGGGTCAACGCCCAAGCGGCCCGGTCTGTGACCAGGCCTCCTGGTGGATCAGAGCCTGATCAACCAGGCTGTTACTGCTGGATGCACGCAAACCAACGTACAAGCCACAGCCCAGAATTTGTTTTGTACTCTGATGAAGATTTAATTTCATCGTGTTTACCATATCTGAGTAATTGAAATTTCTCATCATTGAACTTCATATTGTTTTCTGCAGCCCACTGAAAGATTTGGTTGATGTCCGCCTGGAGCCTTGCAGTGTCTGCAATGGAAGACACTGTCATGCAGATTCGGGTGTCATCTGCAAAGGAAGACACGGAGCTGTGGCTGACATCCTTGTCTATGTTGGATAGAGGATGAAGAACAAGAAGGGAGTGAGTACTGTGCCTTGTGGAACAGAGCTTTTCACCGTAGCTGCCTCAGACTTTACTCTGTTGACGACTACTCTCTGTGTTCTGTTAGTGAGGAAATTATAGATCCATCGACCGACTTTTCCTGTTATTCCTTTAGCACGCATTTTATGCGCTGTTACGCCATGGTCACACTTGTCGAAGGCTTTTGCAAAGTCTGTATATATTACATCTGCATTCTTTTTGTCTTCTAGTGCATCTAGGACCTTGTCGTAGTGATCCAGTAGTTGAGACAGACAGGAGCGACCTGTTCTAAACCCATGTTGCCCTGGGTTGTGTAACTGATGGGTTTCTAGATGGGTGGTGATCTTGCTTCTTAGGACCCTTTCAAAGATTTTTATGATATGGGATGTTAATGCTATCGGTCTGTAGTTCTTTGCTGTTGCTTTACTGCCCCATTTGTGGAGTGGGGCTATGTCTGTTGTTTTTAGTAACTGTGGGACGACCCCCGTGTCTATGCTCCCTCTCCATAGGATGGAAAAGGCTCGTGATAGGGGCTTCTTGCAGTTCTTGATGAACACAGAGTTCCATGAGTCTCCCCCTGGGGCAGAGTGCATGGACATGTCATTTATCGCCTGTTCGAAGTCATTTGGCGTCAGGATAACATCGGATAGGCTTGTGTTAACCAAATTCTGTGGCTCTCTCATAAAAAATTCATTTTGATCTTCGACTCTCAGTCTGGTAAGCGGATTGCTAAAAACTGAGTCATATTGGGACTTGAGTAGCTCACTCATTTCCTTGCTGTCATCTGTGTAGGACCAATCTTGTTTAAGTAGGGGCCCAATACTGGACATTGTTCTCGACTTTGATTTGGTATAGGAGAAGAAATACTTTGGGTTTCTTTCGATTTCATTTATGGCTTTTAGTTCTTCCCGCAATTCCTGACTCCTATAAGATTCATTTAGCTTAAGTTCGATGCTTGCTATTTCTCTGACCAGTGTCTCCCTACGTATTTCAGAATATTGACCTCTTTTAGCCGCTCTGTTATTCTTTTCTGTCGCCTGTAAAGGGAGTGGCTGTCTCTTTCTATTTTACATCTACTCCTCCTTTTTCTTAGAGGAATAAGCTTTGAGCATACATCGAGTGCCACCAAGTTAATCTGTTCTAGGCATAAGTTGGGGTCTGTGTTGCTTAGTATATCTTCCCAGCTTATATCGGTTAGGACTTGGTTTACTTGGTCCCACTTTATGTTTTTGTTATTGAAGTTGAATTTGGTGAATGCTCCCTCGTGACTAATCTCATTATGTCAGTCTGGGGCTCCATGCACACATGTCTGAACATCAATTATGTTGTGATCTGAGTATATTGTTTTTGATATGGTGACATTTCTTATCAGATCATCATTGTTAGTGAAGATGAGGTCCAGTGTATTCTCCAGTCTAGTAGGCTCTATTATTTGCTGGTTTAAATTGAATTTTGTGCAGAGATTTAAGAGCTCGTGTGAGTGTGAGTTTTCATCAGAGCTGCCTGCTGGTGTTATTACTGCAACAATATTATTTGCTATATTCCTCCATTTTAGGTGCCTTAAGTTGAAATCCCCCAGGAGAAAGATGTTGGGTCAAGGAGCTGGAAGATTTTCCAGACAGTGGTCAATTTTTAACAGCTGTTCCTGGAATTGCTGGGATGTTGCATCCGGAGGCTTGTAGACTACCACAATGACTAGGTTTTGGTTCTCGACCTTTACTGCTAAAATTTCCAGTACATCATTTGAGGCATTAAGTAGTTCTGTGCAAACAAGTGACTCTGCAATGTACAGGCCAATCCCCCCCTTTTGCCTGTTCACTCTGTCACATCTGTATAGGTTGTAACCTGGGATCCATATTTCGTTGTCCAAGTGATCCTTTATGTGGGTCTCAGTGAAAGCCATGAACATTGCCTTTGCCTCTGCAAGCAGTCCATGGATGAAAGGTATTTTGTTGTTTGTTGCTGGCTTTAGACCCTGTATATTTGCAAAGAAGAATGTTATCGGACTGGTGGTATTGTTAGACCTGGGGGGGGGGGGATTTTTTTCCGGCATTAGTATCTGTATCTGTTGGTTTGGAGTGGAGGCCATCGACTGTGGTTCCACTCCAGGAATGACTGGATTTGGTGTACGATTTCTGCCATTTACTGCCAGTTTTTTTCCTTCCTGGCACTAAAAAACCTCTCCCTCTTGAGTGGCTGTGGCTACCCAGATTTTCCCATGGCCTGGATGTTTTGTATCATTTTGTCCCCTTTAGATGGTGTGCCTGGCAATTTGAGTTATAGCACAGTCTTTCCTGTACTGAAGAGGTACACATTTCAGGGTGAAAAAGCTTACAGGAAGGGAATTTGCATTTTCCTGTTGTCATATGGGCACGGCATTTTCTAGGGTGGTCATAGTTGCACGTCCCGTCTGTTTTTCCAAATTTCCCATGTCTGCAGATACAAAGTGCATAGTATGTGCACAGGCTTGTTTTCCGTTTGCCTTGGGTTTCTGTGACTGTATTCCCTGTTGGTGCATGTTTCCCTGTCCTATTCCTATCCCCTAGCACCAACAATGGAGCTCCCACCAGTTGTTTTTGGTAATATATCCTCACTATTGCTAGTGGAGTCCTCTTGTTTGCTATTTCCTGTGGTATTTCTAGTTTGCAATATTGGTTTTATCTTATCTTTGACTACACTTGTTTCCCCACTATGGCTCCTGTCCCCTATGAGGTCATTTATATGTATTCCTTCCTGCGTATAATTCCCGACTACCTGTTAAGTGATGAATAGTTCACCTGCAGCGAACCTCCGCCAGTGTGGAGAAATTTTCTCCAGGAAGGGGTATTAGCCCCCTTCAGCCCCTTTCAGCCTCTTTCAGCCCTGAGGGGCCCAGCCCTCTCAGAAGGGGCAAGCATCTTGTTTACTGTTACAGCAAGTAATTGATCCCTGATGCAGTACGAGTATACAACGTGGTCAAGCGACGCTCCTTGCAAGACTCCAGTGTTGCAAAGTGTAATTTAATAAAAGTCAGTCCATCTCTTACCTTAGCAGGACAATTAAGGAAAATCCTGCTCCCACTTTATTACCATGGTAAAGATAGTGTACATTGTTGTCTATGCTTAAGGCAGCAAGAATCAAACATTCTGCTTTGCTTGGTGGAGGAAGTAGCAAGGAAGCAAAAAGTACTAGGTCAGCTTTTCTTTTATGCACTAGGGGCAGTGACAGTGTAGAAGGTTGTGGCATCTTCAGGTTACTTTTGACTGTACTGAGAGTCACACTGACATCAGGATAACCAAGAATGAATACTGATCCATGCGTTAGTGTGAACAAAGTGTCTCACAAAACACAATAAACACTTACAGAGAAGTGTGATCAGCTTCTTCAGTGATAAGATTGTGAACAATAAAGACAAATCTTGTAGAACATAGTGTACCAGTGTGCGTATTCCTAGACTATGGAAGACGTGGACATCCAAGGACACTTCAGCTTCTACAAAGTCACCAATACCTGTCGAGGGTGTGAAGAACACCATAGCTTATGCTACAAGAGAAAGGTGGGCTATAGATTTCTTGTAGTACGTGGGACTGCGCAGTTCTTGAGTCGCAAGGAGTTTGTAATCAACCTATAGTCGGCAGTGAGGTGTGGACTTTTGAGTCCACACAAGTATGTAAGTCAGCCATCAGTGAATGAAATATACTGACATAATGCACCCTAGGGGTAATTTATTATTAACATAATATGATCTATTACAGCCCATTGTGAAAAGACTTCGACAGCTTCTCAAGACCTCGTCTGCAGGGGCGGCTGTGCAGGCGATGAGCTGTCTTTCTAAGCTAAGTTTTCACTATATTTAAACTATAAACTTAGCTGGTAAACCATTTCTCAACAGAGAAGTTCAAAGGAATACAGTTATTAAAGTGCAACATGCCAAAGACCCTTGTATGCAGAGCATTATGGGCAGGCTTAAGATTAACTTAAAATTAACTAAGCAATGATATATTCAGTGGTAAAAAAGTTATTGTAAACAGATAAAAATTTAGCACAAATGAATATTACAAGGGCAGGTCATATAGTCAATTACTGTGTTGCGGTACATTCAACAGAATGGAGTATTCTGTTAGGTAATGTAATTAAAAAATAACAAAGTTTGATTGGGTCACAGGTTAGACATTTATGAGATACAATAATGAGAAACTTTTATGAGATGCAATTTATGAGATACAATTATTCAGTATTTATTTAGTTGTGGGTGAGTAAGTGATTTTTGAGAAGAGACTTGAATTTATAAACAGACAGTGTTTCTTTTATATTCACAGGTAATGAATTCAAGAGTTTAGGGCCTTTTATGTGCATCGAGTTTTTGCATAGTGTGAGGTGGACATGAGGAACATCAAAGAGTGATCTGTGCCTTGTGTTATGGTCATGTGTTCTGTTGAGGTTGGTAAGGATACACAAATAACCCGCACATAAAAGAGAGAAGCTTACCACCTCTGTTAGTGTGACTTTGTCAATGGTCCAAGTCGGACCGAAACGTCGTCGTAAGCTTCTCTCTTTTATGTGCGGGTTATTTGTGTATCGTTCCAGTCACGGTATTGTGCCTTTTTGTTATTATTGTTGGTAAGGAGACGTTTAAGGGGAGGGTTTATATCAGAGTTGAGTGTTCTATGTATGTAGTAGGTGCAATAATAAGTATGGATGTTTTGTATGGTGAGTAGGTTTAGAGTTTTGAATATTGGTGGAGTGTGCTGCCTGTAGTGAAAGTTTGTTATCATTCTGACTGCAGCCTTTTGTTGGGTAATTATTGGTCTAAGATGTTTTATTGTTGTTGAACCCCATGCATAAATTTCATAGGTGAGATAGGGGTAAATAAGTGAGTGATATAGGGCCAGGAGGGCTGACTGTGGAACATAGTACCATATATTATAGAAGCCATTGTTCTGGTTGAAATTGTTGGTTTCAGAGATAACCGATGATTCCAGGATTCTTCGGTATTGAATGTTGTCTTCTGTGGTGATAAGTCTTGAGTTTCCGTAGTTAATTAAATGGTTGTGTGAATTGCGATGTTGTACACAAGCATTCCTTGTATCGTCAGTCCTGCTTGCGTATTGGTGTTCTGAGATACGTGTTTGGAGGTCTCTTGATGTTTCGCCCACGTATAATTTGTTGCAGTTATTACAAGGAATTATGTATACCCCTGCAGAGGATGGAAGCTTGTCCTGTCTACTACTGGTGATGTCTTTGATGGTCGTGGTTGTGGAGGTAGATACTTGGAATGATGTATTGGAAAAGATGTTGGAAACATGTTTGGCAATGGAGTTGGTGGGGAGGACTATGTATCTCTTCTCGGCATTGTCTTCTCTGGGTGTATTGAAGATGTTTAATGCCCGCCGTCTGCAGTCTCTGATGAAGTGACGAGGATAGTGGAGTTTAGAAAATACTTGTTCAATTATAGTGCATTCTTCCTCAAGGAACTCATTGCTGCAGATTCTGAGTGCGCGCAGGAAGAAGCCTATAATTACACCACGTTTAGTTTTGGTGTCGTGGTGAGAGTGGAGAAGATCGTTTTGGTTGGTTGGTTTTCGATAGACTTTAATTAAAACGAAGTTCATGGTCAGTTTTGCAGGGAAGAACATCAAGGAAAGGAAGAGTGTTGTCGACTTCTTCTTCAAGTGTGAACTGGATTGAGGGCTCGACCTGGTTGAGCTTGTCTTGGAGAGCTTGAACGTTGAAGCGCCTGGGAGTTATGAGGAGAATGTCGTCAACATAACGGAGCCAGGTGACAGTCGAAGGAATAATTGTGGAGAAACGCTCTGCTTCCAGATGTTCCATGTATAAGTTCGCCAGGACGGCACTGAGTGGCGAGCCCATGGGTAGACCAAAAGTCTGTTGAAATAGGTGATTTTGGAAAGAGAAACAAGTAAAGCCGACACATAGTTCAACGTGGTCGATGAAATCGCTGGCTGGAATAGGAAGATCAAGTGAATCGTCAATTTTTCTGCGCAGGAGATCGATGGCTTGTGTAGTAGGTACTTTGGCTAATAGGGAAGTTATGTCAAGGCTGGAAAGTTCCTAGTTCCTGATGTTGATGTTGTGAATGCGATTGAGAAGATCACCCGAGTGTTTGAGATGTGCTGGGCTGATAGTGCCCAAGAGTTTGGAGAGGTGTTTTGCGAGAATTCCTGAGAGTTGGTGAGGAGCACTGCCTATTCCCGAAGATATGGGCCTCAGTGGTATACCAGGCTTGTGAGCTTTTGGTAGGCCGTACATTCTGGCAGGTCTGGGGTTGCTGGGTTTGGTGTGCAGAAGTTTCTTCCCTTGTTCTGAGTTCCTCAGAATGCGGCGAGTCCTTTGAAGAAAAGTTTTAGTAAGGTTGTCCACTCATATGCCGTATTCCATTCAAGATTGATGGACTGACCACATCGACTCAAGGCTGAGGGACTGATTACCTCATTCTCCTCCTGTTCTTCAAGTTTCTTCTTTGTATGGACTGATGAAGCCACTGTGTGGCGAAACGTTTCCTCAATAAACATACCCAAGAGTTGCACATGTGTCTAATTCTTCAACAACGATATCTCCCTGTAGTGATACTGGTCCTGTGGGGAGCAGCAGCAGGATAATACTGCACCACCTCTAGGGGCCCTTAACAACAACAACAGTTTGGTGTGTGTCATGGGCACCAACACATGGTGTGTGATTCTCTCCTACTTTATCCATTTATCAGCAATGCAGATTACATGGTGAGTTTAAATATGTGGCCTGTAGTTATAACTTTTCTCTTGACATATGCAAGACATCACCATCCCTGTAGAAGTCATTATTAGATGTACTAGTCATTATATTTTGTTGTTGCAGAAGTACTATGAAGATTCTATGTTCAATAAAGCCTAGAGATAAGGCCTGTGTTTCTATCACAACAATTTATTGAACATAGAATCCTGGGCTACCTGGTGGTGATCCTGCGCTAGACTACATCACAACATGGAGCATTTACTGAAACCTGAGAGGCTAGACAGTGACCCCAGCTTATCAACGGCTGCGCAGGAATGGAAGCACTGGTTTAAGACTTTCGAAAACTTCTTGGGAGCCCTTCCTAAAGAAGATCTAGATAAACTAAGTCTGCTCATCAATTTTGTGTCACCTAAGATATATGAGGCTATTTCTGAGTGTAATACCTACGAAGATGCTATCAAAACCCTCAAGTCTCAGTATATTAAACCTACAAATGAAATCTTTGCACGCTATCGCCTTGCAACTCGCCGCCAGCAGATTGATGAGTCCTTAGAGGAATACTTTCAAGCACTGAAAATTTTAGGTAAGGACTGTCACTTCCAAGCAGTGACAGCTGCTCAGTATTGTGAAGAGTCCATCAGGGATGCTTTTATCAGTGGCCTGCAATCACCAATAATAAGGCAGCGTTTATTGGAGAATAAAACTCTCGACTTAGCCGCTGCCTTTGACCAGGCAAGAGCTCTAGATTCAGCCCAGAAGAATTCTGAAGTATACAGTACCACTCAGCCTTCTCGAGTGGTAAGTGCTGCAATTCCTGACCAAGACTCTTGCAATGAAGTTACTGGGGAACCTGCCTCAGTGACAGCAGCAGCAGGTACGGTGTGTTTCTTTTGTGGTTTTTCAAGACATCCACGTCCAAAGTGTCCTGCTCGTGAAGCAATGTGCCATAAATGCCACAAGAAAGGTCACTTTGCTAAAGTATGTCGTCCTAATGCATCAACAAGAGCTAGTGCCTCCACACATTCCAGTGATCATGCGACTCTAGCAACAGTGACTTCTGCGGCTACTCCAAATTCACTGTCAAAGGCAGTTGTGAAAGTATTCATCAAAGGAACAGAAGTAGATGGTCTTATTGATAGTGGCAGCTCAGAGAGTTTCATCAACCTTGACTTAGTTAAACGGCTCTCCTTGACTCTACATCACTCATCAGGTACCGTTTCCATGGCATCAACATCTCTCTCTATTCAGACCTTAGGGTTTTGTAAGGTAAATCTCAGAGTTAATGGAAAGGATTATCAAGATGTACATTTAGCTATTCTGCCACAACTGTGCTCTGATGTTATCCTTGGTCAGGACTTTCAGAAGCTGCATGGTAGTGTCACCTTAACATATGGAGGTGAACTGCCTCCTCTTGTTGTCTGTGGACTTAGCACTTTAAGGGTAGACCCACCAAAGCTGTTTGCAAATCTTACCGCGGATTGCCATCCTATATCAGCTAAGTCACGCCGCTATTCTTATGAGGATCGGATGTTCATTGAGAAAGAAACTCAGAGGCTGCTGAAGGAGGGTATTATAGAACCGAGTGATTCCCCTTGGCGTGCACAGGTTGTTGTTGTTAAAGATGGTTATAGGAAACGGAGACTGGCTATCGATTACTCTGAGACAATCAACAAATTTACACTTCTTGATGGGTACCCTCTACCTCGAATTGACGATACAGTGAACAAAATTGCTCAGTACTACGTGTTTAGCACAATTGATCTGCAGAGTGCCTATCATCAAGTCCCTATAAGGAATGAAGATAAACCATACACAGCGTTTCAGGCTAGTGATGGCCTGTATCAGTTTACCAGAGTCCCTTTTGGAGTCACCAATGGGGTAGCCTGCTTCCAACGAATTATGGATTCACTCATTCAGGAAGAGCAACTCATGGGAACCTACGCGTATTTAGATAATGTTACCATTTGTGGCAAGACCCAGGAGGAACATGATGCAAACCTTGATAAGTTTTTGGAAGCCGCCAAGAAGAAAAATATCAGTTACAATGAGGAAAAGTGCACTTTTTCAACTAAAAGGCTTAGCATCCTTGGTTATGTAGTGGAAGGAGGTTCAATATTCCCAGACCCTGAACGACTACGACCTCTACGGGAACTTCCAATGCCTCAAGACAAAAAGTCACTCCGAAGAACTCTTGGTCTCTTTGCTTATTACTCACAATGGATCTACAACTATTCAAGTAAAGTCCGCCCATTGAGTGCTACCACATTTCCTGTGACAAAGGAAGCAGAAGCCGCTTTCCATACTCTCAAACAGGACATTGAAAACTCAGTAGTTCAAGCCATTGATGAGTCCCTACCATTCGAAGTGGAAACGGATGCATCTGACATTGCCATTGCTGCAGTCTTATCTCAGGCAGGACGACCAGTAGCCTTCTTTTCGAGAACTTTTCAAGGATCAGAGAAATGTTATGCTGCTGTAGAAAAGGAAGCCCAGGCCATCATAGAAGCAGTTCGCCACTGGAGGCATTATTTAACTGGTAGACATTTCACCATAAGGACTGACCAACGGTCCGTGATGTATATGTTCGACAAGAGGCACAAAAGTAGGATAAAGAATGACAAGATATTACGCTGGAGGATGGAACTATCGTGTTATGACTTTGATATTCTGTACCGACCGGGTCAAGAGAACATCTCACCTGATGCATTCTCTAGGTCCCACTGTGGAGCAGCATGTCATGATTTGCAATCACTCTCAGCTCTCCACAAGGCTTTGTGTCACCCAGGAGTTACACGCCTGTACCATTTTGTCAAATCAAAGAACATGCCCTACTCAGTGGAAGATGTGCGACAAGTGATCAGAGCATGCAGAGTATGTGCAGAGTGCAAGCCAAACTTTCATCAGCCAGAGAAGACTCATCTCATAAAATCCACCCAGCCTTTCGAAAGATTGAATATAGATTTCAAAGGACCTCTACCAAGCACAAATCAGAATAGGTATTTCCTTAACATAGTAGATGAATATTCAAGGTTTCCCTTTGTATTCCCCTGTGCAAATATGGCTGCTTCAACTGTTATTAGTTGTCTTTCACAGTTGTTCTCTATTTTTGGTATGCCAGCTTATATCCATTCAGACAGGGGATCCTCGTTCATGAGTAACGAACTTCAGGAGTTTTTGGCTAGCAAAGGTATTGCCTGCAGCAGAACAACAAGCTACAACCCTCAAGGCAATGGTCAAGTGGAGCGGTTCAATGGTACTATATGGAAGGCAGTTACAATGACATTAAAGTCGCGCAATCTACCTGTTCAACACTGGAAAACTGTCCTACCTGATGCTCTTCACTCTATTAGATCACTGCTGTGCACAGCTACTAATGCAACCCCTCATGAAAGACTCCTCAACTATTCACGTCGTTCCTCTACGGGAGCCTCCGTGCCCACTTGGTTATGTCATCCTGGACTCGTTCTCCTGAAGAGTCACCGTAGGATGAACAAGACGGATCCTTTAGTGGAAGAGGTAGAGCTCCTGCAAGCTAATCCACATTACGCCCACATTCGCTACCAAAATGGTGAAGAGACTACAGTATCTACAAGACATTTAGCCCCAGTTGAAATCCCTATTAGTGTGGAATCTCAAGATACACCAATAGATGTGAAAGATGCTTCGTTTTCTCCTGGAAAGCCCCTTGAGACTACCCCTATGGAAATAGAGGATTCTGCTCCAGCAGTTAATCAAACCCCGCTGGAAAATATCGAACCTGGTGAAGAGGCTCAAGGGCTACGAAGGTCGGGACGTGTACGTCGCCCACCTAACAGTTTGGGAGATTACTGTCTCTGATATTTTAGAAGGGGGAGATTGTAGTGATACTGGTCCTGTGGGGAGCAGCAGCAGGATAATACTGCACCACCTCTAGGGGCCCTTAACAACAACAACAGTTTGGTGTGTGTCATGGGCACCAACACATGGTGTGTGATTCTCTCCTACTTTATCCATTTATCAGCGATGCAGATTACATGGTGAGTTTAAATATGTGGCCTGTAGTTATAACTTTTCTCTTGACATATGCAAGACATCACCATCCCTGTAGAAGTCATTATTAGATGTACTAGTCATTATATTTTGTTGTTGCAGAAGTACTATGAAGATTCTATGTTCAATAAAGCCTAGAGATAAGGCCTGTGTTTCTATCACAACACTCCCCTCATTCTACGCCTCTCCAGAGAGTGGAGATTTAAGGCTTTAAGTCTATCTTCATACGGGAGGTTCCTTACACAGTAAATCATTTTAGTCATTCTTCTCTGTATGTTCTCTAATGAGTCTATATCCATCCTGTAGTAAGGGGACCAAAACTGAGCAGCATAATCTAAATGAGGTCTCACTAGTGATGTATAGAGCTGTAAAATAACTTTTGGACTTTTGCTACTCACACTTCTTGAGATAAATCCAAGTAATCTATTGGCCTTGTTGCACACACTAAGGCACTGCTGTCTTGGCTTTAGATTTCTGCTCACCATGACTCCCAACTCCTTTTCACATTCTGTATGATCAAGCTCTACTTCACCTAGATTATAGCTTCGAGGGTTATTTTCATTACCAAGGGCTAGTACCTAACACTTATCGACATTGAACTTCATCTGCCATTTTTCAGACCAGGACATTAATTTGTCCAAATCCTCCAGGAGTTCATTGCTATCCTCCTCAGAGTGAATTATACGGCCTATCTTTGTATCATCAGCAAACTTACTCATGTCGCTCGTAATCTCTTCATCAAGGTCATTAATGTAAATTATGAACAAGAGAGGGCCTAAAACTGATCCTTGTGGAACGCCACTAGTGACTAATCCCCATTCAGATTTCACTCCATTAATGGTAACCCTCTGCTTTCTATTGGTAAGCCATGCCTCTATCCATGCTAGAACTTTACCTCCTATACAATGAGCTGCAGAAGTGATGCAAGGAGGGAAGAGTATATGGAGAAAAAGAGAGAGGTTAAGAGAGTGGTGAAGCAATGTAAAAAGAGAGCAAATGAGAGAGTGGGTGAGATGTTATCAACAAATTTTGTTGAAAATAAGAAAAAGTTTTGGAGTGAGATTAACAAGTTAAGAAAGCCTAGAGAACAAATGGATTTGTCAGTTAAAAATAGGATAGGAGAGTTATTAAATGGAGAGTTAGAGGTATTAGGAAGATGGAGGGAATATTTTGAGGAATTGTTAAATGTTGATGAAGATAGGGAAGCTGTGATTTCGTGTATAGGGCAAGGAGGAACAACATCTTGTAGGAGTGAGGAAGAGCCAGTTGTGAGTGTGGGGGAAGTTCGTGAGGCAGTAGGTAAAATGAAAGGGGGTAAGGCAGCCGGGATTGATGGGATAAAGATAGAAATGTTAAAAGCAGGTGGGGATATAGTTTTGGAGTGGTTGGTGCAATTATTTAATAAATGTATGGAAGAGGGTAAGGTACCTAGGGATTGGTAGAGAGCATGCATAGTTCCTTTGTATAAAGGCAAAGGGGATAAAAGAGAGTGCAAAAATTATAGGGGGATAAGTCTGTTGAGTATACCTGGCAAAGTGTATGGTAGAGTTATTATTGAAAGAATTAAGAGTAAGACGGAGAATAGGATAGCAGATGAACAAGGAGGCTTTAGGAAAGGTAGGGGGTGTGTGGACCAGGTGTTTACAGTGAAACATATAAGTGAACAGTATTTAGATAAGGCTAAAGATGTCTTTGTGGCATTTATGGATTTGGAAAAGGCGTATGACAGGGTGGATAGGGGGGCAATGTGGCAGGTGTTGCAGGTGTATGGTGTAGGAGGTAGGTTACTGAAAGCAGTGAAGAGTTTTTACGAGGATAGTGAGGCTCAAGTTAGAGTATGTAGGAAAGAGGGAAATTATTTTCCAGTAAAAGTAGGCCTTAGACAAGGATGTGTGATGTCACCGTGGTTGTTTAATATATTTATAGATGGGGTTGTAAGAAAAGTAAATGCGAGGGTCTTGGCAAGAAGCGTAGAGTTAAAAGATAAAGAATCACACATAAAGTGGGAGTTGTCACAGTTGCTCTTTGCTGATGACACTGTGCTCTTGGGAGATTCTGAAGAGAAGTTGCAGAGATTGGTGAATGAATTTGGTAGGGTGTGCAAAAGAAGAAAATTGAAAGTGAATACAGGAAAGAGTAAGGTTATGAGGATAACAAAAAGATTAGGTGATGAAAGATTGGATATCAGATTGGAGGGAGAGAGTATGGAGGAGGTGAATGTATTCAGGTATTTGGGAGTGGACGTGTCAGCGGATGGGTCTATGAAAGATGAGGTGAATCATAGAATTGATGAGGGGAAAAGGGTGAGTGGTGCACTTAGGAGTCTGTGGAGACAAAGAACTTTGTCCTTGGAGGCAAAGAGGAAAATGTATGAGAGTATAGTTTTACCAACGCTCTTATATGGGTGTGAAGCATGGGTGATGAACGTTGCAGCGAGGAGAAGGCTGGAGGCAGTGGAGATGTCATGTCTGAGAGCAATGTGTTGTGTGAATGTAATGCAGAGAATTCGTAATTTGGAAGTTAGGAGGAGGTGCGGGATTACCAAAACTGCTGTCCATAGGGCTGAGGAAGGGTTGTTGAGGTGGTTCGGACATGTGGAGAGAATGGAGCGAAACAGAATAACTTCAAGAGTGTATCAGTCTGTAGTGGAAGGAAGGCAGGGTAGGGGTCGGCCTAGGAAAGGTTGGAGGGAGGGGGTAAAGGAGGTTTTGTGTGCGAGGGGCTTGGACTTTCAGCAGGCATGCGTGAGCATGTTTGATAGGAGTGAATGGAGACAAATGGTTTTTAATACTTGACGTGCTGTTGGAGTGTGAGCAAAGTAACATTTATGAAGGGGTTCAGGGAAACCGGCAGGCCGGACTTGAGTCCTGGAGATGGGAAGTACAGTGCCTGCACTCTGAAGGAGGGGTGTTAATGTTGCAGTTTAAAAACTGTAGTGTAAAGCACCCTTCTGGCAAGACAGTGATGGAGTGAATGACGGTGAAAGTTTTTATTTTTCGGGCCACCCTGCCTTGGTGGGAATCGGCCAGTGTGTTAATAATAAACAATGAGCTGCCACTTTTTTCAAGAGTCTCCTGTGAGGTACTGTATTGAAGGCTTTACTAAAATCCAAATAAACAATATTATATTCCTTATCACTGTCTACTGCCTCAAATGTTCTACTGAAGAAAGTCAGCAAGTTTGTCAGGCAGGAACGACCTCTCGTGAATCCATGCTGAGATTCATTTATTATGTTATGCTCTTCAAGGTGACTTCTAATAATGTCAGCTATAATTGATTCTAGTAACTTGCCCACTATAGATGTCAGGCTTATTGGACGGTAATTTGAAGGAACAGACTTATCCCCTGATTTGAATATTGGAACCACATTAGCCATCTTCCACAACTCTGGCACAACACCGGTAAGGATGGACGCATTAAACACACTCGTTAATGGCTGACTAAGCTCCATCTTGCATTCCTTAAGTACCCTGGAAAACAACTCATCGGGTCCCAGGAACTTATTTTGCTTCAGTTTGTCTATCTGTTTAATAACCATGTCCCTCGTGACAGTAATATTAGTTAATTTAAATTCATCAGGAACTAAATAATTGTTAATTACTGGAATTTCATTTACATCTTCCTGTGTAAAAACTGACAAAAAATTATCATTAAATAAGGAACACCTTTCCAGTTCGTTATCCATCAGCTGTCCATTCCCAATTTTCAGAGGTCCTACTTTTTCCTTCACCTTCGTCCTATACACTTGAAAGAACCCCTTTGGATTAGTCTTTGATTCATTAGCAACTCTAATTTTCATAGTCACATTTAGCCTTTCTAATCCCCTTTTTTACTTCTCTTTTAAGCTGAACATATTGGTCAGTAAGGTTAACCTCTCCTCATCTGATACGCCTATAAATTCCCCTTTTCTCCCCTAATAGATGCTTTAACCTACTGTTAACCCATTTGGGATCGCTATTATTAGACCTAATATCTCTCTGGGGAATGTATATACTCTGGGCACGGTGTACATTATTAAGAAAAAAATCATAAAAGCAGATCCCTTCATAATCATAAGTATGATCATCATCAATAAAATCATTAGCTAGATAACCCCAATCAAGATTAGACAGATGTTCCCTAAGTCCATTATAGTCGGCAGAATGGAAATCAGGGATTTTTACTGTATTATCATTATTCTTGCATTCCCAGTTAATGCTGAGTGATGGATTTGTGATCACTTGCGCCAAGCTCTTCAGTGATCTCCAGATTATTCACGAGTGTTTCCTTATTTGACAAGACTAGGTCTAGCAAATTATTACCCCTGGTAGGCTCTGTTACGCTCTGCTTCAGAAAACAGTCATGAACTGTTTCCATAAAGTCACTGGACTCTAGATTACCTGTCAAATAATTCCAGTCAATTTGACTAAAGTAAAAGTCCCCTACTATGACTATGTTATTGTGTCTAGAAGCCCTAACAATTTCGTCCAAAAGAAGTCTCCCTTTATCGTGATCCAAGCCCGGAGGTCGGTATATTACACCTAGAATTGTGGAAAAAGACACTTATGTACAGTTCAGGACATTTATTAAAGGAAACGTTTCGCCACGAGTGGCTTCTTCAGTCCTAATACAGAGAAAACTAAGAAAAACGCATATATATAGTGGCAGGAGTCAGGTGAAGAGACGCGTGGGTAGAGGTGGTAGTAGTAGTAGTAGTAGTAGTGGAACTGAAGAGGTAGTAGTTCCACTACTACTACTACTACTACCACCTCTACCCACGCGTCTCTTCACCTGACTCCTGCCACTATATATATGCGTTTTTTTTTTTAGTTTTCTCTGTATTAGGACTGAAGAAGCCACTCGTGGTGAAACGTTTCCTTTAATAAATATCCCGAACTGTACATAAGTGTCTTTTTCCACATCTTGTCGGTATCAACATACCTGTGGAAATTTATTTGGTCCCTAAAGTTCCACAGGACAGATCCGGTATGGCCGTAATGGAACGGCCATGCATTCTCTCGAGTTGGCGTGGATTGTTGGTAAGCTTATTTAATTTATAGATTTACCCTTCAGGGAAGGAGTAGGTAGTTTTACTGTTAGTATATTAATATTAGGTTTACTAAGGCAACTGTAGATAATAATAATGTAGACCTAAGACCTTAACATAGGTAATAATAGGCTGATAATGTAGGCAAACACTAGGATAAGTTAGCTAGGGAGAACTGGCAGCCCTAGTTTGAACGAAGAGACGAGGGTCTGGAAGAGAGACCAGCTAGTTCTTCTTAAGACAGACACCAACTGGACAAGGCGTGCCGTGATGAGCAGACGGCGCCCCCCACGTGTCTTCACATTTGGGACCTAGGGAAATCTGGTAGAGGCACCTCGATGTACCGTAGATGACCTCCGTCAGGCCCATACAGTAAGACAAGACCTCCACTTTATCTCGTAGATTTCTGGCCAGTGTCTGGGGAGAATTGTGAGTGAGTTTGATCTGTGGGCCCGGTGTGTAGCAGGCAGTGCATGCCCAGTAAGTACCAGTGTCACTGGGCAGTCTGGAAGCTAGTGTCCGTGTCTGCATAGTTATACTAGGGGATACATACCCTCTTGGATATAGGAATTTCTGAGGTGCAGGCAGGTCACTAATAACAATTGAATATTGCAGGAATTAAGGCTCCCGGTTGCACGTGGTTTCTGAGGGGAAGTCCAAAGGGGATAAGGCTAAGCTTAGGGAAGTTGAAGATCAGGATATATGCTGCAACACCAAGTAAGTTAGTCCTTTATACGTGCATGCAGGCGAGTTTCTTGCAACATCAATCATTTGTGAAAATCTGTCCTATGTGCCACTTGTGAGGCTGAGGTACCCACCTCAGAGCTTGGTGTCAACAGAGTTTGCCAGGGTAGGCGACTCACTTGGAGGCAGTCCACACAAATTTTCACAAAAAGTGGTCCTTCGAACTGGATGTGGAATAGCTAGATTAAGCTATCATAGCTAGGCCACAGTTAGGAACCAGTTTAACAGAGTTAGGTTAAGTTAGCACTCCTAGGCCCAGAGTTACGCAGAGGCTAGGCCAAGCTGACTATACACAGAAGTTGTTATTTGCAGTAATTTACAGGCAGGCCAGGTAGGCTAGAGAAGTTTGTGAATTTAATTATTTATTTAATTATATACAAGTAATCCGGAGTAGGAGACTTGTGTGTTAATTACTTACAGTGGATTTGCAAGGTAGCCATAGTTAGGCTAGGCTTGTGCAACATTTACAACAGTTATAGTAGCTGGGACAGATTTAACCTAGTTATTATTTACAGGGAGTTATAAAGCCAGGTTTAAGCTATAGCACACTAGCTAGGTTAGGATTTACCTTATCCAACCATCCACGCTAGGCTGAGTAAGCTAGGCCAAGCTGTTTACATACATTATTCATTTACTGTTTCACAAGTTGAATTGTTGAATTTATTTGTGTTAACCAAGTGATTTTAATTTGTATACTGCACTTTTTATTGTGTGATTTTCATTGTCTTTGATTCATTTAATGTGGGATTTGCGAATTGTACCTGAGACTAGGTTAAGTCCTGTAATTATTTGCTGGCATTGTACAGGAAATTGCTAGGTTAAGCTTTCACACTGATACACATTTTGATTGGGATTTGAGAGCTAACAGTGTACATTTTTTTATTCAGAGTAGAGTCAATATAATAAAGGGAATTGTTGAGAAGCCTTGAGACTCGTTCACTCTCACCTAATACTGTTCGTGCTGTGGGATGTGCTAATTGAAGTACAAATTAGTACCGTGATCTTAACTAAACAGCAACTATGGTAGGTAACGATGTAGTACCAGCTGTCCCAGCTCAAAGTCAATTAAAGCAGTCTATGGGAGCCTATAAGGGGTGCCTGAGCAAAGCATGTGAGGAGTGTTGTACGGTCAGGCAAGATCAAGACGTAGACTGGGAGGAACTAGAGAGTTGCGTGGAAGGATAATTACTGTCAGCGTGTCAGCGTGCCTCGTTGTGCTCCGGGTTATCTCGTGTTTTCATGGTCGCTCTTACGTGCTAGAACTTTAATTTGTGTCATCAATCCTATACGATACATCCCTCTAGCGCCTGGAACCAATCTTGGGCGGAAAACATTATATACTGAGTCAAAAAAGGAGAATTAGTGCACTACCTAGCAGAGTTTACTGCCAGAGGGGAATCATAGGCCTGTGTCCCGTGTGAAATAAAATAATAATAATTGAACTTTTCGTGTCAGAGGAAAGAAAGTCTCCCTGATAACATTGAGTATACATAGTGTATAGTGTATACTACAGTGGCTCCCTAGTATATTGATGATAAAGGCTAAAGTGTCATTTGAAAACAGGTGAATTTGTAAATGAAGTGATAAGCCTATAGAGGCAGGTGCCAGAAGTCGCAAGAAACTTACCACAGGTCAGCTGTTTTTAATAATCTTCCTGGCTTGCTAGTGTACTCGCATATAATCTAGTGATACCAGTCAATAGCAGAATACAGTGTTGTAGTAGCAACTAACCAGTATTATAATGGTACTTAGTGGAGTGGAGTGACTTTCATTAGTTTCTTTTTCTTGAAATACGAGACGTTACTGTGAATTTCATATAACCTGTAGTTACCAGCGGTCGCAATATACACAACGAGAAGCAATTATTACTACAGAAAAAGCGTCCTTCCTCCAAAATTTGCACCAGTCAACTATAGTGATAATATAGCATTTATTGTGGTGAGACGGAAAAAAAAAAAAATAGAAAAGCCAGATACAGCGATTGATAAACAAGGAGGTCTACCGTTCGTCATTGTAGGAGCTGCCAGATATCACCGGCTCTTCAACACGCAAGTTATACTTTTGTATCAGTCAAATCACATATTACTCGGGTAGATAATTTTCCAGTAGATCCTTCATGTGTTAGCTCAAATCACCGACCAGTATGTTTTAAATAAGTGACCCACTGATCAGAGCAGATCGACTGGTCCGAACCCTTGACTGGTCCGAACCCTTGACTGGTCCGAACCCGGGATTGGTTTCAAACAGTTTCGTTGGACAATAAAGAAGACTGTAAACGGATGGGGTTGTAGGCGCCCTTATAAACACAAACATTAAAAATCAGGAGTGTGACGGTAAGCTGTCCAATATACAAAAAGAGTTAGAAACAGATATACAAATAGCTAGAGCTTCATTTAAGGTCATTAATATAATATTCAAGAGGTTGCTAGTAGAATTGCAGTAAATCAACCATTCAAATCATTATGAAGCTGTGTGTAGTCTGTGGTCAGTCAAACAAACGGGCTTCCACATGGATAAATTGTCATTTTTGTGGAAATTGGTGTCACGCCCCTTGTACAGATATCCCAGAACTAGCTACAAGCAGTATTAAAACAGAGAAGTGTTTTTGGGTATGCCCAAATGAGGAAAATCTGTGGACTAAAATCACAAGGGTATTAAAAGAGGACAACATCAAAGCTGCTTTCATAGAAAACCTGGAAGCTTTCTACAACAGATGGGAACATAAAAAGTCTGGGCTGAATGGTACTGCCCTTGATACTGGCCATGTAGTCACAAACTGTAAGGCTGGAGGTGATGTCCTGGTACTCAGTAAATGTGGGGCTGATAGTGCTGTCCTGGGAGACAGTAATGGTGAAGCTGGAGGTGCTGTCCTGGGAGACAGAAATGGTGAAGCTGGAGATACTGTCCTGGGAGACAGAAATGGTGAAGCTGGAGATTTTGTCCAGGTAGTCGGGAATTATACGCAGGAAGGAATACATATAAATGACCTCATAGGGGACAGGAGCCATAGTAGGGAAACAAGTGTAGTCAAAGATAAGATAAAACCAATATTGCAAACTAGAAATACCGCAGGAAATAGCAAACAAGAGGACTCCAATAGCAATAGTGAGGATAAATTACCAAAAACAACTGGTGGGAGCTCCATTGTTGGTGCTAGGGAGGATAGAAGTAAGACAGGGAAACATGCACCAACAGGGAATACAGTCACAGAAACCCAAGGCAAGCGGAAACCAAGCCTGTGCACATACTATGCACTTGGTATCTGCTGGCATGGGAAATCTGGAAAAACAGATAGGACATGCAACTATGACCACCCTAGAAAATGCCATGCCCATATGACAACAGGAAAATGCAAACTCCCTTCCTGTAAGCTTTTTCACCCTGAAATGTGTACCTCTTCAGTACAGGAAAGACTGTGCTATAACTTAAATTGCCAGGCATACCATCTAAAGGGGACAAAAAGATACAAAACATCCAGGCCATGGGAAAACCTGGGTAGCCACAGCCACTCAAGAGGGAGAGGTTTTTTAGTGCCAGGAAGGAAAAAAAACTGGCAGGAAATGGCAGAAATCGTACACCAAATCCAGTCATTCCTGGAGTGGAACCACAGTCGATGGCCTCCACTCCAAACCAACAAATACAGATACTAATGCCGGAAAAAAAATCCCCCCCCAGTACCAACAATACCACCAGTCCGATAACATTCTTCTTTGCAAATATACAGGGTCTAAAGCCAGCAACAAACAACAAAATACCTTTCATCCGTGGACTGCTTGCAGAGGCAAAGGCAATGTTCGCGGCTTTCACTGAGACCCACATAAAGGATCACTTGGACAATGAAATATGGATCCCAGGTTACAACCTATACAGATGTGACAGAGTGAACAGGCAAAAGGGGGGGATTGGCCTGTACATTGCAGAGTCACTTGTTTGCACAGAACTGCTTAATGCCTCAAATTACGTAGTGGAAGTTTTAGCAGTAAAGGTCGAGAACCAAAACCTAGTCATTGTGGTAGTCTACAAGCCTCCGGATGCAACATCCCAGCAATTCCAGGAACAGCTGTTAAAAATTGACCACTGTCTGGAAAATCTTCCAGCTCCTGCACCCAACATCTTGCTCCTGGGGGATTTCAACTTAAGGCACCTAAAATGGAGGAATATAGCAAATAATATTGTTGCAGTAATAACACCAGGAGGCAGCTCTGATGAAAACTCACACTCACACGAGCTTTAAAATCTCTGCGCAAAATTCAATTTAAACCAGCAAATAATAGAGCCTACTAGACTGGAGAATACACTAGACCTCATCTTCACTAACAATGATGATCTGATAAGAAATGTCACCATATCAAAAACAATATACTCAGATCACAACATAATTGAGGTTCAGACATGTATGCGTGGAGCCCCAGACCGACAAAATGAGACTAGTCACGAGGGAGCATTCACCAAATTCAACTTCAATAACAAAAACATAAAGTGGGACCAAGTAAACCAAGTCCTAACCGATATAAGCTGGGAAGATATACTAAGCAACACAGACCCAAACTTATGCCTAGAACAGATTAACTCGGTGGCACTCGATGTATGCACAAGGCTTATTCCTCTAAGAAAAAGGAGGAGTAGATGTAAAATAGAAAGAGAGAGGCGCTCCCTTTACAGGCGACGGAAAAGAATAACAGAGCGGCTAAAAGAGGTCAATATATCTGAAATGCGCAGGGAGACACTGGTCAGAGAAATAGCAAGCATCGAACTTAAGCTAAAAGAATCCTTTAGGAGTCAGGAATCGCGGGAAGAACTAAAAGCCATAAATGAAATCGAAAGAAACCCAAAGTATTTCTTCTCCTATGCCAAAGCAAAATCGAGAACAACGTCCAGTATTGGGCCCCTACTTAAACAAGATGGGTCCTACACAGATGACAGCAATGAAATGAGTGAGCTACTCAAGTCAAAATATGACTCAGTTTTTAGCAAGCCGCTAACCAGACTGAGAGTCGAAGATCAAAATGAATTTTTTATGAGAGAGCCACAAAATTTGATTAACACAAGCCTATCCGATGTTATCCTGACGCCAAATGACTTCGAACAGGCGATAAATGACATGCCCATGCACTCTGCCCCAGGGCCAGACTCATGGAACTCTGTGTTCATCAAGAACTGCAAGAAGCCCCTATCACGAGCCTTTACCATCCTATGGAGAGGGAGCATGGACACGGGGGTCGTCCCTCAGTTACTAAAAACAACAGACATAGCCCCACTCCACAAAGGGGGCAGTAAAGCAACAGCAAAGAACTACAGACCAATAGCACTAACATCCCATATCATAAAAATCTTTGAAAGGGTCCTAAGAAGCAAGATCACCACCCATCTAGAAACCCATCAGTTACACAACCCAGGGCAACATGGGTTTAGAACAGGTCGCTCCTGTCTGTCTCAACTACTGGATCACTACGACAAGGTCCTAAATGCACTAGAAGACAAAAAGAATGCAGATGTAATATATACAGACTTTGCAAAAGCCTTCGACAAGTGTGACCATGGCGTAATAGTGCACAAAATGCGCGCTAAAGGAATAACAGGAAAAGTCGGTCGATGGATCTATAATTTCCTCACTAACAGAACACAGAGAGTAGTCGTCAACAGAGTAAAGTCCGAGGCAGCTACGGTGAAAAGCTCTGTTCCACAAGGCACAGTACTAGCTCCCATCTTGTTCCTCATCCTCATATCCGACATAGACAAGGATGTCAGCCACAGCACCGTGTCTTCCTTTGCAGATGACACCCGAATATGCATGACAGTGTCTTCCATTGCAGACACTGCAAGGCTCCAGGCGGACATCAACCAAATCTTTCAGTGGGCTGCAGAAAACAATATGAAGTTCAACGATGAGAAATTTCAATTACTCAGATATGGTAAACATGAGGAAATTAAATCTTCATCAGAGTACAAAACAAATTCTGGCCACAAAATAGAGCGAAACACCAACGTCAAAGACCTGGGAGTGATTATGTCGGAGGATCTCACCTTCAAGGACCATAACATTGTATCAATCGCATCTGCTAGAAAAATGACAGGATGGATAATGAGAACCTTCAAAACTAGGGAGGCCAAGCCCATGATGACACTCTTCAGGTCACTTGTTCTATCTAGGCTGGAATAATGCTGCACTCTAACAGCACCTTTCAAGGCAGGTGAAATTGCCGACCTAGAAAATGTACAGAGAACTTTCACGGCGCGCATAACGGAGATAAAACACCTCAATTACTGGGAGCGCTTGAGGTTTCTAAACCTGTATTCCCTGGAACGCAGGAGGGAGAGATACATGATTATATACACCTGGAAAATCCTAGAGGGACTAGTACCGAACTTGCACACGAAAATCACTCACTACGAAAGCAAAAGACTTGGCAGACGATGCACCATCCCCCCAATGAAAAGCAGGGGTGTCACTAGCACGTTAAGAGACCATACAATAAGTGTCAGGGGCCCGAGACTGTTCAACTGCCTCCCAGCACACATAAGGGGGATTACCAACAGACCCCTGGCAGTCTTCAAGCTGGCACTGGACAAGCACCTAAAGTCAGTTCCTGATCAGCCGGGCTGTGGCTCGTACGTTGGTTTGCGTGCAGCCAGCAGCAACAGCCTGGTTGATCAGGCGCTGATCCACCAGGAGGCCTGGTCACAGACCGGGCCGCGGGGGCGTTGACCCCCGAAACTCTCTCCAGGTAAACTCCAGGTAAACCTTTGGAGCAAAGACTGGAGGCCTTTGAGAGATCATTTATCCTTTATGAGACAGAGGCCTATACAGTGGACCCCCGCATAACGATCACCTCCGAATGTGACCAATTATGTAAGTGTATTTGTGTAAGTGCGTTTGTACGTGTATGTTTGGGGGTCTGAAATGGACTAATCTACTTCACAATATTCCTTATGGGAATAAATTCAGTCAGTACTGACACCTGAACATACTTCTGGAGTGAAAAAATATCGTTAACCGGGGGTCCACTGTACTACAGGTGAGTCCGAATATACAGTAGAAGTAGCACGGACAGACTATGACGAACGAAGGGCAGAGTGTAAAGCAGAGATGAGACTCTGCAGGCAGTTAATAAAGACTTTGAAGGCCGGTACAGCAGGAGGAGCAAATGTTTCAAGGAACACGAACAACAGCACGCCTGTTAATATGTTGCCCAGATTGCCCCAGTTGAATTTACCAACGTTCGACGGAACCTTAACAGAGTACATTGCTTTTTGGGATCAGTTTAAAGCCCAGATAGATGACAGAGACGATTTGTCAGATGCCATCAAATTACAATGTTTACGTTCACAGCTCAAGGGTAAAGCCTTGGACTTGGTCCGGCATTACCAAACCACTGACACCAATTACCAACATGCCAAAGACCAATTAAAGGACACGTTTGGCAACACTGAGGAGATAAAGGTAGCTATACTTATCAGTTGCTGGATCTAGAGGCTTGTCGCCATGACTGTCAGAGCCTAGAGAAGTTCCGAATCGAAGTTATGAGTTTGACGAATAGTCTTAAAGATTTACATGATTGGGGTAAGTCGGAATGGTTCATCAGTCAGGTGATTCAGAGGAAACTGGCTGGCAGTACAGTGCATGAGTTACACTTAAAATATCAGATGAATAGGTTCACGATACAACAAATCGTTGAGGGGTTGGGAGATCTTGTTTCTCATTTGAGTATAGGTGTGAGAGAAGAGTCACCACCATCGCCACATAAAAACCCAGAAAGTCACTCAAAGATCTCGAGAGATCAGTCTAAAGCTCGTACGACTAACGTTGGAGTGTTCTATGGTAAAGAGGTGTCTAAGGTAAGAACCTCTAAGCAGAACCTCAGAGGCACTTATGCCAGAATATGCGTGTTCTGCGAAGGCGAACACGCTAGCACGAGTTGCCCGGAGTATATAACACTGAGCAGTAGGCAACAGAGACTAAGGGAGTTGAGACTCTGCTTCTAGTGATGTGGGGAACACTTTGCGAGAGACTGTGGCACCCAGCTCAGTGAGTGTCGAGTCTGTTGCAAAGGTAAGCACCATACTGCACTATGTCCTAATAATTGAAGGGAACCCCAGGCTAGTAGGGATATCTCTCAGGTAGAGATAGAAAGTGAGTCCGAGCCTGAAATGGTAGCCAGCGTGATTAGTGGGAGTGAAGTCTCTAATCCGAGTGAGAATCACGGAGGTGCTGCCCTACCTACAGTCATGGCAAAGGTTGTGAGTGGGCACAGGTCTGAAACAACCCGATTATTCTTTGACCAAGGAGCACAAGTATCCTTGATAACAAAGAAGTTGGTGGCTAAATTAAAGTTGAAGGCCACAAAGAAAGTTAGTATGATGTTGGGAGGGGCTATAAGTCAGGTCCCACCCAAATCTTATGATGTGGTGGATGTCACAGTCAAATTAGGTGGACATCGCAGAGACATTACAGCCTTGGTGGTAGAGACATTACCCAGGGCAATTACAGCGAGAGGTCTTGCTGCAGCAGCTAAGTGATTGAAAGACCTTGACATGAAGCTGGCAGACCAGGGAATTACCACTGACATGGTCAGAAATGTAGGTATCCTGGTGGGAGCCAGTCATATAGATGACTTCCTGTCTACACGACGGACGTTTAAGGAAGGAATTGGTTTATACAGATCCCCAGTAGGATACATCATAGGCGGCAGGATTCCACCTGAATTCCTTGCCACGCCAGATAGAGGAGAAGCTGTCCCCACGATAGCTGGGGGAGTAGTGATAATGAATACTAGTATACACGATGAACCGCCAGGAAAGCTGAATCAGGTAGGTAGTGACGAACACTCGGCCACCTTGGGAAAACACTTTTACACGGTACATAAAGAGGGAGATAGATTGCCATTAAATCTAGGGAACCTCGTAACAGTGGGAGGAAAGGCTACCACGGCATGTGGGCCACTGGGTGGGAAAGTACGGAGCCACTCAGTCAAGGCTAGACATACGAAAGACGTTAAAGTTAAAGGAAGGGGCGCTAAGACCACCGGAACCAACAAGTTTACACCCCCAGAGGTCCACACAGGGGAAACTGGATGGTTGAAGTTAGACTGGAGTCTGCTCGATGAGAGTGGCCGGACGGCACTCGTGTCCACGGTCTGCCGTGGGGGCTCACGGAAGGTGAACTTGATTTAGAATTAACACCTACCTTCGCCGGCGGGAGGATGTGGAAATTTATTTGGTCCCTAAAGTTCCACAGGACAGATCCGGCATGGCTGTAATGGAACGGCTGAGCTGGGTGGCCCTTATACCCCACCCAAACAAAGCATTCTCTCGATTTGGCGTGGATTGTTGGTAAGCTTATTTAATTTATAGATTTACCCTTCATGGAAGGAGTAGGTAGTTTTACTGTTAGTATATTAATATTAGGTTTACTAAGGCAACTGCAGATAATAATAATGTAGACCTAAGACCTTAACATAGGTAGTAATAGGCCGATAATGTAGGCAAACACTAGGATTAGTTAGCTAGGGAGAACTGGCAGCCCTAGTTTGAACGAAGAGACGAGGGTCTGGAAGAGAGACCAGCTCGTTCTTCTAAAGACAGACACCAACTGGACAAGATGTGCCGTGATCAGCAGACGGCCCTCCCCCCACGTGTCTTCATAATTGAGACCTAGGGAAATCTGGTAGAGGCACCTCGATGTGCCGTAGATGACCTCCATCAGGCCCATACAGTAAGACAAGATCTCCACTTTATCTTGTAGATTTCTGGCCAGTGTCTGGGGAGAATTGTGAGTGAGTTTGATCTGTGGGCCCGGTGTGCAGCAGGCAGTGCATGCCCAGTAAGTACCAGTGTCACTGGGCAGTCTGGAAGCTAGTGTCTGTGTCTGCATAGTTATACTAGGGGATACATACCCTCTTGGATATAGGAATTTCTGAGGTGCAGGCAGGTCACTAATGACGAATGAATATTGCAGGAATTAAGGCTCCCGGTTGCATGTGGTTTCTGAGGGGAAGTCCAAAGGGGTTAAGCCTTAGCTTAGGGAAGTTGAAGATCAGGATATATGCTGCAACACGAAGTAAGTTAGTCCTTTATATGTGCATGCAGGCGAGTTTCTTGCAACATCAATCATTTGTGAAAATCTGTCCTATAAGCCACTTGTGAGGCTGAGGTACCCACCTCAGAGCTCGGTGTCAACAGAGTTTGCCAGGCTAGGCGACTCACTTGGAGGCAGTACACACAAATTTTCACAATACCATTTCCTCACACCTAGAATTAGTTTTTCTTGACCCTCTACAAACTCTACCCAAACAGATTCTGTTACTGCTCCATCTATTTTTATACCTGTTTTTATGCAGCAATTAATATAATATTAATATATTTGGTTTAGAAAGACACGTAAGCAAACACTATGACATATTTATTAGAAAACGTTTCAGTCCTGGGACCTTGATCATTTCTAACATACAGAGGTAGAAAGACATTATATATATAGGCGGAGAGTGAGGTGTGACGCACGTGACTTGATGAATGTCATAAGAACATAAGAATGGAGGAACACTGTAGAAGGCCTACTGGCCCATGCGAGGCAGGTCCTTATCAAAACAACCTCTACCTATGATGAGGATGGGTAGACTATGAAATCATGTGACTCCTGTGTTGTTGGGTTGGTGCTGCTTAAGTATCATTCATGCCAATGTTTTTGAAATTTTGTAGTTTCCAGTGTTGCGTTCTATAGTGTCGGTGACGGCGATTAGTGACGCTTCTAGTCACCATCGGCGTCTGAGGTCTGGTTCGGTGAGAACGAGTTGTGCCTCATTCCAGTTCATCAAATGCCCCGTGGAGTCTCTGTGGAGGACACAGGCATACCTTACATCGTCTCTGTTAGAGGCATTTCGATGCTCATTCAGCCAGACTGCAAGATCTCTGCCTGTCTCGCCTACATATTTCTTGGGACAGAACCTACAGGGGATAGTGTAGACGCCTGCTGTAGAAGTTAGAGGTGTGGGGCTGTGTTTCGTAGTGAGGTCTTTGATAGATGATGTGTTTATGGTGGAAACGATGATGTTACTCATAGCAAGTGCCCGGCGAGTATTCGTGGCAACATCGCCACATGGGAGTACTATGAACTGCTTAGGGGGCTGTTCCATGGGCGGTTTGTTGAGGATAGCTTGTGCCTTGAGTCTGCAATCTCGGATGAAGAAAGATAGGAACTGAAGACGTGTAAAGGCTTGTGTTATGTAAGTGCATTCTTCTTCTAGAAAACAAGGGCTGGAGATGCGAAGAGCTCTCAAGAAGAAGCCAATGAGGACTCCTCTCTTAGTGCGGGTGTCTTGGTGTGAATAAAAGTGTATAAGATCGTCCTTGCTGGTAGGTTTTCTATACACTTCGAAGAGAAATTTGTCACTGTCGGGACATCTGCACAGTAGGCAGATGTCCCGATGTGCCCACACAGGGTTGTGTGTGTGGTGAATTATTAGGAAATGGAAGGTTAATGCATCTGTTGCCAGATAGGTCCCTTATTATTTTATTTATTTACTGTTCTGTAATGTTTTATATAAAATACACAAAAAATAAATCAGAAATTAAATAATTTACTTTTAGTAATCAAAATATCACATAATATGCAGTAAATAATTTAATATACATAGATTAGATTTTGCCACCGAAGTGGCTAGTTTATTGTGCACCCCATATCCATCCTCTGGACATTAGCGCGAGAGCATATGGATACACAAAAGGCCTAGGAACTAGGCCCCAAAGGGTTAACAGGAATACATATGGATTTATATCTACATATCTATAGTTCACTTATCTGTTACAAGCAAATTTAGGAAATTTGCTTGGTATATCTGGTATCTTATTTTCATTAATAAGATATCTTGACATGTCACATAGGTTATTATACTGTATCTCTGTATTCCTCAATAAGTGGACAATTAAGCACAGTGTTCAAGACAGTGACCATATGCCTGATCACATAATTTACATTTAGTTTGATCATCATCTGTATGTCTCCCAAACTGCAAGAAGTACTTGTAACCAAGCCTAAGCCTGGCCACTACAACATCAGTCAGTCTGTTCACATTGCAAGTTGCTCCATAAACATACTTATCTACGTTCATGTTATCATAGTGGGTTATAGATCTACTCAGGCTTCTAACTTCATTCCTATAACAATCATTTTCATTATTTACTTCTCTCCTAATATTATTCCTAATGCTAGACACAGTTATACCAAAGTTATATTCTACATTCTCCTTCTGGGTACTCTTGTGCAAGAAAGGTATAAAATACCGACAATATGAAAGTAGACACATGTGCAACATCTGGATATCTTTATTGTAGACGTTTCGCCATCCAGTGGCTTTATCAATACAAATTCTAGGACATAATTGGAAGACTGTAGAACTATATACAAAAGATGAGGTAATCAGTCCCTCAGCCTTGGAGTTAGTGTTCACAGCATCGTGGTGGAGGAGAATCTGGAGCAAAGGCAAGAAGATTGGCGGTTATATAGGCGTCAGTGGATAAGGACATGCAGCAGACGAGGGCATAGTCACTGGTAGGCAGGATTCTCCAGTGGAAGTAGGTCCTTCCCAAAGAGATGGGTTAGTTGCAGCAGCCGTGAAGAAGGTCTTGTAGATGTCCTCTGAACCTAGAATTTGTATTGATAAAGCCACTGGATGGCGAAACGTCTACAATAAAGATATCCAGATGTTGCACATGTGTCTTTACTTTCATATTGTCGGTATTTTATACCTTTCATTGCACAACTTGGCACAAGATCCCACACTCTTCACTGACTACTCCTGGATTCGTTCGTTTTGTGCTGCTGGGCGGAAGTTGCTGCCTATACAACTACTCCTTGAGAAGAGTTGTGACCTTCCTGTTGCTGGGTACCATCCACCACCTCCCTGGCGCCCAGATCCAATCGATGTTTGCATCATGCAGCTACCAATCTCTAAGCGTCTCTGCAGTCAAGACACCCTCAGCAATCATGCTGAGACAAGCATGGCACTGGCAGAGGGAGGCACATGTGCAGTGTATTTCACAGATGGTTCTGTCGACCCTGACAGGAAGAGAGCAGCAGCTGGACTGTACCACAATGGTCACACACAAGGCTGGCGACTCCTTGGCCATTGCACAATCCTTCAAGCTGAGCTGGTGGCGATTCAGCAGGCATTGTCACATGCCCTACGACATCGACTCCGACCTGTCATTCATGTTGATTCCACCTCTGCAATCAATGCCCTCTCCCATCCTCAACCACAGGACAATGTTCACCTCATCACATCGATTCTGAGCATAATGGCAGCCTTAGAAGTTCAGGGTAACAGATCGACATTGAACTGGATCCCCAGCCATGCTGGCATCCGGGGAAATGAGGTGGCAGATGATGCAGCCAAGGCAGCAACAGACTATCCACATGTTGGGATTACTGTCCAAATCAGCCTACGACAGACCAAACTGGTGGCTGCCAGAGCCATGAAACTTATGGGGGAGGTCTTAGGTGATACCCCATCTCAACAGTGGTACCGAGCAGCGACTCAGGGAGAACCCCCTCCATATGATAGAAGCTGGTCCAGAGCGCAGTGTACCGCCATCCATCGGCTTCGTTTGGGCTTTCCCACAGCCAAGATGATGGTAGACAAGGCTGAGGAGGAGATATGCCAGTACTGTCAGCACGTTGTCCAGCGGCCCCTAACACACTATCTTCTGGAGTGCGAAGTTACTGAGACACTCCGCAGGCAACTAGGAGTGATATTACCTCCCGAAGAGGACCCAGAGATGACTGCGGCCACACTAGTGTACCATGGAGTCAACGAACCAGACAAGCTGTTTACCTGTGATAACGACATATCCTCCTCCTCGCTAGTGTCCACAGTTAGGAGTACATATAGTGTTGTCGCTTATGAGATGCACCAGTTGAACTGACCAGAAAAGTGCTTGAGCAGCATAAGTCACATCATTGTAGAAACCTTTCTCCCTCGGGAGCCAGAGACGGTTCATCGCAAGATTGAGACACGTGCCCGGACTACGGTCTTGGCGAACATTATACATACATGCCTTTGCTCCAGATTCTCCTCCACCACTATGCTGTGAACACTAACTCCAAGGCTGAGGGACTGATTACCTCATCTTTTGTATATAGTTCCACAGTCTTCCAATTATATCCTAGAATTTGTATTGAAAAAGGCACTGGATCAGCCGGGCTGTGGCTCGTACGTTGGTTTGCGTGCAGCCAGCAGCAACAGCCTGGTTGATCAGGCGCTGATCCACCAGGAGGCCTGGTCACAGACCGGGCCGCGGGGGCGTTGACCCCCGAAACTCTCTCCAGGTAATACTCCAGGATGGCGAAACGTCTACAATAAAGATATCCAGATGTTGCACATGTGTCTTTACTTTCATATTGTCGGTATTTTATACCTTTCTTGCACAACTTGTCAGACACTGCAACATCATGGAATCTTAGTTCAGAGGACATCTACAAGACCTTCACGGCTGCTGCAACTAACCCATCTCTTTGGGAAGGACCTACTTCCACTGGAGAATCCCGCCTACCAGTGACTATGCCCTCGTCTGCTGCATGTCCTTATCCACTGACGCCTATATAACCGCCAGTCTTCTTGCCTTTGCTCCAGATTCTCCTCTACCACGATGCTGTGAACACTAACTCCAAGGCTGAGGGACTGATTACCTCATCTTTTGCATATAGTTCTACAGTCTTCCAATTATGTCCTAGAATTTGTATTGATAAAGCCACTGGATGGCGAAACGTCTACAATAAAGATATCCAGATGTTGCACATGTGTCTTTACTTTCTGGGTACTCTTCTTAGCTAACATACCAACTTTATCATGAAGGAGTAATCCAATGTGTGATGGGATCCATAGCAATTGTACATTAATTCGTTTGTCCCTAATTTTTGAGTATCTGTACCTGGCTTCCCCAATGAGCATGTTGTTGGAGTCATTATATGAGTCAAGAGCCTTCAATGATGACATAGAATCAGTAATGATGATAGAGTCAAGCTCAGTGTCATAGGTTAGCTTTAGCGCCATTAGGATTGCAAACAATTCAGTTTGCAGTGTAGACGCCCAGTTGTTAATTCTTATGCCTAACTCAACAAATTTATTATCGTTCTTAACTAGGGAGGTGGCAACAAGAGCAGATGCAGCCCTGCCAGAAGACTCCTGTTTAGATCCATCAGTGTATATAACTTGTGATAACTTGTTACTACCAGCTAGGTGAGAAATTTCTTCTTGAGCAGTTGCTCTAACAAGAGATTTAAGGAAGGGATTTTTTTTTATATTTTATTGAAAAAGACACAATACAAGATATAAATAAATAAAAGAACACAATAATTAGCCACATGCGAATACAATGATCTAGTGTCAACCCCCATCAGACCCTAAGTGTTACAATCATATCGTATTAAAGGGTAAACCATCACCTAACAAAATACACTAACAGAATCTAAACCTACAATACACTCCTGTTACACTGTACAATAAAACCTCCTTGTACAAAGCACACAGAAGATATGATAAACATAGGAATAAAAACATTATACATTACAATAATGAAACAAAAGGCAAACCTAAGCCTTCAATAAAATTGCCAAGACATACCACCATAATACGTCCCGCAAAGTGCTGGAACCTCCGAACAGAATAAAATAGCGAGAGCTCCAGCACGGAACAAAACCATTAACACAAACAAAGCTTACAATTTATGTCAGCGCTCACACCAACCCCCCACTGCTCTATGTCAGCGCTCACACCAACCCCCCACTGCTCTATGTCAGCGCTCACACCAACCCCCCACTGCTCTATGTCAGCGCTCACACCAACCCCCCACTGCTCTATGTCAGCGCTCACACCAACCCCCCACTGCTCTATGTCAGCGCTCACACCAACCCCCCACTGCTCTATGTCAGCGCTCACACCAACCCCCCACTGCTCTATGTCAGCGCTCACACCAACCCCCCTCCTCTCTATGTCAGCGCTCACACCAACCCCCCACTGCTCTATGTCAGCGCTCACACCAACCCCCCACTGCTCTATGTCAGCGCTCACACCAACCCCCCACTGCTCTGTTAAATAAGACCCCTTGCACAAGTTGCACTGTAAATGTCACACAACCTACAAATTTTAAAAATACAGAACATTGACCTAAAACGTTAGGCAAAACAAAGACTATAATAAACATTACATAAGGGCATTTCACAATGAAACCCCACCTAAACACTGGGCAAGACACATCCGCAAGTAAAAGATTTAACATTATGTATACAAGTACAATCCATACAAATAACAAAATCCTATCGTAAGGTATCAAAACGATTTAGTTACAGTACATTAAAACCTTATTTCCCTATTTGAAGCACAAAAATACATCATGAGAAGTTATATAACAAGCCTAAATCTGGCATTGAGTAACATTAACGTAGAAAAAAAAAATACAAAACACGTAATAATTAAAGATTGTGATAGTAGGTTCATATACATATATCTCAGATTATATAAGCCATGTGAAGGCTGATACCTTTTAAAGAACCATACATCAAGTACATACTTTTTTGAATATGCTTGAGCTAAGCCAAGCATTAACAGGATATATACACTTATGACCGTCACGTTCACCTATTAGCAATACACGACAGACCATTGCTTGAGATTATCTCATGCGTCGGTGTTCGACATTTATCCATTATCAGTATCACAACAACAATACAATTATCTTAAATGTCGACTCTAAGGTACATCAGTGTATAACTAATAGCGACGAGGGTCGCCGACGTATGCCAGGGATTGCTCAAACCTCTATAGTTTCAAAATCTAACCTTAAGGCGTCATCATACTGACGACAATATTACTATAGCATGTGTCGATTCTGCTACACAAATGATGTGTATTATAAAAGGTTAACGTACATTTTATTCGATCTATTCACTTGGCAAACAATATAACAAAATTTTTTTCAAAGCCCCCGGTTCGTTCTCTTTTATACCTTCTAGACCTCACATGACCTTACATGACCTTACATGACCTTACATGACCGCCCCTTCCCAATGTTTCATCATTATTCCTCACCATTTCCAACCGTCACTCTCGCTCACACACGAAAAGGCCAGCCACGTCTACCCTCTATGGTACTAATGCCCATAAATCACGAACATGAAAATTACAATATCCCACTGAAAAAGTCGAAAGCCATCTACCCCCAGCAATCTCTCTATTCCTCTGCTGTGTACCATAAAAAATCGCTGCCAGCGCCCTGATCCTCTCTCTTGCTGATACGTGTCTGCAGGCCCATGAAGTATATACAAAGTCAGTGACTAGATATCCAATCGCCCTTTGTACCGGCAACCCTACCCCCCCCCCACATCTAGACTTAACGCTCTTAAGACACTAATTCCCTCACCTCCCACCATCTGTATAACTCTGCTAAACCACACTCTTACCGCTTCCAATCTCTCACAAAAAAACACTGCGTTGAAAGCCGTGTCAATATCCCCACACACACAATGTTCCTTACCCACTTGCACACGTCTAAGTAAGTAAGTAAGTAAGTAAGTTTATTCAGGTATACACAAATACAGTTACATAGAATTATCATACATAGCAGCATATGTGTAGAGAACCTGGGATAACCCAAAAAAGTCAGACAGAGTGACTTATTTCCATTGGGGTCCTTTTACCTTATTATTATAATATAAAGGTTATAATATTTTCTTATTATTCTACAATGAAGATAACATCTTATTATCATACTAAAAAGACTATCTACAATACGAGGGTCATTACTAGGAATAAGGTAAAATTTACACGTATTTTAGCTAAAAAATAGAAAATCATTCCCCTCCCTTTCTGTAGCTACATTCATCAGACACCTTTTGGCACTCTTCTTGAACTGGTTCATGCTATGACTGGCTTTGACATGTGCGGGTAGTCTGTTTCATTCCTTTATTGCTGTACAATAAAAGGTGTTTGACGCCTGGCCAATGACTGTGGGTACTACAAAGTTGTGCTCTCTCCCCCTAGTACTATGATTGCTTTGGTTCCCAACCTTGACAAAATTGACAGCAAGATATTCTGGACACTGTTTGTGAGCAATTTTATAAACATGAATTAGCTTCAGTTGTTTTACTCTGTCTTCAACATTCATCATATCCAACTGCTGTAATTCATCCTGGCCTACATGTTCTCTTGGTCCCAGCCCCAGGATGAATCTTACGATTTTGTTCTGGGTGATTTGCAGTCTATCTTTCAGTTTTTTTGTCAAGGCAGAGTACCATGAAGAGCAAGCGTAATCCATATGGCATTGTATAAGGGCTAGACATAGGGTCCTGCGAGCCTCAGTAGTTAGACACTGTGCTTGTCTATACAGGAACTTCAGTCTGGCATTCGCTTTCTTTACTACACTGTTCCCTATCAATTCTCCTGACATGCATGGGTCAAAGGGGATTCCCAGATATTTTACTGATGAAACCAAAGTGATGGGCTCCCCATTACACTGAACATTAAAATTATTTACCCTTCTCAGTTTATGTTTCGTGCCAAAGAGAATGGCTTCAGTTTTCCCTAGGTGTAATGATAGTTTGTTGTCTACTAACCATTTGCTGCAGGACTCCAGTTCCAGTGTTAAAACATTAGCAATATCTCGTGGGTCTTTACCTGTCACTAACAGAGCACTGTCATCTGCATACAGTAGGAGCTTGCACTTGACACTGATAGGCATATCATTAACATAACATAAGAATAATAAGGGACCCAGAATACTACCTTGGGGAACTCCACATGTTATCGGCAGGGGTTCTGATTCCGTTTTGTTGATTTTGACTATTTGTCTCCTGTTGCTAAGGTAGGACTTAAACCAGTCTACAGAACCTATACCGATAGCTTGAAGTTTCTTACATAATATATTGTGGTTGACAGCATCGAAGGCCTTTTGCAGGTCTAAGGTTACCATACCTATGAGGTTCCCTTTTGAGGTGTCGGTTGAGTAAGATCTTCTAAAGCCCGATTGAGAGCTATGGAGAATGCTGTTGTCATTAAGGTACTTAACTACTTGAGAATACACAGCCCTCTCCAGAATTTTATATATTATACTGAGTATACTAACAGGTCTATAGTTGCTTACATCAGACCTATTATTTTTCTTGAAGATAGGAGTAACTCTGGCCTCCTTGAACCCCTCCGGTATGGTATTAGTGGTGATTGATAGATTTATTATGTGAGCAATAGGGATTGACAGTTCAGAAGCACCATCTTTTAGGAACTTAGACGGGATGTTATCAGGGCCTGTGCTCTTAGTTGGGTTTAACCTGCTTAGTTCTTTTTGAATGAAGTCATGAGATACACTTACTAGTTGACAACTGTTTGGGGTTACCCCTTTATTGGTATAGTATGTTTGAAACTTATCAGAGTCTGTGTTAAAGGTATTTGATGCAGCTGGTAGTTTACTTACTAGTGTTGATGCAACAGATGTGTAGTAGGAATTAAGGCAATTTGCCACCTTAGATGTTTCGTGGCATACCTCATTATCGATAGTGAGTACTATGTTCGACCTATCTACTGGCTTATGGCTATACCCCAACTGTTTTAGTTGTTGCCAGAGCTTTCTGGGGTTATGCTTATACTCTTCAACTTTTGAGCAATAGTGCTTTGCCTTTGTTCCTTTTATAAGTCTCTGTACTCTGTTCCTCACCCTTTGGAATTCATTTAGTGCTGCAATATCCTGTCTGTTTGCTTTAAATCTTTTTAGCAGCTGGTCTCTGAATTTCATATTATCTAATATCTCAGTAGTCATCCATGGTTCAGTTCATCGTTTAATCCTAACCTCTTTAACTGGTGCAATGTTATCAAGAATGGTAGTGAACATTGTTTTGAATTTTTCCCAGGCATCGTTTACGTCCGTGCAACTTGTTATCTCTGTCCAGTCACAATTGTGTAGCCTATTTACCAGTGTTTCTTTACTGTAGTTTCTAGTTGACCTCATTTTTATTGTCCTGTGTAGGCCTATCCTATCCCTAGTGATTTTCCTGGTGCAGTAAATGATGAAATGATCACTAAGACCTGTGGTAATGACGCCTGACTGACTAATGATCTCAGCGCGGTTACAAAGTATGTGGTCAATTAGGGTGGCTGAGAACTGTGTGATCTGGGTTAGTGTATTAATTAGTTGGGTGTAGCTATTTAATCCTAGAATTTGCTTATACCATTTGCATAGCCCGTTATTTTGCTGCTGAAAACAGATATTGAAGTCGCCCAGTATTATTGTCTCGCAATTGTTTTCAACTCCGGATAAGACTCTGGAAAAGTCTTCTAAGAACTGGTCCTGGGTAGGAGGGCGGTAACTAGTTCCTACTAAGATGGTTTTGGTCTTGGGAAGCAGCACTTCAAACCATAGAATCTCCAGTTTATTGTTATTTAAATCAGGTCTTGGGTTGTAAGCTAAGTCATTTCTAATGTAGGCACATACTCCACCACCCTTTCTGTTCCTATCTAAGCGTTTTATATTGTAACCTTCTATTTTGACCTCGTCGTCAGTCACCGTATCATCCAACCAAGATTCAGAGATGGTTATAACTGCCGCCCTAATTTTGTTAGCTAGAATCCTAATCTCTGCCAATTTAGGAAGAAGTGATCTTGCATTGACATGAATAAAGTGAAGGCCTGTTTTCATAAAACAATCATAATCATCAATATATGGCAATGGGTCATTTGTATTAAAATTAGGTAAATCAATGTCATCACTGCTAAAGGGTAACTGTGCCAAAGCGCATTTGTTACACACAAAATGAATTTTGGCACCGTTACTATAATTGTACATACATCCATCATGCACCCACCCCTTACACATTTTACATAAGGTGCCTTTTCTGTTTTTCATGCGTACTTTAGTACAGTGTATGCACCTGTTTGTTAGTGTTTGAGATAATAATGGCTGTATTGTCTCACATTGACCTATGTATGCATTACATATGGAGCTAAGGTTATCATCCCTAGCTACTAGACCGTCATTATCGCCGTCATTTATCTGTCTGTTTTGCCTCTGCACAATAGTTTGAGGTCCTGGATTAATTTGGATATCACCACTTAAGAGTGCTACAATAAGAGCTGTGTGCCACTGTTTTTGTTTGGGTATGCGGTGTTGCCATACCTTGCGGCGATAGTGATATTTACTTTTCTGGTAGGATGGCAACTGTTGGGCTTTTACTGTCCAGGGAGCTGTTACTCCATTCACCTTTTCCAGCCCCCATGACTGATTTCTTTCTTCATGGAATTGAAGTAGAAAGATAAATATAATTATGGCAGCCTGTACCCCCCTAATGCCTGCCATTTTCACTCTTCGCTCTTTTACTCATATATATACAATAATATTTATTTCTCTTTTCCAGTCCCTAGTACACTTAGTATCTGCTTTAGCAATCACCACTGAATTACTAGTAAAATTTCCTCTTCAAAACCCTCTTCACTGCTCACTTTTCCCTTAACTTCACAAACCCCTTATAGTTCACCCCTTATTACACACTCACCTTCCCACCTCACTTCACAGTCTGGCTTCACCAATTAACTTCTAACTCCTTTCCATTCTGGTAGACCAGAAAGGTTTAATCCATGGTTTTATCCTTCCAAATCCCCCTCAATTCCATTTATCGGGGGTTGTGTCGTGTTGTTGTCTCCTGACCTGTTCTGCCGACTCAGCCATTTTTAAAACACTGAGGGGAGTAACGCCACCTACAACCTGACTTTCCTTGAGTTTATAGATATATTTGGCTTTTTCTGCTATGATTCTCTCACTGTATACTAGTTTACCTGGAGTTTACCTGGAGAGAGTTTCGGGGGTCAACGCCCCCGCGGCCCGGTCTGTGACCAGGCCTCCTGGTGGATCAGCGCCTGATCAACCAGGCTGTTGCTGCTGGCTGCACGCAAACCAACGTACGAGCCACAGCCGGGCTGATCAGGAACTGCCTTTAGGTGCTTGTCCAGTGCCAGCTTGAAGACTGCCAGGGGTCTGTTGGTAATCCCCCTTATGTGTGCTGGGAGGCAGTTGAACAGTCTCGGTCCCCTGACACTTATTGTATGGTCTCTTAACGTGCTAGTGACACCCCTGCTTTTCATTGGGGGGATGGTGCATCGTCTGCCAAGTCTTTTGCTTTCGTAGTGAGTGATTTTCGTGTGCAAGTTCGGTACTAGTCCCTCTAGGATTTTCCAGGTGTATATAATCATGTATCTCTCCCTCCTGCATTCCAGGGAATACAGGTTTAGAAACCTCAAGCGCTCCCAGTAATTGAGGTGTTTTATCTCCGTTATGCGCGCCGTGAAAGTTCTCTGTACATTTTCTAGGTCGGCAATTTCACCTGCCTTGAAAGGTGCTGTTAGAGTGCAGCAATATTCCAGCCTAGATAGAACAAGTGACCTGAAGAGTGTCATCATCGGCTTGGCCTCCCTAGTTTTGAAGGTTCTCATTATCCATCCTGTCATTTTTCTAGCAGATGCGATTGATACAATGTTATGGTCCTTGAAGGTGAGATCCTCCGACATAATCACTCCCAGGTCTTTGACACTTGGTGTTTCGCTCTATTTTGTGGCCAGAATTTGTTTTGTACTCTGATGAAGATTTAATTTCCTCATGTTTACCATATCTGAGTAATTGAAATTTCTCATCGTTGAACTTCATATTGTTTTCTGCAGCCCACTGAAAGATTTGGTTGATGTCCGCCTGGAGCCTTGCAGTGTCTGCAATGGAAGACACTGTCATGCAGATTCGGGTGTCATCTGCAAAGGAAGACACGGTGCTGTGGCTGACATCCTTGTCTATGTCGGATATGAGGATGAGGAACAAGATGGGAGCTAGTACTGTGCCTTGTGGAACAGAGCTTTTCACCGTAGCTGCCTCGGACTTTACTCTGTTGACGACTACTCTCTGTGTTCTGTTAGTGAGGAAATTATAGATCCATCGACCAACTTTTCCTGTTATTCCTTTAGCGCGCATTTTGTGCACTATTACGCCATGGTCACACTTGTCGAAGGCTTTTGCAAAGTCTGTATATATTACATCTGCATTCTTTTTGTCTTCTAGTGCATTTAGGACCTTGTCGTAGTGATCCAGTAGTTGAGACAGACAGGAGCGACCTGTTCTAAACCCATGTTGCCCTGGGTTGTGTAACTGATGGGTTTCTAGATGGGTGGTGATCTTGCTTCTTAGGACCCTTTCAAAGATTTTTATGATATGGGATGTTAGTGCTATTGGTCTGTAGTTCTTTGCTGTTGCTTTACTGCACCCTTTGTGGAGTGGGGCTATGTCTGTTGTTTTTAGTAACTGAGGGACGACCCCCGTGTCCATGCTCCCTCTCCATAGGATGGAAAAGGCTCGTGATAGGGGCTTCTTGCAGTTCTTGATGAACACAGAGTTCCATGAGTCTGGCCCTGGGGCAGAGTGCATGGGCATGTCATTTATCGCCTGTTCGAAGTCATTTGGCGTCAGGATAACATCGGATAGGCTTGTGTTAATCAAATTTTGTGGCTCTCTCATAAAAAATTCATTTTGATCTTCGACTCTCAGTCTGGTTAGCGGCTTGCTAAAAACTGAGTCATATTGGGACTTGAGTAGCTCACTCATTTCCTTGCTGTCATCTGTGTAGGACCCATCTTGTTTAAGTAGGGGCCCAATACTGGACGTTGTTCTCGATTTTGATTTGGCATAGGAGAAGAAATACTTTGGGTTTCTTTCGATTTCATTTATGGCTTTTAGTTCTTCCCACGATTCCTGACTCCTAAAGGATTCTTTTAGCTTAAGTTCGATGCTTGCTATTTCTCTGACCAGTGTCTCCCTGCGCATTTCTGATATATTGACCTCTTTTAGCCGCTCTGTTATTCTTTTCCGTCGCCTGTAAAGGGAGCGCCTGTCTCTTTCTATTTTACATCTACTCCTCCTTTTTCTTAGAGGAATAAGCCTTGTGCATACATCGAGTGCCACCGAGTTAATCTGTTCTAGGCATAAGTTTGGGTCTGTGTTGCTTAGTATGTCTTCCCAGCTTATATCGGTTAGGACTTGGTTTACTTGGTCCCACTTTATGTTTTTGTTATTGAAGTTGAATTTGGTGAATGCTCCCTCGTGACTAGTCTCATTTTGTCGGTCTGGGGCTCCACGCATACATGTCTGAACCTCAATTATGTTGTGATCTGAGTATATTGTTTTTGATATGGTGACATTTCTTATCAGATCATCATTGTTAGTGAAGATGAGGTCTAGTGTATTCTCCAGTCTAGTAGGCTCTATTATTTGCTGGTTTAAATTGAATTTTGTGCAGAGATTTAAAAGCTCGTGTGAGTGTGAGTTTTCATCAGAGCTGCCTCCTGGTGTTATTACTGCAACAGTCAGCTGAATATAGGTCAGCTACTAAAACATTAACCTTGACTATTTAACTATTCACTTCTTTCCCACGACTTGCACTGAGGGATAACCGTCCTATACCTTGGAGTTTTGTGCTGTTGATTTGACGATGTCTCCTGTGTTTCCCTCTCGTTAGCACTGGTACAGGTGATATGATGGTGGTACAGATATGATGCTACTGTCAACAGATGAACGTCAGTAAAGATGAGAATTTCACTTCGCTAGTTGTACGTCTGGCAGTAGCTGCTGTTTGGATGCCGGTCAGCCATGTTTAAAGGCTCAATTCTTTCCCTCGTTTGGCACTGAAGGAAAAAGTCCTACAGACCTGTCATTTCCTTGGAGATTTAGTTGATCAGGTTTTCTGCCATGTTGTCTTCCCGTTGAACACTGGTGCAGTTGATATGGAGGTCAGTTATTTCATTGTAGTGGAAAACGTCTCATGTCTGGTTCACGTCTGGCAGCAGGTCTGGTACTTGAATGCTGGTCCCTCTTATGTCATATTTAGTCCATTTCGTTGTCGTCACCGTCAGTTTTTATGTCACTATAGTTTACTTGCATGTTGTTGCAGCAGTACTTGCAAATTTGGCCATCACTGGAGTTCGGATAGGCTCAGGGGACGGCAAGATATAGGATCAGCTTTGTTGCTGCTTGCTGCGGCTACGGTCTCAGCCGCCGCGCTCTACGTTAAACCTAAACCTCCCCGGAAGGCAATATATTGTGAAGGAATTTATACATGACCTCCCGTACCCCGGCCCTCAATTGTAACTCCTTCAAGCGACCCCAAATATCACGCCATGCATACATTGGATATGGTATAAATCTTGGTAATAAATACCGACAAGTTGGTTTAGAAAGACACGTAAGCCGACACTATAACATATTTATTAGAAAACGTTTCGGTCCTGGGACCTTGATCACTTCTAACATACAGCGGTAGAAAGACATTATATATATAGGCAGAGAGTGAGATGTGACGCACGTGACCTGAGGAATGTCATAAGAACATAAGAATGGAGGAACACTGTAGAAGGCCTACTGGCCCATGCGAGGCAGGTCCTTATCAAAACAACCTCTACCTATGATGAGGACGGGTAGACGATGAAATCATGTGACTCCTGTGTTGTTGGGTTGGTGCTGCTTAAGTATCATGTACCTGGAGACCTGGAGATTACCTGGAGAGAGTTCCGGGGGTCAACGCCCCCGCGGCCCGGTCTGTGACCAGGCCTCCTGGTGGATCAGAGCCTGATCAACCAGGCTGTTGCTGCTGGCTACATGCAAACCAACGTACGAGCCACAGCCCGGCTGATCAGGAGCTGACTTTAGGTGCTTGTCCAGTGCCAGCTTGAAGACTGCCAGGGGTCTGTTGGTAATCCCCCTTATGTGTGCTGGGAGGCAGTTGAACAGTCTCGGGCCCCTGACACTTATTGTATGGTCTCTTAACGTGCTAGTGACACCCCTGATTTTCATTGGGGGGATGGTGCATCGTCTGCCAAGTCTTTTGCTTTCGTAGTGAGTGATTTTCGTGTGCAAGTTCGGTACTAGTCCCTCTAGGATTTTCCAGGTGTATATAATCATGTATCTCTCCCTCCTGCGTTCCAGGGAATACAGGTTTAGGAACCTCAAGCGCTCCCATTAATTGAGGTGTTTTATCTCCGTTATGCGCGCCGTGAAAGTTCTCTGTACATTTTCTAGGTCGGCAATTTCACCTGCCTTGAAAGGTGCTGTTAGTGTGCAGCAATATTCCAGCCTAGATAGAACAAGTGACCTGAAGAGTGTCATCATGGGCTTGGCCTCCCTAGTTTTGAAGGTTTTCATTATCCATCCTGTCATTTTTCTAGCAGATGCGATTGATACAATGTTATGGTCCTTGAAGGTGAGATCCTCCGACATGATCACTCCCAGGTCTTTGACGTTGGTGTTTCGCTCTATTTTGTGGCCAGAATTTGTTTTGTACTCTGATGAAGATTTAATTTCCTCATGTTTACCATATCTGAGTAATTGAAATTTCTCATCGTTGAACTTCATATTGTTTTCTGCAGCCCACTGAAAGATTTGGTTGATGTCCGCCTGGAGCTATGCAGTGTCTGCAATGGAAGACACTGTCATGCAGATTCGGGTGTCATCTGCAAAGGAAGACACGGTGCTGTGGCTGACATCCTTGTCTATGTCGGATATGAGGATGAGAAACAAGATGGGAGAGAGTACTGTGCCTTGTGGAACAGAGCTTTTCACCGTAGCTGCCTCGGACTTTACTTTGTTGACGACTACTCTCTGTGTTCTGTTAGTGAGGAAATTATAGATCCATCGACCGACTTTCCCTGTTATTCCTTTAGCACGCATTTTGTGCGCTATTACGCCATGGTCACACTTGTCGAAGGCTTTTGCAAAGTCTGTATATATTACATCTGCATTCTTTTTGTCTTCTAGTGCATTTAGGACCTTGTCGTAGTGATCCAATACTTGAGACAGACAGGAGCGACCTGTTCTAAACCCATGTTGCCCTGGGTTGTGTAACTGGTGGGTTTCTAGATGGGTGGTGATCTTGCTTCTTAGGACCCTTTCAAAGATTTTTATGATATGGGATGTTAGTGCTATTGGTCTGTAGTTCTTTGCTGTTGCTTTACTGCCCCCTTTGTGGAGTGGGGCTATGTCTGTTGTTTTTAGTAACTGTGGGACGACCCCCGTGTCCATGCTCCCTCTCCATAGGATGGAAAAGGCTCGTGATAGGGGCTTTTTGCAGTTTTTGATGAACACAGAGTTCCATGAGTCTGGCCCTGGGGCAAAGTGCATGGGCATGTCATTTATCGCCAGTTCGAAGTCATTTGGCGTCAGGATAACATCGGGTAGGCTTGTGTTAATCAAATTTTGTGGCTCTCTCATAAAAAATTCATTTTGATCTTCGACTCTCAGTCTGGTTAGCGGCTTGCTAAAAACTGAGTCATATTGGGACTTGAGTAGCTCACTCATTTCCTTGCTGTCATCTGTGTAGGACCCATCTTGTTTAAGTAGGGGCCCAATACTGGACGTTGTTCTCGATTTTGATTTGGCATAGGAGAAGAAATACTTTGGGTTTCTTTCGATTTCATTTATGGCTTTTAGTTCTTCCCGCGATTCCTGACTCCTAAAGGATTCTTTTAGCTTAAGTTCGATGCTTGCTATTTCTCTGACCAGTGTCTCCCTACGCATTTCAGATATATTGACCTCTTTTAGCCGCTCTGTTATTCTTTTCCGTCGCCTGTAAAGGGAGCGCCTGTCTCTTTCTATTTTACATCTACTCCTCCTTTTTCTTAGAGGAATAAGCCTTGTGCATACATCGAGTGCCACCGAGTTAATCTGTTCTAGGCATAAGTTGGGGTCTGTGTTGCTTAGTATATCTTCCCAGCTTATATCGGTTAGGACTTGGTTTACTTGGTCCCACTTTATGTTTTTGTTATTGAAGTTGAATTTGGTGAATGCTCCCTCGAGACTAATCTCATTATGTCGGTCTGGGGCTCCGCGCATACACGACTGAACCTCAATTATGTTGTGATCTGAGTATATTGTTTTTGATATGGTGACATTTCTTATCAGATCATCATTGTTAGTGAAGATGAGGTCTAGTGTATTCTCCAGTCTAGTAGGCTCTATTATTTGCTGGTTTAAATTGAATTTTGTGCAGAGATTTAAAAGCTCGCGTGAGTGTGAGTTTTCATCAGAGCTGCCTCCTGGTGTTATTACTACAACAATATTATTTGCTATATTCCTCCATTTTAGGTGCCTTAAGTTAAAATCCCCCAGGAGCAAGATGTTAGGTGCAGTAGCTGGAAGATTTTCCAGACAGTGGTCAATTTTTAACACCTGTTCCTGGAATTGCTGGGATGTTGCATCCGGAGGCTTGTAGACTACCACAATGACTAGGTTTTGGTTCTCGACCTTTACTGCTAAAACTTCCACTACATCATTTGAGGCATTTAGCAGTTCTGTGCAAACAAGTGACTCTGCAATGTACAGGCCAACCCCCCCCCCCCTTTTGCCTGTTCACTCTGTCACATCTGTATAGGTTGTAACCTGGGATCCATATTTCGTTGTCCAAGTGATCCTTTATGTGGGTCTCAGTGAAAGCCGCGAACATTTCCTTTGCCTCTGCAAGCAGTCCACGGATGAAAGGTATTTTGTTGTTTGTTGCTGGCTTTAGACCCTGTATATTACCTGGAGTTTACCTGGAGAGAGTTCCGGGGGTCAACGCCCCCGCGGCCCGGTCTGAGACCAGGCCTCCTGGTGGATCAGAGCCTGATCAACCAGGCTGTTGCTGCTGGCTGCACGCAAACCAACATACGAGCCACAGCCCGGCTGATCCGGAACTGACTTTAGGTGCTTGTCCAGTGCCAGCTTGAAGACTGCCAGGGGTCTGTTGGTAATCCCCCTTATGTGTGCTGGGAGGCAGTTGAACAGTCTCGGGCCCCTGACACTTATTGTATGGTCTCTTAACGTGCTAGTGACACCCCTGCTTTTCATTGGGGGGATGGTGCATCGTCTGCCAAGTCTTTTGCTTTCGTAGTGGGTGATTTTCGTGTGCAAGTTCGGTACTAGTCCCTCTAGGATTTTCCAGGTGTATATAATCATGTATCTCTCCCTCCTGCGTTCCAGGGAATACAGGTTTAGGAACCTCAAGCGCTCCCAATAATTGAGGTGTTTTATCTCCGTTATGCGCGCCGTGAAAGTTCTCTGTACATTTTCTAGGTCGGCAATTTCACCTGCCTTGAAAGGTGCTGTTAGTGTGCAGCAATATTCCAGCCTAGATAGAACAAGTGACCTGAAGAGTGTCATCATGGGCTTGGCCTCCCTAGTTTTGAAGGTTCTCATTATCCATCCTGTCATTTTTCTAGCAGATGCGATTGATACAATGTTATGGTCCTTGAAGGTGAGATCCTCCGACATGATCACTCCCAGGTCTTTGACGTTGGTGTTTCGCTCTATTTTGTGGCCAGAATTTGTTTTGTACTCTGATGAAGATTTAATTTCCTCATGTTTACCATATCTGAGTAATTGAAATTTCTCATCGTTGAACTTCATATTGTTTTCTGCAGCCCACTGAAAGATTTGGTTGATGTCTGCCTGGAGCTTTGCAGTGTCTGCAATGGAAGACACTGTCATGCAGATTCGGGTGTCATCTGCAAAGGAAGACACGGTGCTGTGGCTGACATCCTTGTCTATGTCGGATATAAGGATGAGGAACAAGATGGGAGCGAGTACTGTGCCTTGTGGAACAGAGCTTTTCACCGTAGCTGCCTCGGACTTTACTCTGTTGACGACTACTCTCTGTGTTCTGTTAGTGAGGAAATTATAGATCCATCGACCGACTTTTCCTGTTATTCCTTTAGCACGCATTTTGTGCGCTATTACGCCATGGTCACACTTGTCGAAGGCTTTTGCAAAGTCTGTATATATTACATCTGCATTCTTTTTGTCTTCTAGTGCATTTAGGACCTTGTCGTAGTGGTCCAATAGTTGAGACAGACAGGAGCGACCTGTTCTAAACCCATGTTGCCCTGGGTTGTGTAACTGATGGGTTTCTAGATGCGTGGTGATCTTGCTTCTTAGGACCCTTTCAAAGATTTTTATGATATGGGATGTTAGTGCTATTGGTCTGTAGTTCTTTGCTGTTGCTTTACTGCCCCCTTTGTGGAGTGGGGCTATGTCTGTTGTTTTTAGTAACTGTGGGACGACCCCCGTGTCCATGCTCCCTCTCCATAGGATGGAAAAGGCTCGTGATAGGGGCTTCTTGCAGTTCTTGATGAACACAGAGTTCCATGAGTCTGGCCCTGGGGCAGAGTGCATGGGCATGTCATTTATCGCCTGTTCGAAGTCATTTGGCGTCAGGATAACATCGGATAGGCTTGTGTTAATCAAATTTTGTGGCTCTCTCATAAAAAATTCATTTTGATCTTCGACTCTCAGTCTGGTTAGCGGCTTGCTAAAAACTGAGTCATATTGGGACTTGAGTAGCTCACTCATTTCCTTGTTGTCATCTGTGTAGGACCCATCTTGTTTAAGTAGGGGCCCAATACTGGACGTTGTTCTCGATTTTGATTTGGCATAGGAGAAGAAATACTTTGGGTTTCTTTCGATTTCATTTATGGCTTTTAGTTCTTCCCGCGATTCCTGACTCCTAAAGGATTCTTTTAGCTTAAGTTCGATGCTTGCTATTTCTCTGACCAGTGTCTCCCTACGCATTTCAGATATATTGACCTCTTTTAGCCGCTCTGTTATTCTTTTCCGTCGCCTGTAAAGGGAGCGCCTGTCTCTTTCTGTTTTACATCTACTCCTCCTTTTTCTTAGAGGAATAAGCCTTGTGCATACATCGAGTGCTACCGAGTTAATCTGTTCTAGGCATAAGTTGGGGTCTGTGTTGCTTAGTATATCTTCCCAGCTTATATCGGTTAGGACTTGGTTTACTTGGTCCCACTTTATGTTTTTGTTATTGAAGTTGAATTTGGTGAATGCTCCCTCGTGACTAATCTCATTATGTCGGTCTGGGGCTCCGCGCATACATGACTGAACCTCAATTATGTTGTGATCTGAGTATATTGTTTTTGATATGGTGATATTTCTTATCAGATCATCATTGTTAGTGAAGATGAGGTCTAGTGTATTCTCCAGTCTAGTAGGCTCTATTATTTGCTGGTTTAAATTGAATTTTGTGCAGAGATTTAAAAGCTCGCGTGAGTGTGAGTTTTCATCAGAGCTGCCTCCTGGTGTTATTACTGCAACAATATTATTTGCTATATTCCTCCATTTTAGGTGCCTTAAGTTGAAATCCCCCAGGAGCAAGATGTTGGGTGCAGGAGCTGGAAGGTTTTCCAGACAGTGGTCAATTTTTAACAGCTGTTCCTGGAATTGCTGGGATGTTGCATCCGGAGGCTTGTAGACTATCACAATGACTAGGTTTTGGTTCTCGACCTTTACTGCTAAAACTTCCACTACATCATTTGAGGCATTTAGCAGTTCTGTGCAAACAAGTGACTCTGCAATGTACAGGCCAACCCCCCCCTTTTGCCTGTTCACTCTGTCACATCTGTATAGGTTGTAACCTGGGATCCATATTTCGTTGTCCAAGTGATCCTTTATGTGGGTCTCAGTGAAAGCCGCGAACATTGCCTTTGCCTCTGCAAGCAGTCCACGGATGAAAGGTATTTTGTTGTTTGTTGCTGGCTTTAGACCCTGTATATTTGCAAAGAAGAATGTTATCGGACTGGTGGTATTGTTGGTACTGGGGGGGGATTTTTTTTCCGGCATTAGTATCTGTATCTGTTGGTTTGGAGTGGAGGCCATCGACTGTGGTTCCACTCCAGGAATGACTGGATTTGGTGTACGATTTCTGCCATTTCCTGCCAGTTTTTTTTCCTTCCTGGCACTAAAAAACCTCTCCCTCTTGAGTGGCTGTGGCTACCCAGGTTTTCCCATGGCCTGGATGTTTTGTATCTTTTTGTCCCCTTTAGATGGTATGCCTGGCAATTTAAGTTATAGCACAGTCTTTCCTGTACTGAAGAGGTACACAGTTCAGGGTGAAAAAGCTTACAGGAAGGGAGTTTGCATTTTCCTGTTGTCATATGGGCATGGCATTTCCTAGGGTGGTCATAGTTGCACGTCCCATCTGTTTTTCCAGATTTCCCATGCCAGCAGATACCGAGTGCATAGTATGTGCACAGGCTTGGTTTCCGTTTGCCTTGGGTTTCTGTGACTGTATTCCCTGTTGGTGCATGTTTCCCTGTCTTACTTCTATCCTCCCTAGCACCAACAATGGAGCTCCCACCATTTGTTTTTGGTAATATATCCTCACTATTGCTAGTGGAGTCCTCTTGTTTGCTATTTCCTGCGGTATTTCTAGTTTGCAATATTGGTTTTATCTTATCTTTGACTACACTTGTTTCCCTACTATGGCTCCTGTCCCCTATGCGGTCATTCATATGTATTCCTTCCTGCGTATAATTCCCGACTACCTGGACAAAATCTCCAGCTTCACCATTACTGTCTCCCAGGACAGCATCTCCAGCTTCCCCATTACTGTCTCCCAGGACAGCATCTCCAGCTTCACCATTACTGTCTCCCAGGACAGCACCTCCAGCTTCACCATTACTGTCTCCCAGGACAGCACCTCCAGCTTCCCCATTACTGTCTCCCAGGACAGCACTATCAGCCCCCCATTTACTGACTACCAGGACATCATCTCCAGCCTTACAGTTTCTGACTACATGGCCAGTATCAAGGGCAGTACCATTCAGCCCGGACTTTTTATGTTCCCATCTGTTGTAGAAAGCTTCCAGGTTTTCTATGAAAGCAGCTTTGATGTTGACCTCTTTTAATACCCTTGTGATTTTAGTCCACAGATTTATCTCATTTGGGCATACCCAAAAACACTTCCCTGTTTTAATACTGCTTGTAGCTAGTTCTTGGATATCTGCACAAGGGGCGTGACACCAATTTCCACAGAAATGACAATTTATGCATGTGGAAGCCCGTTTGTTTGACTGACCACAGACTACACACAGCTTCATAATGATTTGAATGGTTGATTTACTGCAATTCTACTAGCAACCTCTTGAATATTCTATTAATAACCTGCTAGGTGGTGCACAACGAAACCGTTTGAAACCAGTCCAGGGTTCGGACCAGTCAAGGGTTCGGACCAGTCAAGGGTTCGGACCAGTCAAGGGTTCGGACCAGTCTATCTGATCTGATCAGTGGGTCACTTATTTAAACCATACTGGTCGGTGATTTGAGCTAACACATGAAGGATCTACTGGAAATTATCTACCCGAGTAATATGTGATTTGATTGATACAAAAGTATAACTTGCGTGTTGAAGAGCCGGTGACTGCTGGCACTCCTACAATGACGAACGGTCGAGCCTCCACCTTTGTTTATCAATCGCTGTATCTAGCTTCTCTATTTTTTTTTTTTTTTCCGTCTCCACCACAATAAATGCTATATTATCACTATAGTTGACTGGTGCAAATTTTGGAGGAAGGGCGCTTTTTCTGTAGTAATAATTGCTTCTCGTTGTGTATATTGCGACCGCTGGTAACTACAGGTTATATGAAATTCACAGTAACGTCTGGTATTTCAAGAAAAAGAAACTAATGAAAGTCACTCCACTTCACTAAGTACCATTATAATACTGGTTAGTTGCTACTACAACACTGTATTCTGCTATTCACTGGTATCACTAGATTATATGCGAGTACACTAGCAGGCCAGGAAGATTATTAAAAACAGCTGACCTGTGGTAAGTTTCTGGCGACTTCTGGCACCTGCCTCTATAGGCTTATCACTTCATTTACAAATTCACCTGTTTTCAAATGACACTTTAGCCTTTATCATCAATATACTAGGGAGCCACTGTAGTATACACTATACACTATGTATACTCAATGCTTTCAGGGAGACTTTCTTTCCTCTGACACAAAGTTCAATATTATTATTTTTCCACACGGGACAGGCCTATGATTCCCCTCTGGCAGTAAACTCTGCTAGGAAGTGCACACTAATTCTCCTTTTTTTACTCAGTATATAATGTTTTCCGCCCAAGATTGGTTCCAGGCGCTAGAGGGATGTATCGTATAGGATTGATGACACAAATTAAAGTTCTAGCACGTAAGAGCGACCGTGAAAACACCAGAAAAACCGGGAGCACAACGAGGCACGCTGACACGCTACCTCTTGAATATTCTATTAATAACCTCCTTAAATGAAGCTCTAGCTATTTGTATTTCTGTTTCTAACTGTTTTTGTATATTGGACAGCTTACCGTGCACGTTCCTGGTATATATTTAGTGTTTGTGTTTATAAGGGCGCCTACAACCCCATCCGTTTACAGTCTGCTTTATTGTCCAACGAAACCGTTTGAAACCAGTCAAGGGTTCGGACCAGTCAAGGGTTCGGACCAGTCCAGGGTTCGGACCAGTCAAGGGTTCAGACCAGTCAATCTGATCTGATCAGTGGGTCACTTATTTAAACCATACTGGTCGGTGATTTGAGCTAACACATGAAGGATCTCCTGGAAATTATCTACCCGAGTAATCTGTGATTTGATTGATACAAAAATATAACTTGCGTGTTGAAGAGCCGGTGACTGCTGGCAACTCCTACAATGACGAACGGTCGACCTCATCCCTTGTTTATCAATCGCTGTATCTAGCTTTTCTATTTTTTTTCCGTCTCCACCACAATAAATGCTATATTATCACTATAGTTGACTGGTGGAAATTTTGGAGGAAGGGCGCTTTTTCTGTAGTAATAATTGCTTCTCGTTGTGTATATTACGACCGCTGGTAACTACAGGTTATATGAAATTCACAGTATACGTCTGGTATTTCAAGAAAAAAGAAACTAATGAAAGTCACTCCACTCCACTAAGTACTATTATAATACTGGTTAGTTGCTACTACAACACTGTATTCTGCTATTCACTGGTATCACTAGATTATATGCGAGTACACTAGCAAGCCAGGAAGATTATTAAAAACAGCTGACCTGTGGTATGCCAATGTTTTTGAAATTTTGTAGTTTCCAGTGTTGGCATACATGATACTTAAGCAGCACCAACCCAACAACACAGGAGTCACATGATTTCATCGTCTACCCGTCCTCATCATAGGTAGAGGTTGTTTTGATAAGGACCTGCCTCGCATGGGCCAGTAGGCCTTCTACAGTGTTCCTCCATTCTTACGTTCTTATGACATTCCTCAGGTCACGTGCGTCACATCTCACTCTCCGCCTATATATATAATGTCTTTCTACCTCTGTATGTTAGAAGTGATCAAGGTCCCAGGACCGAAACGTTTTCTAATAAATATGTTACAGTGTCTGCTTACGTGTCTTTCTAAACCATACAATGGATATATACCCTCTACGCTAGCCACCCCCTCCCTCTCTCCCACCCTTGCCAGTTTTCTAATCTTGATTCGACTTGGATCCCTTGCATAAATTAAAACCCTCAGCATGTTCTCGCATCTCGTAACATCCCCACCATTCATCCATCGTACCAAATCCCCTCGAATCCAATTCAAACCTGTACCAACCCTCCAACCCTCAAGCAAATAACTATGTTTAACGTACATACCTAATATTCTCATGTGCAGATTCATTAATCCCAATCCACCCCGACTAGTCGGTAAATACACAACATCTCTCACTAACCAATCACTACCTGAACCCCATATATATCTAAATACACGCTTCAATAAACGTTTCTCATCACATGCAACTAACGGATACATACTTACCACATGCCACAACTTACCAAACAAAAGCACATTCGCTACAATTACACGCTGATGCAAAGTTAAGCCTCCTGAACGCAACCCCGCCAAGCGACCTAACACCCTATCCACAACCTCACTCGAATTAACCTTCCTCGCTTCCTGAATGTTTCTCATATGAACAATTCCACATACCTTGATGTGAGTTACTAAAGGCCAACCCTCCTCCTGACCTATGTCCCCACTAATGCTATCTCCCACGTGCATAAGCATTGACTTATCCTTATTGACCATCATCCCCGTTGCTCTCCCAAAAAGTTTTACCAATTCACCTACTTTTCGTAAATCCCGTGATCCCCTATATAAAATCGTGGTGTCATCCACATAGCCTACGATTCCCGCTCTTATCCCCACCCTTCCTCGCATTTCACCCTCATTCACACCCTCCTGTACAGCTCTGAAAAAAGGATCCTGAAGTAACGCAAAAAGAATCTGTGATACAGGACACCCCTGCCTTAAACAACGTTTCATTCCAATTAAATTCCCTAACCTGCCATTTATCTGTACCCTAAACATAGCCTGCTCATACAAAGCCATCGTCCAACTTACTATTTCCTTCCCGAATCCTTTCCACTGCATGAACTTCCATAAAGCCTCATGCTCCTCACAATCGTATGCCGCATGCCAGTCCAAAGCCAGTATTCCCCCAGCATTACCCTTCCCGCTTTCGTCAATGAACCTGCGTATAATACCTTGCCCCACACACATTGATCTTCCGGGTACCCCATATTGCCCTTCATCCAAAACCTTCTCTAATACCCTTTTAATTCTATTACCTAACATTTTTGCAAATATTTTATAATCACCACACATTAAAGCTGTACTCCTATATAGAAGAAGGATTGTAATACTTTTGCACACATTCATGTAGTGAATATTACAATGTCAAGGATGTTTAATTTGTGTTTCAGATAGGGAGATTAGGATCTTATGTCCAGTCATTATCTTAAGCTAGGATTTAGTTAGTTGTAGGGGAGTGCCTGTATAGTCTTCATTGAGGGTGTTTCTTGCCCCGTCCATGTGTGGGCAGAACCAGTTTGACATGTTTCAATATGATAATTCTAGTCTTGGATTATATTAAATATTTACATAACCTGGGTTTAAAGATGAGGTAGCATGTAATGTATTCTCTTATATTTTACGTGTAAACTCTATGTTATACAATGTTGTTATGACAGTTTGAATTTCAAGGTTGATGTATTATTATTATTGATATTAAATATTGTGGGTGTATATTCTTCCGCTTATACAGGTGTGTGTGTATAGCAATGTAATGTTCATATCTGTTTTCGTATGTACTTTTATATTTTTGTGTTTTGTTTTGTTGATGCATCACCAACTTCTGGTAAATTCCCATTAAGGTTTAATGAGGTAAGGGTATAACCCTAATTGTTAGGTTACTTAAATCACGGTGAAACATTTGGATAATCTTATTCCTGTCCTAGTCTTGGATTCTTGTAAAATATTTACAAATCCTAGTATTTTACCGATAATGTATCATGTGGTGTATTTTCTTGCATTTTAAAGCGTGAACTTCACGTTATGCAATGTTGTTATGAAAGCTTGAATTTCATGGTTGTTACATTAATATTGATATTATATATTGTTAGTGTATATTCTTCTACTTATAAAGTTGTATGGGTGTATAGGCATGTAATGTTTATATCTGTTTTAGTCTGTAATTTTATGTTTTTGTTTGTTGTTCATTCACCACCAACTATTGGTAAATACTCATTAAGTTTTTGATGAGGTCAGTGTATGACCCTAAATTTTAGGATAATTAATGGTATGTATCTTAGAACGGTGAATGTAAATATTTTAAGGGAGGGGGGAGCAGTGTCAGTGTGTGGCTACACTGGCAATAGTAATTATTGTAAAAGGAGGAGTTTGTAGGATATGTTGTGGGTTGTGTATCTGATTGTAATATGGTCATTATCTATAGTGTTTATTTTCTGTACTGGGATTGTGTAATAGAGGTTATTGAAAATTTCCAGTATAGTTTTTAATTTTATTATACTCTTATACATCCTTGTATTTGTTCTGTGTTTTTAAATAAAAATATAAAAAAAAAAATCTCCAGATCATACGTGACCACCTACAGGTTAACCTGGAGTTTACCTGGAGAGAGTTTCGGGGGTCAACGCCCCCGCGGCCCGGTCTGTGACCAGGCCTCCTGGTGGATCAGCGCCTGATCAACCAGGCTGTTGCTGCTGGCTGCACGCAAACCAACGTACGAGCCACAGCCCGGCTGATCAGGAACTGACTTTAGGTGCTTGTCCAGTGCCAGCTTGAAGACTGCCAGGGGTCTGTTGGTAATCCCCCTTATGTGTGCTGGGAGGCAGTTGAACAGTCTCGGGCCCCTGACACTTATTGTATGGTCTCTTAACGTGCTAGTGACACCCCTGCTTTTCATTGGGGGGATGGTGCATCGTCTGCCAAGTCTTTTGCTTTCGTAGTGAGTGATTTTCGTGTGCAAGTTCGGTACTAGTCCCTCTAGGATTTTCCAGGTGTATATAATCATGTATCTCTCCCTCCTGCGTTCCAGGGAATACAGGTTTAGAAACCTGCAATGTGCCAGTGTCGGAAATAAAAGAATCACGGTTACTAGGGAGCCAAGGGAGAACAAGTGTTATGCCCAGATTTCACGCACAAGACAGAAAAAAAGATTTATTAAGTTCATCTATTAAAGCAAAACAAGACATATACATAAATGAATCTCACAAGAAAACGACAGAACCTCCTGTACAGAGTGAGAGAACTGAAACATGAGAATAATGATAAAATTCACCAGTGTCTTATACGTGATGGACAAATTCTAGTAAGAAAAACAAATGTAGGCAGTGAGTACTATATTACAAATGAAAATGAATTAGCAGACTTCCTTCATGATGCAAACATAACAGAATCTGACTGATATTAGTGACAAAAATCCTTGTGCTACATTAGTGAATATTATGCCATTATTGAACTAATCTCTGTACTGTCACATCCTAGACAGTATTTACAACCTCATTACTCCTTGGAACTATGTAGGGAGGTATTTCTAATATCAGTAAGCCGGTTCTGCTAAAATGTTAGGTATTTCCTACTAGTAATTGTTTTTTCCCGTTGGTGCCAATAATTTCAAATTCCTTTGAAATGTGTTTATTAAATTGTAAGCTGTTTTATCTGGGTATGTTTTACTTCCTCCTTGGAGCCATGTATATTAAATTGAATAATATATGGATAAGATAAGATAAGATAAGATTTCGTTCGGATTTTTAACCCCGGAGGGTTAGCCACCCAGGATAACCCAAGAAAGTCAGTGCGTCATCGAGGACTGTCTAACTTATTTCCATTGGGGTCCTTAATCTTGTCCCCCAGGATGCGACCCACACCAGTCGACTAACACCCAGGTACCTATTTGCTGCTAGGTGAACAGGACAACAGGTGTAAGGAAACGTGTCGAAATGTTTCCACCCGCCGGGAATCGAACCCGGGCCCTCCGTGTGTGAAGCGGGAGCTTTAGCCACCAGGCCACCGGGAAGGGTCAAGCCCCTGATAAGGTGCCTACTGCTCAAGTTTCAGGCCAAGCTACCCTAAGAGCCAGTACTTATCAGGACCCTTTCTTGTTGTAACTATTCTGTATTATTTCTCACTGGGTTTTCTCCTGCTCTAACCCAAACCCCGTGTTTTCCCACTTCCCCTGTGCCCTCCACGTCGCCTGGTGAGGATGGTATTACTTACAACATACTCAGATTGCTGTGTCGAGTACCAGGTAATCCTTTACTTGAATTATATAACATGAGCTATGTCACTGGGGAGCTCCCTCAATCATGGACCAACAGCCTCATTATTTCCATTCCGAAGCCCAATCAACAAAACTCATTTCGCCCAATATCCCTTACTAGCTGCTTGTGTAAAACATTCGAAAGGATGATTCTTAAACGTCTTATTCACAGAATTAAGCAATTCTTGTCTCCTTGGTTGCATGGCTTCATGCATGGAAGGAGTGTGCATCATTGCATTACAACTTTTCTCACTCTGCACACTGGCAACTCATACACTACCTTCCTTGACCTTAAATCAGCTTTTAATGTAGCCAACCAACATGTAATCATTAGTGAACTTGCCAGAATGGATGTTGGAGGATGGCTTCTTCGCTTGATCAAAGGCTACCTGTCCAACAGAAAGTCGTCTGTTGTTCCAGGGACATAGAAGTGTGACTAAAGATTTTGAATTAGGAACCCCACAGGGAGGTGTGCTCAGTCCAACCCTATTCAGTATTCTAATTAATGCCTTACTTAATACTGTGCCTAGCCAGCCCCATTATTATATGGTTAGTTTTGCTGATGATATAATGATTCACATGACAGGATTCTCTAACACCCAAAACATTCTTAATCATGTACTAGCCTCGTGTCAGGACCTTGGGTTAATAATCTCTACTGATAAAACAAAGATACTTAACAGGCGTCCTTCTCGGCAGAGAGGCACAGTTCGTCAGATCCAGTTGCATGATGGGTCTCTTCTAGAATATGTAAGCAGATACCGGTATCTAGGCTTTGTGGTCCCACTACTTGGACCTGTTGTAACGAGACTTTGTCGCCAATACAAAGAAAGGCTGAGAGCACTTAGAGTTGTGGTAGGTTTTCATCCCAGGTATGATGCTAATGTTAAAATTGTGAAAATGATGTATATTGCTTATATTAGATCATTGGCTGATTATGCGGCGCCACTACTTGCACTCGTGTCTGACTGGAAGCTTGGAGGGCTGGAAAAACTGCAGAACGAAGCAATGAGGATCATCCTAGGATGCCCTCGCACTGCCAAAATTTTAAATATGCGGAAAAAAATTAATATTCCAAGCATTAGAGATCGTGTAACTGAAAGAAATATCCTTTTTGGGGTCAATATGCTTAGGTTAGCCCATTCAAACCCCTGCACAGAAGCCCTGTAAACTTTCCTCAGCACTGGTAAACATCCTTCCAGATGGATCGAAGAAACTGGAACCGACCTCCGCATGAACCAGCTACATGATCTATGTCAAGTTAGACAACAGAGACACTTCCCTGCTGAATGGGATATTACCCCATTCCAAACTACCTTTCCTCCATTTCCCCCAAAAAACTCTTTTTAAATCACAACCAAAGCTTCGTCTTGAAGCCAAACATGATGCCTTAAGCTGTATTGATAACTTAATCACACAGAACACTCTTTCATAAATTATTTACGTTGATGGTTCTGTTCACCAGTCCACTGGTGCAGCTGGTAGTGCTGCTATCATTCAGAGTGATGGCTCTCATAAAGAAATAGGAGCAGTTTAAGTTAAATTTAATATGTTTATTATGCACCCCATACCCATCTTTTGGGCGGTAGTCAAAAGATTACAGGGGACAGGACAGGAGCCATAGTAGGGAAACAAGTGTAGTCAAAGATAAGATAAAACCAATATTGCAAACTAGAAATACCGCAGGAAATAGCAAACAAGAGGACTCCACTAGCAATAGTGAGGATATATTACCAAAAACAACTGGTGGGAGCTCCATTGTTGGTGCTAGGGAGGATAGAAGTAAGACAGGGAAACATGCACCAACAGGGAATACAGTCACAGAAACCCAAGGCAAACGGAAACCAAGCCTGTGCACATACTATGCACTTGGTATCTGCTGGCATGGGAAATCTGGAAAAACAGATGGGACATGCAACTATGACCACCCTAGAAAATGTCATGCCCATATGACAACAGGAAAATGCAAACTCCCTTCCTGTAAGCTTTTTCACCCTGAAGTGTGTACCTCTTCAGTACAGGAAAGACTGTGCTATAACTTAAATTGCCAGGCATACCATCTAAAGGGGACAAAAAGATACAAAACATCCAGGCCATGGGAAAACCTGGGTAGCCACAGCCACTCAAGAGGGAGAGGTTTTTTAGTGCCAGGAAGGAAAAAAGACTGGCAGGAAATGGCAGAAATCGTACACCAAATCCAGTCATTCCTGGAGTGGAACCACAGTCGATAGCCTCCACTCCAAACCAACAGATACAGATACTAATGCCGGAAAAAAAATCCCCCCCCAGTACCAACAATACCACCAGTCCGATAACATTCTTCTTTGCAAATATACAGGGTCTAAAGCCAGCAACAAACAACAAAATACCTTTCATCCGTGGACTGCTTGCAGAGGCAAAGACAATGTTCGCGGCTTTCACTGAGACCCACATAAAGGATCACTTGGACAACGAAATATGGATCCCAGGTTACAACCTATACAGATGTGACAGAGTGAACAGGCAAAAGGGGGGGGGCTTGGCCTGTACATTGCAGAGTCACTTGTTTGCACAGAACTGCTTAATGCCTCAAATGACGTAGTGGAAGTTTTAGCAGTAAAGGTCGAGAACCAAAACCTAGTCATTGTGGTAGTCTACAAGCCTCCGGATGCAACATCCCAGCAATTCCAGGAACAGCTGTTAAAAATTGACCACTGTCTGGAAAATCTTCCAGCTCCTGCACCCAACATCTTGCTCCTGGGGGATTTCAACTTAAGGCACCTAAAATGGAGGAATATAGCAAATAATATTGTCGCAGTAATAACACCAGGAGGCAGCTCTGATGAAAACTCACACTCACACGAGCTTTTAAATCTCTGCACAAAATTCAATTTAAACCAGCAAATAATAGAGCCTACTAGACTGGAGAATACACTAGACCTCATCTTCACTAACAATGATGATCTGATAAGAAATGTCACCATATCAAAAACAATATACTCAGATCACAACATAATTGAGGTTCAGACATGTATGAGTGGAGCCCCAGACCGACAAAATGAGACTAGTCACGAGGGAGCATTCACCAAATTCAACTTCAATAACAAAAACATAAAGTGGGACCAAGTAAACCAAGTCCTAACCGATATAAGCTGGGAAGATATACTAAGCAACACAGACCCAAACTTATGCCTAGAACAGATTAACTCGGTGGCACTTGATGTATGCACAAGGCTTATTCCTCTAAGAAAAAGGAGGAGTAGATGTAAAATAGAAAGAGACAGGCGCTCCCTTTACAGGCGACGGAAAAGAATAACAGAGCGGCTAAAAGAGGTCAATATATCTGAAATGCGCAGGGAGACACTGGTCAGAGAAATAGCAAGCATCGAACTTAAGCTAAAAGAATCCTTTAGGAGTCAGGAATCGCGGGAAGAACTAAAAGCCATAAATGAAATCGAAAGAAACCCAAAGTATTTCTTCTCCTATGCCAAATCAAAATCGAGAACAACGTCCAGTATTGGGCCCCTACTTAAACAAGATGGGTCCTACACAGATGACAACAAGGAAATGAGTGAGCTACTCAAGTCCCAATATGACTCAGTTTTTAGCAAGCCGCTAACCAGACTGAGAGTCGAAGATCAAAATGAATTTTTTATGAGAGAGCCACAAAATTTGATTAACACAAGCCTATCCGATGTTATCCTGACGCCAAATGACTTCGAACAGGCGATAAATGACATGCCCATGCACTCTGCCCCAGGGCCAGACTCATGGAACTCTGTGTTCATCAAGAACTGCAAGAAGCCCCTATCACGAGCCTTTTCCATCCTATGGAGAGGGAGCATGGACACGGGGGTCGTCCCACAGTTACTAAAAACAACAGACATAGCCCCACTCCACAAAGGGGGCAGTAAAGCAACAGCAAAGAACTACAGACCAATAGCACTAACATCCCACATCATAAAAATCTTTGAAAGGGTCCTAAGAAGCAAGATCACCACCCATCTAGAAACCCATCAGTTACACAACCCAGGGCAACATGGGTTTAGAACAGGTCGCTCCTGTCTGTCTCAACTACTGGATCACTACGACAAGGTCCTAAATGCACTAGAAGACAAAAAGAATGCAGATGTAATATATACAGACTTTGCAAAAGCCTTCGACAAGTGTGACCATGGCGTAATAGCGCACAAAATGCGCGCTAAAGGAATAACAGGAAAAGTCGGTCGATGGATCTATAATTTCCTCACTAACAGAACACAGAGAGTAGTCGTCAACAGAGTAAAGTCCGAGGCAGCTACGGTGAAAAGCTCTGTTCCACAAGGCACAGTACTAGCTCCCATCTTGTTCCTCATCCTCATATCCGACATAGACAAGGATGTCAGCCACAGCACCGTGTCTTCCTTTGCAGATGACACCCGAATCTGCATGACAGTGTCTTCCATTGCAGACACTGCAAGGCTCCAGGCGGACATCAACCAAATCTTTCAGTGGGCTGCAGAAAACAATATGAAGTTCAACGATGAGAAATTTCAATTACTCAGATATGGTAAACATGAGGAAATTAAATCTTCATCAGAGTACAAAACAAATTCTGGCCACAAAATAGAGCGAAACACCAACGTCAAAGACCTGGGAGTGGTTATGTCGGAGGATCTCACCTTCAAGGACCATAACATTGTATCAATCGCATCTGCTAGAAAAATGACAGGATGGATAATGAGAACCTTCAAAACTAGGGAGGCCAAGCCCATGATGACACTCTTTAGGTCACTTGTTCTATCTAGGCTGGAATATTGCTGCACTCTAACAGCACCTTTCAAGGCAGGTGAAATTGCCGACCTAGAAAATGTACAGAGAACTTTCACGGCGCGCATAACGGAGATAAAACACCTCAATTACTGGGAGCGCTTGAGGTTTCTAAACCTGTATTCCCTGGAACGCAGGAGGGAGAGATACATGATTATATACACCTGGAAAATCCTAGAGGGACTAGTACCGAACTTGCACACGAAAATCACTCACTACGAAAGCAAAAGACTTGGCAGACGATGCACCATCCCCCCAATGAAAAGCAGGGGTGTCACTAGCACGTTAAGAGACCATACAATAAGTGTCAGGGGCCCGAGACTGTTCAACTGCCTCCCAGCACACATAAGGGGGATTACCAACAGACCCCTGGCAGTCTTCAAGCTGGCACTGGACAAGCACCTAAAGTCAGTTCCTGATCAGCCGGGCTGTGGCTCGTACGTTGGTTTGCGTGCAGCCAGCAGCAACAGCCTGGTTGATCAGGCGCTGATTCACCAGGAGGCCTGGTCACAGACCGGGCCGCGGGGGCGTTGACCCCCGAAACTCTCTCCAGGTAAACTCCAGGTAGACCTCATCTTCACTAACAATGATGATCTGATAAGAAATGTCACCATATCAAAAACAATATACTCAGATCACAACATAATTGAGGTTCAGACATGTATGCGTGGAGCCCCAGACCGACATAATCAGATTACTCACGAGGGAGCATTCACCGAATTCAACTTCAATAACAAAAACATAAAGTGGGACCAAGTAAACCAAGTCCTAACCGATATAAGCTGGGAAGATATACTAAGCAACACAGACCCCAACTTATGCCTAGAACAGATTAACTCGGTGGCACTAGATGTATGCACAAGGCTTATTCCTCTAAGAAAAAGGAGGACTAGATGTAAAATAGAAAGAGACAGGCACTCATTTTACAGGCGACAGAAAAGAATAACAGAGCGGCTAAGAGAGGTCAATATATCTGAAATGCGTAGGGAGACACTGGTCAGAGAAATAGCAAGCATCGAACTTAAGCTAAAAGAATCCTTTAGGAGTCAGGAATCGCGGGAAGAACTAAAAGCCATAAATGAAATCGAAAGAAACCCAAAGTATTTCTTCTCCTATGCCAAATCAAAATCGAGAACAACGTCCAGTATTGGGCCCCTACTTAAACAAGATGGGTCCTACACAGATGACAGCAAGGAAATGAGTGAACTACTCAAGTCCCAATATGACTCAGTTTTTAGCAAGCCGCTAACCAGACTGAGAGTCGAAGATCAAAATGAATTTTTTATGACAGAACCACAAAATTTGATTAACACAAGCCTATCCGATGTTATCCTGACGCCAAATGACTTCGAACAGGCGATAAATGACATGCCCATGCACTCTGCCCCAGGGCCAGACTCATGGAACTCTGTGTTCATCAAGAACTGCAAGAAGCCCCTATCACGAGCCTTTTCCATCCTATGGAGAGGGAGCATGGACACGGGGGTCGTCCCACAGTTACTAAAAACAACAGACATAGCCCCACTCCACAAGGGGGGCAGTAAAGCAACAGCAAAGAACTACAGACCAATAGCACTAACATCCCATATCATAAAAATCTTTGAAAGGGTCCTAAGAAGCAAGATCACCACCCATCTAGAAACCCATCAGTTACACAACCCAGGGCAACATGGGTTTAGAACAGGTCGCTCCTGTCTGTCTCAACTATTGGATCACTACGACAAGGTCCTAAATGCACTAGAAGACAAAAAGAATGCAGATGTAATATATACAGACTTTGCAAAAGCCTTCGACAAGTGTGACCATGGCGTAATAGCGCACAAAATGCGCGCTAAAGGAATAACAGGAAAAGTCGGTCAATGGATCTATAATTTCCTCACTGACAGAACACAGAGAGTAGTCGTCAACAGAGCAAAGTCCGAGGCAGCTACGGTGAAAAGCTCTGTTCCACAAGGCACAGTACTAGCTCCCACCTTGTTCCTCATCCTCATATCCGACATAGACAAGGATGTCAGCCAGAGCACCGCGTCTTCCTTTGCAGATGACACCCGAATCTGCATTACAGTGTCTTCCATTGCAGACACTGCAAGGCTCCAGGCGGACATCAACCAAATCTTTCAGTGGGCTGCAGAAAACAGTATGAAGTTCAACGATGAGAAATTTCAATTACTCAGATATGGTAAATATGAGGAAATTAAATCTTCATCAGAGTACAAAACAAATTCTGGCCACAAAATAGAGCGAAACACCAACGTCAAAGACCTGGGAGTGATTATGTCGAAGGATCTCACCTTCAAGGACCATAACATTGTATCAATCGCATCTGCTAGAAAAATGACAGGATGGATAATGAGAACCTTCAAAACTAGGGAGGCCTAGCCCATGATGACACTCTTCAGGTCACTTGTTCTATCTAGGCTGGAATATTGCTGCACACTAACAGCACCTTTCAAGGCAGGTGAAATTGCTGACCTAGAAAATGTACAGAGAACTTTCACGGCGCGCATAACGGAGATAAAACACCTCAATTACTGGGAGCGCTTGAGGTTCCTAAACCTGTATTACCTAGAACGCAGGAGGGAGAGATGCATGATTATATACACCTGGAAAATCCTAGAGGGACTAGTACCGAACTTGCACACGAAAATCACTCACTACGAAAGCAAAAGACTTGGAAGACGATGCACCATCCCCCCAATGAAAAGCAGGGGTGTCACTAGCACGTTAAGAGACCATACAATAAGTGTCAGGGGCCCGAGACTGTTCAACTGCCTCCCAGCACACATAAGGGGGATTACCAACAGACCCCTGGCAGTCTTCAAGCTGGCACTGGACAAGCACCTAAAGTCAGTTCCTGATCAGCCGGGCTGTGGCTCGTACGTTGGTTTGCGTGCAGCCAGCAGCAACAGCCTGGTTGATCAGGTTCTGATCCACCAGGAGGCCTGGTCACAGACCGGGCCGCGGGGGCGTTGACCGCCGGAACTCTCTCCAGGTAAACTCCAGGTACATAATGGGTCCAGGGACTGGACCCCAAAGTTATGATAGCTGAACTAGTAACAAAGGTAATGAACTCCCGGTAGATCTGCTCACAGTCATGACAAGTTACAGAGGCGTTGCTGGGGTTGGTGTCACCCGGGGCGGCATCTTTGCTGTCACCCCCATGAAATCCAAGGGCGGGGGAAGGGGGGGGGTAAACTCAGTTACGTCACTACTGCATGACCAGTGACAAATGTTTAACAATGAGAACGTTTAAGGGCCATAAACTGAACAGGAGAATAATTCTCAACTTTATTATTGATAAAATAAATAATCGTAGTAATATTGAGGAAACAAACTCAAATATCACTTTGAGTACAGCTAAAACATCCTACATTTATTATTCTTCAACAATTCCAAAAGAAAAAAATTGAAAAATAAAGAAAAACATTGCAATATCAGAGAAACACTAGTTCCGATCTGATCTTGAGTACAGGTAACATCTCAGTGAATCAGATCATACATTTCCTTGCCTTCAATCCTGCAAAATCATCTATCACCTAATCAAAATCAATGCTGTCAACTGACCCATTTTCTATGTATAACATTGCTATGTCAGAGATTCTGGATTGACTCATTGTGGACCGTAAATAGCTTTTAATCAGCTTCAACTTGGAGAAACTCCTTTCACAAGAAGCCACAGAAACACATACAGTAAGGAACAACCTCAGGCAGCGTGTCAGAGTTGGAAGAGATTCAATGAAATCCCATTCAACTATGAATGTTAGTACATCATGTGCAGTCCAGTGCTTATTTTTTCAAGATCAACAACAGCAGCTTGCAGGTGCCTCCTTAGTCTTGGTATTTCAAGCATGAGCTCATTCTTGCATATTTCATTATAGAAGACTGTGAGTCTTGAAGCCATCACCTCCAATTCTTCTTCAGTAGCTTGTACAAGATTCTTTGTTTGAATGACGACAAACATGGCTGCCACATCCTTGATTGCTTTTGATCGTATCTAAGAGTTCATTATGAAAACGATCAATGCACTCAAACATCGCCCTCTTGTTTTCTTCCTGTAGAGTGAGTCCGGAATCTCTTGCCTGCACCCCTGCCATCCTTTTCTTTAACCTGATTCTTCTCTCTGTTGGAAATCCATACTTCTCACATTTCAAAAGTGCCTCTTGTATTGAATTTTCCACTATGCGATCTCGCCCTTCACTCAAAAATAATCGCAGTGCCTCTAGCTTCACTTTGTCAAGAGTTAAATCCTTAGTCTGCAAGTACTGCTGTGCAAGCTGAACCTCCCGATGTATGTCACACCAGAAATACAGATAACACATAAATGTGAAATAACACACAGCAGGGAGAAGACCTTGTGCTGCTCCTCTTGTATCCAAATTTTCCCGTGGGTCGCAAAGAGCTTCAATCGCTGCCAAAATTTCTAGAAAGATTCTGCTACTGGTTTCACTGCATTGTAATGAGAAGTCGATCTTGTTGTTGATAATCTTTTCAAAGAGACTGCAGTATGGTCCATTAATACATCCCATCGATGGGTGGAGGAGGCAAAGAATGTATACGCTGACTCAACACTGCCAAAAAATTTTACACATGATGAATTCTCGGCAAAAGAGTGTTGACCACACAAGTTCAATGAATGGTCCACACAACCACTGAAAATTGCCTTCTTGTTCTTTTCTTTAAGAATGACTTGTACACCTTCATGGACCCCAGCCATGGTGGCAGCATTGTCATATCCCTGAGCACGGCACAGCATGAAGTCCAGTCCATCACTTTCCAGCTTTTTCAGGATATCAGAACTGATATCAGCAGCTTTTTTGCCCTTCAAAGGAAAAAAAACAAGAAAAACTTCCTTCACTTGAACTCTTCCTTCCTCAATTTGCACGTACCTGATAACTTCTGACATTTGGTCAGCGTGTGTCACATCTGGTGTACTGTCAAACGTAACACTGTAGTATACAGCTCTCTTGATATCAGTAACAAGTTTCTCTTTGACTCGATTTGCCAAAACACTTAAAAACTCATTTTGAGTTAAGATAAGATAAGATTTCGTTCGGATTTTTAACCCCGGAGGGTTAGCCACCCAGGATAACCCAAGAAAGTCAGTGCGTCATCGAGGACTGTCTAACTTATTTCCATTGGGGTCCTTAATCTTGTCCCCCAGGATGCGACCCACACCAGTCGACTAACACCCAGGTACCTATTTGCTGCTAGGTGAACAGGACAACAGGTGTAAGGAAACGTGTCGAAATGTTTCCACCCGCCGGGAATCGAACCCGGGCCCTCCGTGTGTGAAGCGGGAGCTTTAGCCACCAGGCCACCGGGCCACCGTTGAGTTGATGGTGAGAGATACGAAACTTATGACCTGTGTTCACTTGAACTGCACTTCAGTCTCATTAGGTGCTCTCTGAGCACAGGCTGTTGCAGCCAGCAGCAACAGCCTGGTTGATCAGGCGCTGATCCACCAGGAGGCCTGGTCACAGACCGGGCCGCGGGGGCGTTGACCCCCGAAACTCTCTCCAGGTAAACTCCAGGTAATCTATTAATTCAACAATCTCAAGAAAGTGTCCTCTTTTTGATGAGAATTCATCCTCCCTGTGGCTGCGAAATGCTAAGTTCTGTTTAGCCAGAAACAGTGTAATGTCGAGCACCCTGTCCACTATTTCCTTCCACCTTTTCTTCTGGATCTCCATTGAAACAATTATTTCTGCATCAATGATTTTGCTCACCCTTAAACCGGTTGCCATGGTTTTCCAATTCTGGAGGCAACGTCGGTGTTCATCAGAAGTTTCCTGATTGTGTGCTGTTGGGTTCAGCTTCCACCATATTTGAAACCCAGTCACAAACTTTGATGTTATACTTGTAACACTAGAGGTAAACAATCTACAGCAATAACAGTATAATTTCCCAATGAATGGCGAGTACACCATCCATGATCACGAAACTCACCATTCTGCATCTGTTTGTAGAACCATTCTTTAGAAAGCTGACGCTCATTGCTTATTGCATTTTTTCCCTTTGTAACACGAAAAGGGTGTTGTGATAGAAACACAGGCCTTATCTCTAGGCTTTATTGAACATAGAATCTTCATAGTACTTCTGCAACAACAAAATATAATGACTAGTACATCTAATAATGGCTTCTACAGGGATGGTGATGTCTTGCATATGTCAAGAGAAAAGTTATAACTACAGGCCACATATTTAAACTCACCATGTAATCTGCATCGCTGATAAATGGATAAAGTAGGAGAGAATCACACACCATGTGTTAGTGCCCATGACACACACCAAACTGTTGTTGTTGTTAAAGGCCCCTAGAGGTGGTGCAGTATTATCCTGCTGCTGCTCCCCACAGGACCAGTATCACTACAATCTCCCCCTTCTAAAATATCAGAGACAGTAATCTCCCAAACTGTTAGGTGGGCGACGTACACGTCCCGACCTTCGTAGCCCTTGAGCCTCTTCACCAGGTTCGATATTTTCCAGCGGGGTTTGATTAACTGCTGGAGCAGAATCCTCTATTTCCATAGGGGTAGTCTCAAGGGGCTTTCCAGGAGAAAACGAAGCATCTTTCACATCTATTGGTGTATCTTGAGATTCCACACTAATAGGGATTTCAACTGGGGCTAAATGTCTTGTAGATACTGTAGTCTCTTCACCATTTTGGTAGCGAATGTGGGCGTAATGTGGATTAGCTTGCAGGAGCTCTACCTCTTCCACTAAAGGATCCGTCTTGTTCATCCTACGGTGACTCTTCAGGAGAACGGGTCCAGGATGACATAACCAAGTGGGCACGGAGGCTCCCGTAGAGGAACGACGTGAATAGTTGAGGAGTCTTTCATGAGGGGTTGCATTAGTAGCTGTGCACAGCAGTGATCTAATAGAGTGAAGAGCATCAGGTAGGACAGTTTGCCAGTGTTGAACAGGTAGATTGCGCGACTTTAATGTCATTGTAACTGCCTTCCATATAGTACCATTGAACCGCTCCACTTAACCATTGCCTTGAGGGTTGTAGCTTGTTGTTCTGCTGCAGGCAATACCTTTGCTAGCCAAAAACTCCTGAAGTTCGTTACTCATGAACGAGGATCCCCTGTCTGAATGGATATAAGCTGGCATACCAAAAATAGAGAACAACTGTGAAAGACAACTAATAACAGTTGAAGCAGCCATATTTGCACAGGGGAATACAAAGGGAAACCTTGAATATTCATCTACTATGTTAAGGAAATACCTATTCTGATTTGTGCTTGGTAGAGGTCCTTTGAAATCTATATTCAATCTTTCGAAAGGCTGGGTGGATTTTATGAGATGAGTCTTCTCTGGCTGATGAAAGTTTGGCTTGCACTCTGCACATACTCTGCATGCTCTGATCACTTGTCGCACATCTTCCACTGAGTAGGGCATGTTCTTTGATTTGACAAAATGGTACAGGCGTGTAACTCCTGGGTGACACAAAGCCTTGTGGAGAGCTGAGAGTGATTGCAAATCATGACATGCTGCTCCACAGTGGGACCTAGAGAATGCATCAGGTGAGATGTTCTCTTGACCCGGTCGGTACAGAATATCAAAGTCATAACACGATAGTTCCATCCTCCAGCGTAATATCTTGTCATTCTTTATCCTACTTTTGTGCCTCTTGTCGAACATACACATCACGGACCGTTGGTCAGTCCTTATGGTGAAATGTCTACCAGTTAAATAATGCCTCCAGTGGCGAACTGCTTCTATGATGGCCTGGGCTTCCTTTTCTACAGCAGCATAACATTTCTCTGATCCTTGAAAAGTTCTCGAAAAGAAGGCTACTGGTCGTCCTGCCTGAGATAAGACTGCAGCAATGGCAATGTCAGATGCATCCGTTTCCACTTCGAATGGTAGGGACTCATCAATGGCTTGAACTACTGAGTTTTCAATGTCCTGTTTGAGAGTATGGAAAGCGGCTTCTGCTTCCTTTGTCACAGGAAATGTGGTAGCACTCAATGGGCGGACTTTACTTGAATAGTTGTAGATCCATTGTGAGTAATAAGCAAAGAGACCAAGAGTTCTTCGGAGTGACTTTTTGTCTTGAGGCATTGGAAGTTCCCGTAGAGGTCGTAGTCGTTCAGGGTCTGGGAATATTGAACCTCCTTCCACTACATAACCAAGGATGCTAAGCCTTTTAGTTGAAAAGGTGCATTTTTCCTCATTGTAACTGATATTTTTCTTCTTGGCGGCTTCCAAAAACTTATCAAGGTTTGCATCATGTTCCTCCTGGGTCTTGCCACAAATGGTAACATTATCTAAATACGCGTAGGTTCCCATGAGTTGCTCTTCCTGAATGAGTGAATCCATAATTCGTTGGAAGCAGGCTACCCCATTGGTGACTCCAAAAGGGACTCTGGTAAACTGATACAGGCCATCACTAGCCTGAAACGCTGTGTATGGTTTATCTTCATTCCTTATAGGGACTTGATGATAGGCACTCTGCAGATCAATTGTGCTAAACACGTAGTACTGAGCAATTTTGTTCACTGTATCGTCAATTCGAGGTAGAGGGTACCCATCAAGAAGTGTAAATTTGTTGATTGTCTCAGAGTAATCGATAGCCAGTCTCCATTTCCTATAACCATCTTTAACAACAACAACCTGTGCACGCCAAGGGGAATCACTCGGTTCTATAATACCCTCCTTCAGCAGCCTCTGAGTTTCTTTCTCAATGAACATCCGATCCTCATAAGAATAGCGGCGTGACTTAGCTGATATAGGATGGCAATCCGCGGTAAGATTTGCAAACAGCTTTGGTGGGTCTACCCTTAAAGTGCTAAGTCCACAGACAACAAGAGGAGGCAGTTCACTTCCATATGTTAAGGTGACACTACCATGCAGCTTCTGAAAGTCCTGACCAAGGATAACATCAGAGCACAGTTGTGGCAGAATAGCTAAATGTACATCTTGATAATCCTTTCCATTAACTCTGAGATTTACCTTACAAAACCCTAAGGTCTGAATAGAGAGAGATGTTGATGCCATGGAAACGGTACCTGATGAGTGATGTAGAGTCAAGGAGAGCCGTTTAACTAAGTCAAGGTTGATGAAACTCTCTGAGCTGCCACTATCAATAAGACCATCTACTTCTGTTCCTTTGATGAATACTTTCACAACTGCCTTTGACAGTGAATTTGGAGTAGCCGCAGAAGTCACTGTTGCTAGAGTCGCATGATCACTGGAATATGTGGAGGCACTAGCTCTTGTTGATGCATTAGCACGACATACTTTAGCAAAGTGACCTTTCTTGTGGCATTTATGGCACATTGCTTCACGAGCAGGACACTTTGGACGTGGATGTCTTGAAAAACCACAAAAGAAACACACCATACCTGCTGCTGCTGTCACTGAGGCAGGTTCCCCAGTAACTTCATTGCAAGAGTCTTGGTCAGGAATTGCAGCACTTACCACTCGAGAAGGCTGAGTGGTACTGTATACTTCAGAATTCTTCTGGGCTGAATCTAGAGCTCTTGCCTGGTCAAAGGCAGCGGCTAAGTCGAGAGTTTTATTCTCCAATAAACGCTGCCTTATTATTGGTGATTGCAGGCCACTGATAAAAGCATCCCTGATGGACTCTTCACAATACTGAGCAGCTGTCACTGCTTGGAAGTGACAGTCCTTACCTAAAATTTTCAGTGCTTGAAGGTATTCCTCTAAGGACTCATCAATCTGCTGGCGGCGAGTTGCAAGGCGATAGCGTGCAAAGATTTCATTTGTAGGTTTAATATACTGAGACTTGAGGGTTTTGATAGCATCTTCGTAGGTATTACACTCAGAAATAGCCTCATATATCTTAGGTGACACAAAATTGATGAGAAAGGGCCATCCTTGTTCTGATAAACATAACTTCCTCTTTTGATGATTTCAATACTGGAATAGTCTGGAACTGGAACTTTCCAAGAAGAAACGTCACATATCGATGCTAACTCTTGCAGACTCTCATTCCCTTCATTCCTCTCACTTACATTACCATTGTCAGAGTCAGAATCGACATCAGTGTTATCAGTAAGATCATGACTAAAATCATTTGATGAACTCAGGTCGGGTTTCTTGAGATACTGAACCATAGACTCAGCAATTTTTCGCATTAGCTGAACTTTTTTCATTTTTTTCCTTCCTTTATTGACATCACTATGCCTCTTCGATTTATACATTCCATGAGGCATGATATTATATCAATGATCTGAAAAAATGCCAGGTTCACAGTTTTGGTTCTACTGAATATTCGGTAAATTTTAATGGTGAAAAGAAATAAATGGTGCCAATTCTATTATCCTACTGAGGATGAAATGAAGTTAGGAAACGAAATAAGTGGGTTAAGTTCAGATGAAATTAAGACTAACTATTAATAACTGTTGTTTCATGATTGCATTAATTTTTTCATTAGAACCTAATTCGGATATTTAACTCAGACTCTAACCAGAATGAGAGCAAAGCAGAAAAAAATAAAATTAAGCCTACTTTCCAATGAATTGGAAAAAATAATCATAATGGTCATTATGGATAGATTAGATTTTTTAGATTTTGCCACCGAAGTGGCTAGTTTATTGTGCACCCCATATCCATCCTGTGGACGGTAGCGCGAGAGCATATGGATACACAAAAGGCCTAGGAACTAGGCCCCAAAGGGTTAACAGGAATACATATGGATTTATATCTACATATCTATAGTTCACTTATCTGTTACAAGCAAATTTAGGAAATTTGCTTAGTATATCTGGTATCTTATTTTCATTAATAAGATATCTTGACATGTCACATAGGTTATTATACTGTCTGTCTCTGTATTCCTCAATAAGTGGACAATTAAGCACATAGTGTTCAAGAGAATGACCATATGCCTGATCACATAATTTACATTTAGTTTGATCATCATCTGTGTGTCTCCCAAACTGCCAGAAGTACTTGTAGCCAAGCCTAAGCCTGGCCACTACAACATCAGTCAGTCTGTTCACATTGCAAGTTGCTCCATAAACATACTTATCTACGTTCATGTTATCATAGTGGGTTATAGATCTACTCAGGCTTCTAACTGCATTCCTATAACAATCATTTTCATTATTTACTTCTCTCCTAATATTATTCCTAATGCTAGACACAGTTATACCAAAGTTATATTCTACATTCTCCTTCTCGATACTCTTCTTGGCTAACATATCAACTTTATCATGAAGGAGTAATCCAATGTGTGATGGGATCCATAGCAATTGTACATTAATTCCTTTGTCCCTAATTTTTGAGTATCTATACCTGGCTTCCCCAATGAGCATGTTGTTGGAGTCATTATATGAGCCAAGAGCCTTCAATGATGACATAGAATCAGTAATGATGATAGAGTCAAGCTCAGTGTCATAGGTTAGCTTTAGCGCCATTAGGATTGCAAACAATTCAAGTTTGCAGTGTAGACGCCCAGTTGTTAATTCTTATGCCTAACTCAACAAATTTATTATCGTTCTTAACTAGGGAGGTGGCAACAAGAGCAGATGCAGCCCTGCCAGAAGACTCCTGTTTAGATCCATCAGTGTATATAACTTGTGATAGCTTGTTACTACCAGCTAGGTGAGAAATTTCTTCTTGAGCAGTTGCTCTAACAAGAGATTTAAGGAAGGGATTACTAGCAATGAGCTTCTTGGGAGGAACTTGTAGGTATGTGATATTAAATGAACACATCTTCCATGGAGGGGTGAAATGCTCTTGTTGCCTACAGTGATACAGTTCATTATGGATATAATACTAATGTGTACCATATTATTTGGTAAGCCTCCTGGCCCTATAGGCTTTACTCCACAAGAATTGGTAACAACAATGCATGGTTAAAATGGATATTAATAAATAACAAAAAGGCACAATACCGTGACTGGAGCAATACACAAATAACCCGCACACAGGAGAGAGGAACTTGCGACAACGTTTCAGTCCGACTAAGGGAGCGCTCAAGTTCATTTGCGCGGAGCAAAAAAAAATTCGAAAAAATATGAAAATGGAGTTATTGTTACCAAAAAATAGCTGAACTTTCTGGCTACACTCTGGTATAATTATTATCCTTGTACGATGTTTCTAAAAGGAATTACAGCCATTTATAACAGGCATGGTGACAGTGCTGACGCGACATATTGCGTAAGAAGCGCCGACTCGGCTTTGTTTACGTTTTTTCCCCGTGTTATTTTTATCGTTTTCTTATATCTTTATGTCTAATATAATACAAATTCACCATCTGAGATCATGGCAGAGTGGGCGGAGCTAATATGATCAAGTAAGCAATCAGGTACCCTGGGTATAGTACCCAAAATGGCCGACACCTCCAGCCAACAAAATATTCCATAAATATTCCATACCCACGCTAATATCAATTATAAGGCTTATTTATCTATCACAATTGATCTATTATGACATAATGCAATATAATAATAGCATATAAACATAAAAAGCACACCGTAAAAAGTAATATATAGCATAATATGATGCCCAAGAGGGAAAAATTTCTATCGGTGTATCCCCTGAAGGTTCGTTCTCTCTTACAAGTGATGAGAGAAAACGAATTTACAATGGTTAACTATAATAAACACTCGTAGGTCACGCTAAAAGTGTAAAATAAGGCGAAATTTTCGGGGAAAAAAATTATTTCCCGGGCAGCTGGGGTGCCGCGCGCTTCGGCCTATATCTCGAAAGTAACTTATTTACCTATTTAGGGGCAATCCATCTTTATTTATGATTGAATTGACTTGATTTTCACAACAAACATAGGGGAATGATTGATTTACAAGGTAAAGTGTACCTTTCTGAACTATCCCAAATATTTTTAGATTTATGTGGGCAACAAGACCGACATCTTCCAATATGTCAAAAAAGTTATGAAACTTATTTTTTTTAGCATGAAGATAAGGTTTATTTTAGAATTGGTACACTTACAGTGATGGAATTAGAGGTGTTCTATCAGCAGCAAGTGTCAAAACCACTTTTCCAAGTACCACTGAGTAGGACTCCGCTGCCAAATGCAATTTTTCGTAAATTTTGCATATTTCATTTCCTTTTTGGCCGATATGATTGAAACTTCAGCACAGGATCTTTAATATAAGCTTCTAATAGTACACCAAAAATGAACGTAATCGGTTGAAAAATAAAGAAGTCGATTGTTACACCTGACGGCACCCTAAGACCATTTATAAAGTCACACTAACAAAAAGCACGAACGAACGAACGATAGTTCAGGTAAGATCCCAAATGGGATGATTGGGGAAGACGGGACAGACGAAGAATAGTGCTGGAGAGGAGTGTTCTTAGTCGTAGAAATAGAGCCAGGGCTTAAAGCAGCAAAGGCGATCGTGGGACAAATATTGAGAAGAGAAGTTCAGGCTCTTCTGTTGGGACTCCGGTGGGGTGAGCGGGGAGAACGGGACAGGCGAAGATTAGGGCTAGAGAGGAGTGTAGAACTGAGCTATGTCTTAACCCAAAAGCTAAGGCGAACGTGGGTCAGAGAATGGTACTTGTCAGAGAATCCAAGGTTATTTGTAAATAGGGTTAGGAGCAGGATCATGCAAGGAGTAGAAAAGGTTGTGTTGGTTTGTGGGTCTGCGAATGTCTTCGTCAAGGAGAGAGGTCCAGTAGTCATGTCGTGTCTCAGGTTTGTATATCTGTCTGTCACTGAGCGTTTTCCAGTACAGATTCAGTGCAGGGATGTCTAATTGGGCATGGAGAGACTCGCTTGTGGCGAAGTCCTCCCATCTGACATCAAGCACCAAGTGCAGCGCCTTGTTCTGGACACGCTGCAGTTTAAGTAAGTTTGTTTTAGCTGCAAGAGAGAGGGCTAGAGGAGAGTAAGTTATCAGAGGACGTATTTGGGATTTGTAGAGGTGTAGTTTGGTGCGTTGGAAGGCATGTTTCAGCATGTAGAGGCCCATAAGGGCCTTACTTGCTATTGCATGCCTTGAGTGGATGTGTCCGTGTAAGTGAAGAAGGTAGTCAAGATTAATGCCAAGGACAGTGACAGATTGTGTGATGGGGATGTAAGTGCGGGTGTCAGCTGTTTTGAGCTCGACAGGTAATGGAGGATCACATTTTCTGTAGTTAAAATATGTAATGTTGGATTTAGCTGCATTGATTTTGATACTCCATTTTTGTTACCAGATGGCTATCCTGTCGACCTCATTTTGTGTTTTGTGTGTGAGTGTATCTATATTGGCATGAGTGATAAGTTGTGTAATATCGTCTGCATATGCTAGTGTGATGGAGTTGCGGTATACAGGTTTTCGAATGTCGTTAGTGTATAAAATGAAGAGGGTAGGGGAGAGGACAGATCCCTGGGGTATTCCAGCATTTAGTGTGAAGTAGTCAGAGTAACAGCCTTGAAATTTGATTCTCATGGTACGGCCGTCTAGGAAATTGTAGAGGAGTTTACGAGTAGTGAGAGGCAGGTTAAAGTTAGTGCAGAGTCTGTACTTGAGCCCTTCGTGCCAGACAGTGGCAAAAGCTTTTTCAACGTCTTTTGCAACCAGGGCTGTCCCGTTTCTTTGTTTTGTGTTTATGTGGATGTAGTTGAGAATGATGTTAATGGCATCCTGTGTGGATCTGTGTGTTCTGAAGCCAAACTGGCCATCAGAAAGTAGTGAGTTGTTTTCCAGGTATCTCCGAAGGCAATGGTTGATGAGTTTTTCAAAGAGTTTTCTTAAAGTTTTGAGAAGGCTGATAGGGCGATAGTTTCTAGGATCAGAGTGGTCATTTTTGGGTTTAGGAAGGAGGATAGCAGTAGCAGCTTTGAAGAGGGAAGGGAAGTGTCCTAAGGCAAGGGAGGCATTGAGGAGGTTTGTGTAGGCAGTAATGATAGAGTCAGGAAGGTGTTTTAAGATAATATGGTTTAGGCCATAGGCACCAGGAGCCTTGGGAGGAAGGTGTCTGAGGAAAGTTTTAATGTCTGTGTTGGTGAAAGGAGTGTCGAGTTCTTGGGAGGAGGTAAGAGAATCCAGATTTATGTGGCTATTTAGTGTTGTTTCTTGTGTGTGTACAGTGTTCCAGTGTTCTATGTTCTGAATGTGTTGAATAACGTTAGGGTGAGGTGGGTGAGTGTGAAAGATGTTCTCCAAGATGTGTTTGAAGATGTTAGTAGCAGCCTGCGGGTCTGAGATGTGTGTGTTGTTGTGGGTGATGTGTTTGAATTTTTTGGTTGGAGTTGTGCCTCTTACTTTTTTGATAAAGTTCCAGAAGGCTTTAGCGTTAGGCTTGCCGACACTAACAATGCTCTGTTCTGTCACGTCAGAGATCACAGCCATCCTATTGACTGGTCTTCTGCTAAAACTGTCTTCCCTACTTCCAACTCTAACAGTCGCCGTCTAGTTGAATCCTCTCTAATACACAACTTTCCTTGTATGAATCTTAGTGCTGGCTTCGTCTCTGTAGATGCCTTCCTCTCCCACTACATTCTAAAATGCTCCAAACTTCAGAACACCCTTGACTTAACCTGATTCTTCAATTTTTCTTTCTTTCTTCTTCTTCTCCCTCTTCCCCTTTCCTCTTTCCTTTTTCTCCTCTTGGTTGTCTTTCTTCTGTCTCATGTTTCTTTTCCTTCATTATTTATTTCACCACTTCCCCTTTCCCCCACCCTAGTGCACTTGTTCTCCCTCTGTGGGCACCTAGCTCCCTTGCAGTGCTCCACTTTCTTTGTATTTGACTGGCTCCTCCTCCTTATTCCCCACTACTACCACTATTACTTCTACTACTACTACCACTAGGGCTACCTGGTGGTGATCCTGCGCTAGACTACATCACAACATGGAGCGTTTACTGAAACCTGAGAGGCTAGACTGTGACCCCAGCTTATCAACGGCTGCTCAGGAATGGAAGCACTGGTTTAAGACTTTCGAAAACTTCTTGGGAGCCCTTCCTAAAGAAGATCTAGATAAACTAAGTCTGCTCATCAATTTAGTGTCACCTAAGATATATGAGGCTATTTCTGAGTGTAATACCTACGAAGATGCTATCAAAACCCTCAAGTCTCAGTATATTAAACCTACAAATGAAATCTTTGCACGCTATCGCCTTGCAACTCGCCGCCAGCAGATTGATGAGTCCTTAGAGGAATACTTTCAAGCACTGAAAATTTTAGGTAAGGACTGTCACTTCCAAGCAGTGACAGCTGCTCAGTATTGTGAAGAGTCCATCAGGGATGCTTTTATCAGTGGCCTGCAATCACCAATAATAAGGCAGCGTTTATTGGAGAATAAAACTCTAGACTTAGCCGCTGCCTTTGACCAGGCAAGAGCTCTAGATTCAGCCCAGAAGAATTCTGAAGTATACAGTACCACTCAGCCTTCTCGAGTGGTAAGTGCTGCAATTCCTGACCAAGACTCTTGCAATGAAGTTACTGGGGAACCTGCCTCAGTGACAGCAGCAGCAGGTACGGTGTGTTTCTTTTGTGGTTTTTCAAGACATCCACGTCCAAAGTGTCCTGCTCGTGAAGCAATGTGCCATAAATGCCACAAGAAAGGTCACTTTGCTAAAGTATGTCGTGCTAATGCATCAACAAGAGCTAGTGCTTCCACACATTCCAGTGATCATGCGACTCTAGCAACAGTGACTTCTGCGGCTACTCCAAATTCACTGTCAAAGGCAGTTGTGAAAGTATTCATCAAAGGAACAGAAGTAGATGGTCTTATTGATAGTGGCAGCTCAGAGAGTTTCATCAACCTTGACTTAGTTAAACGGCTCTCCTTGACTCTACATCACTCATC